>NC_047529.1:56445591-56814341 GCF_012275295.1 Melopsittacus undulatus | reverse complement strand
CATGATTCCATTGGAAGTATCCAGTATCTATCTCATGGTCTTTTATGTACTACATGCATAGAAGTTCAATTTTTTTCTTTTTTTTTTTCTTTTCTAACCTACTATATATCTAGCACCCATAGACTGAGATTTATGGCTTTTATATTGTAGCATTATGGGTGCCATAAAATATAAAATCACAGGAAAAAAATAAGACTGAGTTTTGAACAATAAATGGTAAAATATTTATGTGATGATTATTTGGCTGACTCAGGCCCTTACTCTTCACCAATGTTAATGTACAGTTTTTAAGGACCTGATATGAGAACTGTGGGAATTTTGAGAAAAAGCTTCAAAATGCAAGAAGAAATACAAATTCTTTGATTTTTCAAGGCTTTCACTGAAGCTCATGGCACCTGAAAGGAAAACATTACTGTTGATTTCATGAATTAACTTTTTTCTTACACTTCTTACACTTGTAATTTTGCTTGCATCACAAAGATTCAATGTATTTATTCAGCTTGATTGATCCCCAGGTTTTCACTGACAGTCTGCATCTTTACTGTTATTCACTAGAATGAAAATTGCTATATAAACAAAAGATTTGACAGTTATTTCATGTTTTGTTATCTAAGGGTAAAATAAAGAAAATTTAAAGGAAATCCTATAGAAAACATGCAGTTGATTCTAAAACATTTCAATGTAATTTTATCTTCGGTAAAAAAAAGGAACAGTTGTCACACCAACAGCTTAGAAAATCTGCTGCTGAGTATGAAAGTATGGTTTTGTTTTCTGCATTTGTATTTGCATTAACAGGAAAACAAACGTTATGGGGGCATGTCCTTTTCTCAGTATGGTTGATCCCTGCTGTGCTCTTAGGTGTATAGGTAAAATTAATGTTTATTTAGATGAACCCACTCTTATTTGCTATTCCCAGTGGTATGAGCTTGCCTGATGACTTTGTAATAAAAATGTAAAAAAGAGACACTCAAGAGACTACAGGTATGTCTCCGGACATTTGGAAATGTCATCCAGAAGACACCTTGACTGCATGTGTATGTACGTAGAAGAGCATTGCCTACTTTTTATGTGATTTTTTCTATCTATACTACCTTTTGATATCTACTCTAGCTGATTCAGAGACTATACATTTGAATATATTGATAATGAAAATCTCTATCACAAAGGCAGAATCAAGAAATAGAATCATAGAATAGTTAAGGTTGGAAAGGAACTTAAGATCATTAAGTTCCAACCCCCCTGCCATGGGCAGGGACACCTCACATTAAACCATGCCACCCAAGGCTCTGTCCAACCTGACTTTGAATGCCGCCAAGGATGGAGCACTCACAGGTTCCCTGGCCAACCCATTCCAGTGCTTTACCACCCTAACAGTAAATAATTTCTTCCTTATATCCAATCTAAAGGATGTCATGTTTTAAGTGCAGTCAGTAACTCAGACATAGGCAGCCCACTTGCTCACTCCCCCGGCTTCTCCCCTACCCCCGCTCCCGGAGTGATGGGGAGGAGAATCAAAAGAATGTAACTCCCATGGGTTGAGATAAGAACAGCACAGGAACTAAGGTATAACACAAACTCACTACTGCTACCACCAATAATAATAATGATAAGGGAAATAACAAGGGAAGAGAATACAACCTCACCAATACCCAGCCTGACTGAGCTAGCCTTTCTGGGTACCTCTCAGTTCTACATCCTGGGCATGACATACTGTGGTACGGTATACCTCATTGGCTAGTTCAGGTCAGGTATTCTGTCCCTGCTTCCTCCCGGCCTCCCCTCCTCCCTGGCAGAGCATGAGCTCAGAAAAGGCCTTGAACAAACCAAACATTACTTAGCAACAACTAAAAATGGTGTTACCAGCTCTGTTCCCAGGCTGAAAATCAAAATGCAACACTGCACCAGCTACTAAGAAGGAGAAAAAATGACTGCTACTGCTGATCCCAGGACAAAGGATAAGGTAGATTTCTTATCGGTTGTTTAAATATCTTTTTAAAGACTAAAGAAATATTCTCCTACTGATAGGGACTATACAGTTGTTAGCATTTTTTTGACATAAATTATTAAACAAAGTTTGGTAGCTGGTCTTTCTTAGGAAGAATAATTATTTTAAAAGAATGTCCAAAATCTTGCTTTCCAAAGACACAAATCACCAAACAAAATTATATTTCATTTTTTCTAGAGTGCTGCCTTGTATTTGGAGCTGCTCTGGATCTTCTATTCTGTCTCTCAGTGACACAAACCTCTCCAAAAACTACAACTAGAAACTTCATCCACTTTGGTCCCTTGCAGTGTAATAGTGACAACAAGGAGACCCATGTCTTGCAGAGCAACTGGATTGGCAAGCAACCCTTGTGATGACCTTACTGCGTAAAAAGGTGTACTTACTTATCACAGCTGTGGTAAATAACCTTGTGCTGGGTGGGGTGTCCATGTCCAGGTACTGGCAGTGGGGGGTGCAGGATGGCCTCTGTGAAGTGAGGCTGAGGCTGTTCCATCCTGGACACAGCTAGTTCCACATAGCTCCAATGGATTGATCTGATTCTCAAACACAATTATATTATGCTTCAGACAGAGAGAGAGATAGAGGAAGACAAAGCTATCAGTTCTAACTCTTTCTAAATGAGAAACTAACAAACTGGGCTCATACAGAGAACTATGCAAAGCTGAAGAGGTCATAATACGTTTCTGTCTCTCTGGGCTGCACGGTTGCATGTTCAAATTGGTTTTCAGAATATCAGTATGATACTATGTTCTTCACGTTTGAACAAGAGACAGCCTTGTTACCATCAGGTTTACAAACACACATTTGGAATGTTTTCAGTGTTGTGACTACTTTACATAATCACTGTGATATAATTTCTATTTTACCCACTGTCATGGTTTAAGCCCAGTCGGTCACATTACTACATTAATTACATTACTACAATACTGCTGTGGCACACCTTTTGCTGGAAAATCCTAACTTTCTGTACAAAGAGCTTCCCCAGACTAGAGGAAGCCCCTTGCTGTGCCCTTTGGCTTCCAGCATGCCCTTAGCAGCCAGTAACTCAGAACCACTCAGCTTCTTGCTCGTTCCCCCTCTTTTTGACTCCCCCTGCTAATGGCAGCATGAGAAGAATAAAAAGAAAGTAACTCTCATGGGTTGAGATAAGAACAGCACAGGAACTAAGGTATAACACAAACTCACTACTGCTACCACCAATATTAATAATGATAAGGGAAATAACAAGGGAAGAGAATACAATCGCTCATCACCCATCGACCAATACCCAGCTCTACTCAAGCAGCGATCTGGGCCTTCTGGGTAACTGCCCCCAGTTTATGTACTGGGCATTATGTGCTGTGGTATGGAATACCCCTTTGGCTAGTTTGGGTAATGTGTCCTGTCTCTGCTTCCTCCTGGCTTCCCCTCCTCCCTGTCAGAGCATGAGTCAAAAACACGGCACTGCACCAGTTACTAAGAAGGAGTAAAAATGACAGCTATTGCTGAACCCAGGACACCCATAAAATAAACACAGTGGCAAATAATGAAATGGTCAGGATACAAATAAACACAAAGCTTTGGATTTTTTTTTTTTTCTGGGAGGATCCTTGGTCCACTCCCACTCTATTCCACTCTGTATATTTCAGATGAAAAGGGTCAAAAATCTGGACTAGAACTTCCTCACACTTTCCCTGATATATAGCGTATTCCAGAATTCAGTTCAGCACCTCCAATACTCAGAGTTCACTGTGCTCAGAGATCACAGCTATAAATACTAACAACTGAACTAATTAACTGTATGTCAGTCCAGAAAAGATAATGAATAGTTGCCTCTACCTGTTTTACTAATCAATAATGCTACTAGTGCTGCCAATATAGTGGCATATCTATCAGCAATGTCTGACACTGGCATTTTAACATTTCAAAGGCTGAATTGTCAACCAGTAAGTACACCTGTTGAAGAAATGCTAATCAAAACATTATGCAGTCTGTTATTTCTTTGAGTTTGATATTTTTAAATCTCTAGAGAGTGGTCAGAGACCAGAAGCACTAGAGCTAATAAGGAAAGATTGGTTAAGCAATAAACACAAATAAAGTAATACTTTTAGTACTATGTTTACACTCAGTGTAATTTAAGAACTCGAAGTTGGTTGAAAAAAAAGAGAAAGCTCTTTAGTATAACCAACTTTCTTCTGTCTTAGATCAGGACATTCTATTTTATGTATTGTTTATTTTCTTTGCATTTTGCTTATTTTATTTTTGTTTCATGAACTTGTTCTTTTAACACAGATTATTTTAATTTCCTTTGTTGGTAACTGCTTTGTTCTTAGCTAACTGTTACCCTAAGAAAGATAAAGCCAGTGTATTTGTAAGATATGACCTCTAGAAATTACAAGAATTGCTACTTCATATTTTTAAAAGGAATATCAGGTAATAGCAACAGAAGGTCAGGTTAAAAACTTCTCAAATAACTTTGAATAAAAAAATTATTTAGTCTTAATCTTCTTTAGTATGCTTTTCATTTCTTTGTCTTCATCTGCTTGTTGATTTCTTTTTCCATCTAACTTTTTACCCTCAATTAATTTCCTTCTTTTGCTATCTGTTTGTTGTTGTTGCTTCTTTAAAAAGTATTTCATCAGCAAGTAAATTCAAGTATTCTAATAATTTGGCCAATTAAAATACAAGTTTTAATGTATTTTGTGCCAATTGTTCTCTACTTATAGAGCACCAATTAACAGAAAAGTCTATGCTTCTTGTCTCATTCTTTCAATGACAGCCATTCTATGACCCTCAGTGAGAAAATTATGATTACGGGCATATGGTGAAACAATTTAATATCTTACTTATTTCAAAGTGTTCCTTATTACAGCTATTAGGTCCTGCAGGATGATCCAGAAATAAATCATTTGGTTATGTAGAATTCATAGTTCTGTAACTGATCTTTTCAAGTGTTTTCAGATAAAACTGCACGATACTTTCCAACTAAAGGTAAATCAGTAGGTAAATTGCTAACGTCCTTGAGGGAGCACAGATGAAGAAAATTGAATTCAGATAATAAAAGTTACCACCTTTTCCAACCTTTCCACTTTAATTTGCATTGCCTATAAGAGGAAAAGAAAAGGAAACATACTATTTGGAATTAAAATTTTAAAGAATTACTGTGGGTTAAATTATTTTCTATGTCTATTCACTTAACATCAGGAAAAAAAAAGAAAACTATTATTTTACATTAATATTTTAGAAACACATCAGTATAATGTATGGAGCAGGTACACCTCAGAGAACAATAAGATCCAAATTTGTGATTTGCTTATTTCATTGATATGCCTGGTAAGTATTTTTTGCAAAGCATTGCCCCCTGGACTTCAGTGTCCAGCACAACAAATTGCTAGCACTTTCTGACCTCTCTGCACATTTAGATATTTATATATGCAAAGTGCTATATGAACACTAAATGCTTATCCTGGTTTGAGCAGTAGCAGTCATTTTTTCTCCTTCTTGGTAGCTGGTGCAGTACTGTGTTTTGACTTTCAAGCTGAGAACGGTTGCTGATAGCAATCATGTTTTGAGTTACTGCTCAAATGTTTGGTTTGTTCAAGGCCTTTTCTGAGCTCATGCTCTGCCAGGGAGGAGGGGAGGCCGGGAGGAAGCAGAGACAGGACACCTGACCCAGACTAGCCAAAGAGGTATTCCATACCATACTATGTCATACCCAGGATGTAACCGGGAGAGAGCCGGAAGGGCTGGAGCTCTGGGGGGATGGAGGAGGTATTGGTCGGTGCTCGGTCGGGCAGGGTGGGGTGACTTATGGGTCGGTGGCTGGTGAGGTGTTGTATTCTATTCACTTGTTATTGGCTTTATCATTATTATTTGTAGTAGTAATGGCAGTAGAGATTTGTGTTATGCCTTAGCTATTAAACTGTGCTTATCTCAATCCGTGGGGGCTACGTTCTTTGGATTCTTCTTCCTAACTCTCCGGGAGTCGGGGAAGCAAGGGGGGGAGTAAGTGAATGAGATGTGTGGACTTGGTTTAAACCACGACAATGCTGAAAAAAATTTTTGGTTTGGCCCAATATAGTGGAGGATGATTCTTTTATTCTATCTGAATCAATCGGTATATTTGTAGTGTGAGACTTGGAAAGTGATTCTTCAACATATTATCAGGAGGCGGTGTACTCTGCATCTAAGTTGTGAATGAACTGCAGAAACAATAAAACTATGGAAGAGATAGAAAAGGCTCCCTGCTTGATTATATGTACCTGAATGCCCATGGCCTGGGAAACAGACAGAATAGACAACAATCAGCTAATCCAACTGCCTGACCAGTTCAGGAAACATGGGGTGGGAAGACAGACACATAGAGGGTATGTTTCCTCTATGTGAAGGAGTAGCTCAAACACAGCAATCTGTTGTGAGGGGCATATGAGACACTGTGAGAGCTTGTGAATCAGGACCAGACAAGATACTAGGAAAGGAACTCAGGAAAGCTGTCAGGTCTTTCAGAACAACATCATTCAAGTGTACAAAAAGTTTACTCCTACACTCAGAAAGGTACATCAGAAGACTCACCTGGCTAGATTGAAAGAGAGCATGTTTATTTACACACACTTGAGGTGAGCTTCCTTTTAACATGTTAGTTTATTTTTGGCTTGTTTTTTTGTTGTTCTTTTTTATTGTAGATATGGCAGGGCAAACCTCAATTTGTTACAGCGTAGATTCTTCAGTGTAGCCAACAGTGTCGAAACCAATGTAGTGCCTCATATCGCTCTTCAAAGAGAATGAGACATTAAAGCAAGATACAGCATACAGCACATTTTTATAGATTTCTTTATTTTTGAAAACAATAGAGAAAGGAAAAGCAATAAATTAAGAGCTCTACTTGTATGGTTAAACACAGTATATTTATGAATAGAATTAATCTCATTTTATCCCGTTAGACAAAACTTTTGCAAGGAAAACACTTTTTCTTGACAGCCTAATTCTATAGTCATATCATTTTGTATTGCACTGAATATGAATTAATATCTCATGTTATTAATTGCTTAACCTTTCTAGATTATCAAAGGAAATCAAGTAATTTCCAGAATCAGAAGTTAATTGGAGAGCTAAACTGAGCTTTTTGTGATCACATGCTGACCATCAGAAGACAGAAAACAAAAGCAAGTTTCCACTTTAAACAACATAGATTAGGGATCTAAAGCAGAAGAAAGCAATGCGTCATGTTAAAAGTACTTCATACCTTCCCTGCATACACACAGTATTTCTGCTGTGTAGCTGCTCCAGAGCTTTCAATTAGTACTGTAGCCATTAAGTCCATCTAAACTTAGTACAACTTGAGGAATTTTTATTAACATTCATATTAGTTATAAAGAAAGAGATCGCAAAAAATAACAAGTAGGACAAATACATTATTATTTGTCCCAGTTTATTTGCACAGGTGTGAGAACTTGACCTCGAACACTTGCCAACAGTCCACAGTTCTCATAACTCAGTGAATTACAGCTTCTTCTTATCTTGTTTGCTTAGGCTTCCTCGGGCCTCCCACAGCCTTGCTGTATCCCTCGGAGTTATTCAGAGCTCATGTACCAAATATCCATTCTCCTGTGAGAACACTGTCTTCACAGTTTAGACTTGATATAAGGAAGAAATTGTTTACTGTTAGGGTGGTGAGGTACTGGAATGGGTTGCCCAGGGAGGTTGTGAATGCTCTATCCCTGGCAGTGTTCAAGACCAGGTTGGATGAAGCCTTGGGTGATATGGTTTAGTGTGAGGTGTCCCTGCCCATGGCAGGGGGGTTGGAACTAGATGATCTTGAGGTCCTTTCCAATCCTAACTATTCTATGTTTCTATGATTCTATACTATTAAGATCAACAGGAAACAAAAGTAACTGGAATAACTTTACTGACATATCTGAAACAACGAAATAAGGATGACTGGGAAATACAAGATTGGAACAAGCAAGAAAATATAGGATAAAGAAATAAGGAAATCTAGCATGACTAAGCAATATAACTTATGTGAGTCAGAGCTTTCATTACTCACAGGAGTAACTGATACCACACCTGTATAAGACGAAATAGAAATTGTTATCAAAACTGTAGCGAAGTTATGAATCTAAGAATGCTATTTAGATCATTCAGATTTACTAGATCAGTGGAAAAAAATATTTTGTGCTAATTGTTTTTTTCACAGATACCCTCTGTGATACAGATAGAATTTTTCACAGATAAATTTAAATTTTCATAGAAAATATGAAGGCAATCTGCTTTTTGAGTTCTTGTCTGTATACTAACATTGTAGTGGGTTCTTCCAGAAAGTAACGTATTCAGCAAAATGGTTTGCTTTTTGAAAAAAATTGGGGGAATTTTGGAAAAAAATAAAACAACAAAAAAACCCCAGACCAAACCAAACTCAAAACTAAACAGACATACAATGTATAGAACTAAATATGTTTTCAAAACACTCCGTACTGCATATGATTCTGATATATTCACCTCAGCAGAAATACAAAACCTTTATTTAATTTACTTTAAAAAAAAAATCACTTCCTAAAATTTACTTTGTCAAAGACAATGATTCAGGCTATGGCTACAAATACTATTAAATTTTAATACATTTATAGAGTCATAGAATCATAGAATAGTTAGGGTTGGAAAGAACCTTAAGATCATCTAGCTCCAACCCCCCTGCCATGGACAGGGGCACCTCACACAAGATCAAGTCTCCCAAGGCTTTGTCTAACCCACCTTTGAACACTGCCAGGGATGGAGCACTAACAACTTCCCTGGGCAATGCATTCCAGTGCCTCACCACCCTCACAGTAAAGAATTTCTTCCTTATATCCAGTCTAAAACTCTGCTGTTTAAGTTTCAACCCATTACCCCTTGTCCTATCACTACAGTCCCTAATTAATAGTCCCTCACCAGCATCCCTGTAGGCCCCCTTCAGATACTGGAAGGCTGCTATGAGGTGTCCATGCAGCCTTCTCTTCTCCAGGCTGAACAGCCACAACTTTCTCAGCCTGCCTTCACACGGGAGGTGCTCCAGTCCCCTGATCATTCTCGTGGCACTCCTCTGTACTTGTTCTAACAGTAACATGTCTTTTTTATGTTGAGGACACCAGAACTGCGCACAATACTCCAAGTAAGGTCTCAGGAGAGAAGAGTAGAGGGGCAGGATCACCTCCCTCAACCTGCTGGTCATGCTCCTTTTGATGCAGCCCAGAATATGGTTAGCTTTCTGGGCTGCGAGCACACACTGAAGCTGGCTCATGTTCATTTTCTCATTGACTAACACCCCCAAGTCCTTCTCCGCAGGACTACCATGAATTTCCTTTTTTGCCCAATTTGTAGCTGTACCTGGGATTGCTCTGACCCAGGTGTAGGACCTTCCACTTGGCATGGTTAAACATCAGAAGGTTGGCATCAGCCCACCTCACAAGTGTGTCAAGTTCCCACTGGATGGCATTCCTTCCTTCCAGAGTATCAACAGAACCACACAGCTTATTGTCATCGGCAAACTTGCTGAGGGTGCACTCAATTCCACTCTGCATGTCCAACCAAAGAGGTTGAACAAGACCAGTCCCAACACCAATCTCTGAGGGACACCACCATTGGTCTCCAGCTGGACATTGAGCCATTAACCACAAATCTTTGCATGCAGCCATCCGACCAGTTCTTTATCCACCGAGTGGTCCACCTATCAAATTGATGTATCTCTAATTTAGAGACAAGGATGTCATGTGGGACAGTGTTGAATGCTTTGCACAAGTCCAGGTAGATTACCTCAATTGCTCTGCCACTGTCCATCAGTTCCATAGCCACATCATAGAAGGCCACCAAATTGGTCAGGCAGGATTTTCCCCTAGTAAAGCCATGCTGGCTGTCACCAAGCACCTTTCTCTTTTTCATGTGCCCTAGTATGCCTTCCAAGAGAATCTGCTCCCAGATTTTGCCAGGCACAGAGGTGAGACTGACTGGTCTGGAATTCCCCGGGTCATCCATTTTCCCCTTCTTGAAAATGGGGGTTATATTTCCCTTTTTCCAGTCATCAGGAACTTCACCTGTCTGCCATGATTTTTCCAATATGATGGCCAGTGGCTTAGCAATTTTATTCGCCAGCTCCTTCAGACCCGTGGATGGATTTCATCATGTCCCATGGACTTGTGTGCATTCAGGTTCTTATGACAGTCCTGAACCAGATCCTCACGTACAGTGGGCTCAAGGTTAGGTTGTCCCTGCGAACGCCTTCCAAGACTTGGGTGGTGCAGTCATAGCCTTTGCCAATGAAGACCGAGGCAAGGAAGTCATTCAGCCTTCTCCAAATCCTCTCACATTAGCAGCATATACTTCAAAATAGCTAAGAATGAAGTAAATGCGACATACATCCACAGCGAAAAATGTGTGCTAAAATCATTATTTTTATCAGACAAGTTAATCAGACAATCAGACTAGGTTAATATGTTTCACTGTCTTCTTCCCAAATGGTAGATTTTATCATTAAGACATCAGTGTGGGTTTAATATTTCCAGCAACAGATCTTTAATTCAGCTTTGACTTTCACCTTATAAAGTTGGGAAATAAAAAAGAGTCAGGATATTAATACATTCCATACTCTTTTACTGAGCTGCCAATGCATATGCAAAGTTCACTGCAATGAAAAGAAAAATTAATTAGACCTTAAGAACTAGATATGTCACCCTTGTGATGTGGCATTATTTAATGTAAAATCAAAACTATTCAGTACTTCCAAGCTTATTCTGGAAAGTGGACAGAGAAAATCTTTCCAATAGAGGTTACCTGGTCGACTCCTTTCTACCTACATCAGGGATGCTTTTGTTGCACTTTTCCTTTTCTGGTATATGTTATGTATAGCAAGTTGCAATTCCAGGGACCAACACTTTATTACCTTTTCACCACTCTTTTAATTTTTTCCTATTGTTACTTCCATTTCTTGTAGGTAAGTAGAATCTGTCATAGCATATATATATTGTGTCAGTGTCTTCAATTTGTGGAAACAATTTTTGTCTGATAACAGAATCACAGTGTCATGGGTTCAGCAGTAGCTCATGCTCTGCCAGGGAGGAAGGAGAGACAGGACACCTGACCCAGGATAGCCAATGAGGTATTCCATACCATAGCACGTCATGCCCAGGATGCAACTGGGAGAGAGCCGGAGGGGGGTGGAGCACTGGGGGGAAATGGAGGAGGTAGCACGTGGTGCTTGGCTGGGCAGGGTAGAGTGAGTTATAGGTCGGTGGCTGGTGAGGTGTTGTATTCTCTTCGCTTGTTGTTTGCTTTATCATTATTATCTGTAGTAGTAGTAGCAGTAGTGATTTATGTTATACCTTAGCAATTAAAGCGTTCTTATCTCAATCTGTGGGGGCCACGTTCTTTGGATTCTCCTTCATAACTATCCAGGAGTTGGGGGAGCAAGGGGGGGGCTGAGTGAATGAGCTGTGTGTGGACTTGATTTAAACCATGACACACAGCATCAACTAGTTTGGAAAAGACCTTTGTTATCATCAAGTCCAATTATTAACTTATTTATCCCTATGTATTTTTTATCTCACTCTGGCTTCCTGATTCACCCAAGAGATAATGACAAAATAATATGTTAGGATAGAAGTGGCCAATAAAATCCTGAGGAAGGAGAGATCATTTTAGTTGTGACCCAACAGTGTGAAATAAAAAATATATAATGTTACATTCCTTAAATAAACATAGCATTAAATAAGGAGAGCATAAACAGCTGCAAGCCACCACAAAATTTATTTTTACTTGGAACTTGTACTGAGAACTGGACAAGTAGGAAACTATTTTGACATCAAAATGAAAGCTTTAGGAACAGATAAAGCAGGGAGTTTAGAAAGAGCAATTTCATTGCACACAGTGGAAAAGAGGAATCTAGAATCACATAACTGAGGATGCTCCCACTTTATATAGTTATTAAACTGAACAGTCAAAGTATAAAGGTGAATGTATAGCCATCCAGAATTAAAAAAGCTTATTCTGACATTCCTGTGAGATCATAACTGTTTGTCTTAAAGTCTTCAAGTTGCTATGGTTTATTGTTCCATCAGATTTTACAAGAATCCTTCGCAGACTCTGAGCTACTGTTCATTAAAAGAGGATCACAACTAAAGGAAAAACACTGCAGGGATTAACTATCTGACCATATATGCAAACAGTGACTTTTTGTCAAGGATGTACAGAGACAGCAGGTCTTAGGGAGAACTCTCTCATTTTTAAAACCTTTTTTATTGCAATGACAAAAAGGGAAAATTAGTAAACCAGAATAGTTAATGAACTACACATCCTCAATACATAGAAATCTGCATTTAAAATAATGCCAGACAATGAAGCATTTAAAAAATATCAGTAAAACATTTTTAAATATTACAGGCATCCACAGAATAAACCATGTACATGATAAATACATGAGAGTTACAGTGTCAACTCAGAACATAAGTACATTGAAAAAAGTAATACATTGATAAAGAAATTGTATGGGGCATCTTCTTTTGTCACAAAGCATCATGCTAATTCACTTAAAGGGTGAAGTTCTTCCAGACCCATCACTCCAGGTGTGTTTCACCAGGGATGTTGCGGAGAGGCCGCCTGCTCTAGTAAGTCCCACGGACTATTACCCACTTCCAGTGATACACATGGGTGCTAGGGATATAGATAGTAGTAGCCTGAGGAGTATAAAGAAGGACTACAGAGCCCTGGGAGAGGTGGTCAGGGGTTCTGGAGCTCAGATACTCTTTTCGACAATTCTCCAAGGCACAGGGGAGGACCTTCCAAAGGCAAGGAGGATTGGACAGGTTAATAAATGGTTAAAAGGGTGGTGTTATAGTCAAGGGTTTGGGTGTCTTGGACATGGGGCCCACATTTGTAGACCAGGCCTACTGGGGTCTGGTGGAGCTGCTCTGATAAAGAAAGGGAAGAGTGGCTTTGCTGGGAGGCTTGCCAGACTTGTCAAGGATGCTTTAAACTAGTTATGTTGGAGGAGGGGAGCATCATTCCATCCCAACACACCCAGTCAGTTGCCAGCACCTATAATAAATGCTCTGAGCAATGCAGTAATATTCTAGCTGCTCCAGCCACTGAGCCAGCTTCATTTGGAGCTCATCTCAGATGCCTCTATACAAATGCCCGTAGCATGCGGAATAAACAAGAGGAATTAGAGATGTGGGCACATCTATGGGGCTATGATATAATAGGCATCACAGAAACATAGTGGGATGGCTCCTTTGACTGGAGTGTTGGAATGGAAGGCAACAGGCTCTTTAGAAAAGACAGGCCAGAAAAATTCACAAGAAAAAAGAGGCTTATAAAATGTGGAAGCAAGGACAGGTGGCCTGGGATGAATAAAGAGATGTTGTCTGGGTAGTCAGGGAACAGGTTAGGAAATCTAAGGCCCAACTGGAGCTAAACTTGGCAAGGCATGTTATAGATAATAGGAAGGGATTTTATAGGTATGTAGCGGCTAAAAAACAGACTAAGGACAATGTAGGCCGCCTCTGGAAGCTATCGGGAGTACTGGCTACACAGGACTAGGAGAAGGCTGAGGTTCTGAATGGCTTCTTTGCCTCGGTCTTCACTGGCAAAGGCTCTAACCGCAGCACCCGAGTCTTGGAAGGCAGACGCAGGGACTGTGAAAACCTAGACCTTGGGCCCACTGTACAAGAGGATCTGGTTCGAGACCATCTTAAGAACCTGAATGCACACAAGTCCATGGGACCTGATGAAATCCATCCGCGGGTCCTGAAGGAGCTGGCGAAAGAAGTTGCAAAGCCACTGGCCGTCATATTTGAAAAATCATGGCAGACAGGTGAAGTTCCTGATGACTGGAAAAAGGGAAATATAACCCCCATTTTCA
Organism: Melopsittacus undulatus; assembly: GCF_012275295.1. NCBI lineage: Eukaryota > Metazoa > Chordata > Aves > Psittaciformes > Psittaculidae > Melopsittacus > Melopsittacus undulatus. Next base: position 56,800,470 of record NC_047529.1, on the reverse strand, counting down.
AGAAGGGGAAAATGGATGACCCGGGGAATTCCAGACCAGTCAGTCTCACTTCTGTGCCTGGCAAAATCTGGGAGCAGATTCTCTTGGAAGGCATGCTAGGGCACATGAAAAAGAGAAAGATGCTTGGTGACAGCCAGCATGGCTTTCCTAAGGGTAAATTCCTGCCTGACCAATTGGGTGGCCTTCTATGATGTGGCTATGGAACTGATGGACAGGGGCAGAGCACTTAATGTCATCTACCTGGACTTGTGCAAAGCGTTTGACACAGTCCCACACGACATCCTCGTCTCTTAGTTGGAGAGACATCAGTTTGGTAGGTGGACCACTCAATGGATAAAGAACTGGCTGGATGGCCGCACACTCAAAGAGTTGTGGTCAACGGTTCACCGTCTGGCTGAAGACCAGTAACGAGTGGTGTCCATCAGGGATCGGTGTTGGAACCGGTCTTGTTTAATATTTTTGTCTCTGACATGGACAATGGAATTGAGTGTGCCGTCAGCAAGTATGCCGATGACACCAAGCTGTGTGGTTCTGTTGACACGCTAGAGGGAAGGAATGCCATCTAGAGGTACCTTGACACACTTGTGAGGTGGGCTGATGCCAATCTCATGAAGTTTATCCATGCCAAGTGCAAGGTCCTACACCTGGGTCAGAGCAATCCTAGGCACAGCTACAGGTTGGGCAAAAAGGAAATTCATGGTAGTCCTGTGGAGAAGGACTTGGGAGTGTTAGTCAATGAGAAAATGAACATGAGCCAGCTTCAGGGTGCACTCACAGGCCAGAAAGCTAACCGTATCTTGGGCTACATCAAGAGGAGTGTGACCAGCAGGTTGAAGGAGGTGATCCTGCACCTCTACTCTGCTCTCGTGAAATCTCACTTGGAGTACTGTGTGCAGTTCTGGTGTCCTCAACATAAAAAGGACATGGAACTGTTGGAAAAAGTCCAGAGGAGGGCCACGAGGATGATCAGGGGACTGGAGCACCTCCCATATTAAGACAGGCTGAGAAAGTTGTGGCTGTTCAGCCTGGAGAAGAGAAGGCTGCGTGGAGACCTCGTAGCAGTCTTCCAGTATCTGAAGGGGGCCTATAGGGATGCTGGTGAGGGACTATTCATTAGGGACTGTAGTGATAGGACAAGGGGGAATGGGTTGAAACTTAAACAGCAGAGGTTTAGACTTGATATAAGGAAGAAATTCTTTACTGTGAGGGTGGTGAGGTACTGGAATGGGTTGCCCGGGGAGGTTGTGAATGCTCCATCGCTGGCAGTGTTCAAGACCAGGTTGGATGAAGCCTGGGTGATATGGTTTAGTATGAGGTATCCCTGCCCATGGCAGGGGGGTTGGAACTAGATGATCTTGAGGTCCTTTCCAATCCTAACTATTCTATGAATTGATGATTCTAAGCTGTAAATCCCCTAAACCCATCTTATTTGCTTGCACAGCTCAGGAACACTAATGCATGTGGTTTTGTAAATATGTTTCTCTAAATTACACCAAGGATTCCTTAAATTCCAGAATTTTAATATTTGTGAATTTCATTTTCAGCTCTGGAGCGCTTCCAAATATAATGTTAAAATCTGTATAATCTTGTTGGGTTTTTTTTGTTTGCTTGTTTTTGAAACAAGGGGGGGACAAATTCACAAAATGTAATATATAAACCTTTAGAATCAGTTTTAAGTAATGTTAAGTTTCATGGCTTTGTAACAGTAGCAATGGAAAATTACTGAAGTGCATGATGCATATTAAAAAATAGAGTACAGCTAGAGAACATACTGAGAATTCTTCTCCAAGATAAATCGTTATAGTTGACATAATTTTATGAAAAACAGTCCAGAAAAACAGGACACAGGGAAAAGGAGTATCTGGGAATGGCAGGTGTCCAGGATGGGCTACTCTTAAACTAACTGATAAGTAGGAGGATAGGAGGATTATTATGTCTCTGGTGCTAATGAACCAATTAAACTGGTATAAGCATCTACTGCTCATGCTTCAAAGGCTACCAGAAGTGATGAAGATTGTTGGAAGAAGTAAATGACCCTCAGAGACCACCACCACATTTTTGTACGCATGTGGGGAACCTTCCGGAAAATAACGTAATCCATACGTAGCCTCATGAAAATGTATGTATGCCCAGGGACTATATCAGGATGGCTTGTGTAGCAATACAGGGACATACATGTAATAAAGAATACCTCCTTGTCAGCTTGAAAAGTTTGTTAGCAAGTTTGTTCCTGGAGTTTTCTCTGAACCAGTTTATATTTTGTTTTCTTTTGTTTTATATGAAATACCATATTCTTTCGTTCATTTTCCTGACTGAGAAAAAGACATAAATGTCTATTTATTTTCAGATTTGTATAGAACCTTAAAGAAGGTAAAGAAGTTCTCTGTATCTTCAAAGATGTCATGGTTTAAACTAAGTCTGCACAATTCTCTCACTCACTCCCAGAGTCCCACACACTCCTTTGTTTCCCACCACCCCCCCCCCCACCTTCCCACTCCGGGAGGGATGGGGAGGAGATCCGGAGGAATACAACTCCCACAGATTGAGGTAAAATCAGTCCAGAAATTAAGGTATAACACAAATCACTACTGCTACCACTAACAAATCAATGTTAGAGGAAATAAACAGGGAGAGAGAATACAATACCACCCGCCGAAACGAGCCCAGCCCAGAAGAGAGAGCTCACCCCTCCCCTCCTGGCCAGCTTCCAGTTCCCTCTCCGGGCCCAGCCCAGAGGATATTTAACCCCTTCCATTCCTACCAGTTTCTAGTCCCCTCCCCGAGCAGGATGTGCTGTGGTATGGAATACCTCCCCAACTAGCCCAGACCAGGCGCCCTATCTCTCCCTCCTCCCTGGCAGAGCATGAGCTACTGCTGAACCCATGACAAAAGAAATTTTGAAAACCTGATAAATCAGTAGTCTACCTTCTTACAAGAATAACTTTGTCAATTAGACCATTTGGCTTCCAAAGATACTCTAGCTACAACACGAGTATGGAATTATCACTTAGTATTATGCTGCAAGATTAGGTGACATTATTGCCCCCTTACCCTCTAGGGCTATATCCCATGGAACCCTGCTAAGCAGGTTCCTGAAGAGGCCAAAGTCTGCTCTCTTGAAGTCCAGGACAGTGAGCTTACTGCACGCTCTTCTCACTGTCTTGAGGACCTTGAATTAGACCATCTCGTGATCACTGCATCCAAAACTTCCCTGGAGTGTCACATTTCCAACGAGCCCTTCCCTGTTGATGAGCCCGAGGTCAAGCAGGGCACCTCTCCTCGTCGCCTCCGTTATTGCTTGCAGAAGGAAGTTGTCTTCCACACAATCGAGAAACCTCCTGGATTGCTTGTGCCGGGCCGTACCGTCGCCCCAACAGATATCAGGGTTGGGCAAAAAGGAAATACATTGTAGTCCTGTGGAGAAGGACTTGGGGGTGTTAGTCAATAAGAAAATGAACATGAGCCAGCTTCAAGGTGCACTCACAGCCCAGAAAGCCAACTGTATCCTGGGCTGCATCAAGAGGAGTGTGACCAGCAGGTTGAAGGAGGTGATCCTGCCCCTCTACTCTGCTCTCGTGAGACCTCACTTGGAGTACTGTGTGCAGTTCTGGTGTCCTCAACATAGAAAGGACATGGAACTGTTGGAAAAAGTCCAGAGGAGGGCCACGAGGATGATCAGGGGACTGGAGCACCTCCCATATTAAGACAGGCTGAGAAAGTTGTGGCTGTTCAGCCTGGAGAAGAGACGCCTGCATGGAGACCTCATAGCAGTCTTCCAGTATCTGAAGGGGGCCTATAGGGATGCTGGTGAGGGACTCTTCATTAGGGACTGTAGTGATAGGACAAGGGGGAATGGGTTGAAACTTAAACAGCAGAGGTTTAGACTGGATATAAGGAAGAAATTCTTTACTGTTAGGGTGGTGAGGTACTGGAATGGGTTGCCCAGGGAGGTTATGAATGCTCCATCGCTGGCAGTGTTCAAGACCAGGTTGGATGAAGCCTTGGATGATACGGTTTAGTGTGAGGTGTCCCTGCCCATGACAGGGGGGTTGGAACTAGATGATCTCCAGGTCTTTTCCAATACTAACTATTCTATGATTCTGTGATTAATGTTGTTTGTGTGAGATTGGGTGGGTATTTGCAAAAATTTACATTTTCAAAATTATAGCCTGAAGATTTTGTATTTTGAGAGGCCAAAACCCAATATAGGAATAAAAAAAACAACACTTAGTTGCAGGGCCAAGGAACATCTTTATCCTTTGTTTTTTATTGCACACTGTAGACTATCTATTAGGGTCAGCTGGAGGTAAAAATAGTTAGTGAATAGAGTTCAGGGTGCTTATAACCTCATGCAGGCAACATCAATCAGATACATAATCCTGACAGAATTGAAATTTTTATAGTAACAAGTAATAAAAATTATCTTAAAAATTTCATTCTGCACACTTTTGACATATTACTCAACTTATGTATCTCAAATGGCATGGATTTGATTCACAGGACAAGATCTTAACTGTTCTTTAGAAGCAGACAGCCTGCAGAGAGACTTCCATGTTTAGTTCATTTTTCAATGTACATCTTCACTTTCTTTTCTTTCGGTAATCCCTTTGACAAAATCATTTTATTATATCGGAGATAAGGGACTGGCATTTGCAAACATCTTGGTTAGAAAACTAATGAGTAACAGTTAAATATTCTGTTCATAGTAATTTACTAGATTAAAATTTAAAAATCTGTAATTACTAAAAGTGACAAATTAATGGAAAAACTAGAAAACATCACTTCTATGTTTATATTCAGAGGTTTGATCAATAAGGCTGCTTTCTTAAAATCTGAGAAAAAAAGGTCAGCGTCTTAACTTACCACAGACAGCATAGTTATAGATCCCAAATATATTGTAAGTATATTTTTATATAAATTTTCAGGGTATAATTTTGGAGCTCAGGCAAATTTCTCCCAATATTTGAAATAGTCTTTTTTAGGTTTGCTGTTTGGAAATTTATTTATTAACTGTGTGTTGATTTGTTCATGTTCATACCATTTTAGTAAGTTGAGAATGACTTATGATCTAAAGATCTGTTTACTAAAGGTTTGGTACTTATTACTGTTAATGAGGCATTGTTGCTATTTCTGTATCTAATAGTCTAACTAGATAATAGAAAATGACAAATACAGTGTGTATTTATCCAGGATTTGACTTTAGATTATAGGAAGTAAAATAATATTCATTAGTCTAGAGGAACCCTATGTTATTTTCTTACATAAAGCAAAGCTTTAAAATCACAATTTTTATTAAATCCACTGACATTAACGTTTTCCCCTTTTCACTTTCTGTTCACATGGAATGTAAAATTGAAAAGTAGCTGGTTTATTGAACTTAGTTATGGGAAGGCCTGAGCCCTCTTATCAGCATTTTATTCTTTTTAATCACTGGAATTCATTTTCAGACACCTGAGGTTTTCTGTGATAAGATGACATCAACAGAAGTTATTATAATGATGTTGCTCAAACATGAATTATTTACTTATCAGTCAACATTTAAATGTATGGTTTCTTTTTGTGCATACAAAAATACCTTGCAGCTAATCAAAGGATTAGACACATAATCATTTTCACACATTCCATACTTCTCATAACTCAAGTTTGTGACAGAAATAAAAACCATGTGGTAACCTAAAGGGAGAGATAATGCAACACAATTTGGTTGTCCAGAGAATACACTTCACATGTCAACCCCAAATTTTCCTCTTCATGGAGAATCTGATGAAAAGTTTTCTCATCGTTAGTGCTTCCTTTTAATAGTTGTTTTCCCTTTCTCAAAGATCTCCTTGAGTTCAACCATAGGTTCATAAACTGACAGGTTTTAAGCTAGAGGGAATTCTCAGTCTTCTAGCCTGACTTCTATATGTAGGCTTTGGCATTTCAAGTCATTCATTTGTCTTGGTGTAGAAGTTATTGACTGAGAAATTAAGAGTCTGTATTATACAGATCATCGTACTATCCATTTTGTCTTGAAAGGTTTTTTAAAAGTCAAAGAATATCACTGTTATTAATAACTAAATATTAATAGGATTTCAGTATTATTATAATTATTACTTATACTACCTATACTAATTACAGTCTATAATACTAGGAGAACAATATATACAATTCAATACAATAGAGGCATGTGGCAGAGAGACTACTGACCTAAGGAGATAAAAGCCATATTCTTGTCTTTCTTTTTAATTTTTTGATCATTTTATGGTGCCTAAAAATAGAAACATACATGAAATTCACAACAATTTGCAACATCAGGCAGAGCTCGTTTTCAAGATACGACCATGAAGTAAACCCACTTTTCTTTATTAACATGCACTGTACAGTAGAAATAGAAAATAGCAGCTGTTCAGTGGTGTTGCTCTGGGACTAAGGAAAGGTTAATGATATATTTGCTATTTTAAAACTAATGAAGACCATGTTGTAAGTCACATCAAGTCCAGCTGAAGTTGCACTTAGCAATTTGCTCTATCCGGACCTTAATTTTATCAGTGTCATAATTTTTGTGAGTACCTTTTTTCACTCATTAGTTTGTTTCACACTTGTTATTTTTTGATTTGGATCAAATGAATATTAAAATTTCTTCTTAAAATTTGATTCAAGGAATATCAGATAGGAAAGATCAAGGACACATGAATTCTTCTTATAAAAAATGTCACTGATATATACCTTAATATTTAGAGAACAATTGTTTTGTTCTTTGTTTTCTGGCATACTTTAATACTCCTAGAAAGTGTCTATCTCTAGGAAAAAAAAAATTACTTTCTTAATATTTTTCCTCCAGTTCAGCAAGAATGTTGTTTTTAGCTCAGGTGTAATACAGAGGTTTTTTTTTCTCATACTAATAGAAAGACAAGCAAAGTACATAATTTGCAAAGCCTTGTACCTAAGCCCACCTACTATACACTACTCAGGGTAACAGTTAAGGATATCATTATATAAATATTTTAGAAATATTTGTAAATATTTCCTTGAGAAATGTTTCATCCCACTGTGGAACCTGTATTCTCTATATATTCAGATATAGCCTTGAAAAAGATATTATATTGTTTTAATATGCACTGTAGAAAATCTCATCTACCTCTACATCAGAGTGTATTTCAGAGTTACAATGCTACCAAGAGAAAACTCGTCACTTACTGACACTGCCACTGATCAGGACTGTGGCTAAAGAAACATTTAAATTTAAAGTAATGACCTATAATTTAAAAGAAGCAAATTTTAAATTTATTTAGCTTTCCCTTCCCCAGTACCATCTGCATGGTATATACAAATCTATTATAGCATCACTCTGATTAATCTATTCTTTGACATTTTTACTCCTCTAAAACAATACTGAAGAAGCACTCCTGTCCCATGTTCTCTTTACCTTACGAGGTAAGCATTTTCTTACAAAACATAATTTCTTGTATTAGCCACTGCTCTCAGAATTTGTTTAGTAAATCCTTTTTGTCTTTAGAATATTATCACGTGTCTCTACAGTAGCTGCATTAAAGAGAAGTTAAAATGAATCAGTAACATAAGAACAAGCACATCTTCTGTCTAATTAACAGAATGCTATATTAAATAACATGCTTCTTTAGGAAAATGTTAGCTACCTAAGTATTTTTTTACATAGTATTACCACTTTCTTATATTCCACCCTGTTTTGGAGTGTTCTGTTTGTTTCTGTGTTTCAGTGCAACTGAATATTTGATAGCAAATATTCTGAGAGTCAACAAAAATATGAGTTTTTGGTTTAAAATCCAACTGTTCTTTTCAAAATCCAAATCCTATAAATTGACAAAAATACCCACTGAAAAGACTGACATATGAGAACATTTATAAAATAGGAATATAGAAAGCTTAAAGTAATAATTGATGCTTCAGTTAGAGATATGAATATAATCTCTAGAATCAACATAAATATATTAGGTAGGCAAAAACATTTTTCCTTAAAGCATTTCTGACAAATGTGCAGTCAGTCTTAGGAAGAATAATAAGTTGGACTGTTTAAGTTGGGTTTTGTTTTCTGAATTAATAAAACATCATATTTAAAGCAAAGTAAGTTATTAATTAGCACTGCATTTTTCTGAGAGGATTTGGAAGAGAAACAAACATTCAGATTAGATTAAGTCGTTTACACAATTTATTAATTAATCTACAAAAAAAAAAAAACAAACAGGAAAAATGGCATCTGCCATGTCAGAGCTGCTGTGTTATTTTTGTATTAATAAGAAAGTATCTTACTAATGTTTGCATAATTTTTCTGTAGAAAATAGTTTATTTTCTCTGTGTGGGCATGAGGAGTTAGCAAATATGATTAATAATTTAGACAGTGGTTTCAAGAAATTTTAAAAACCTTTTTTTCTTTTTTAACATCATAGGAAAAAAACGTAATTTAATCTTTTTGTTCTAATGACAGCATTGAGTATATTTATTTTCACTTAAAAAGTAATAGAAATTTTTGTATGCCAAATTTTTTATTAAAATCAAAATAGTAATCCTACTCAACCGAGCTGCTCATGCATGAAACGACAGTTTAGAACATAAGGAGCATTACGAACCAAATTGCTTTTCAAACTTATGGTACTATTAAAGGTCCCTCTAGTAATGTAATTTAATTTTACAATATTTTCATTTGCATACATTTAAATATTTTTAACAGAATAGCATTTATTTGAAACAACATCAAGAAAAATATATATATATATATTTTTCTTCTTCATAACCTCAAATAGTACCCCTTTCTGATACAAATTATTCAAGTAATGTTAACATTTCAGCCAGCTCTGTCTGGCATCAAAGATTAGCCTTAATACCTTGAGCTACATAATTAATACAAATTATAAATTAATGAATGCTTGGTATTACCCCATGTTTTGCTTTAGTTTTGCAAAATTCTTGCCTTGAATAATTTTAAATCTGTGCAGACTTGTTTAACAAATCCTTTTTTTACAGATTAATTGTCATACATGTAAAAGTATTGATTTGGGTCCTTTTTATAAAGAAGTCTGTAAGTAAAATTGGTATGAAATACTGGTTGTAGAACACCATAGCAGGGGGGTTGGAACTAGTTGATCTTAATGTCCTTTCCAGCCCTAACTATTCTATGATTCCAAATGATTCTATGATTGCATGTTTTAAATGCTTTATTTCCACATCACTATTTCTGTTTGAATCATGAGAGTATCATTAAAACTTGATAAAAATTTTTTTGTTCTCCACAGAACCTGCTGATAACAATCATCCAAATTTCAGCAGAAAATTTGACTACTAAGATAGAAACATTTTTGGTTTCCTAGTTAAAAGAATGTACTCACTGTGGTTGATGTTATTCATTAAAAATCCTTGATTTTCAAACAATTAATGATAAGTGAATTTCTCTTTGAAATTTGTTGTTCTGGGTTTGTTGCTCTATAGAAAAAGGACACAAAATCTACTGAACATTTTATTTAAAAGCGGTGATGATACAATTGGAACTTTAGGATCAGATGTTGAGTTTAGGATCACATGTTAATTTTCATTTGCTTTGAAGTCTAGGGTAACAAATTGTTCTTGTCATGAAATATTTTGAGTTCAAGGGGATAAAAGCACTCTTGGGCAAGATTTTTTAATCAGGCATTTTAGAAATAATTCTTCCCCTGCCACTATACCATATTAATGGTGAGATACCAGGCAATGATATGCATATTTTACTTTTTTTTTCTCTACTTGAGTAAACAAGCAGAAGATTTTTGCTAGAGGAAAGAAAAAAAGTTAATTTTTATAACATTCTCTCTTTGTTCTCCACACTTGTATTATTGTTAAGCTCCTAAGAACATTTTCAGCATTTTAAAATTAATTTATTCTTGCAATAGACATTATCTAAGAATTCATATACATTATTGGTGGAGAATTGAGGCATACAGTATCTAAAAGGACCATATGAGTCCTAGACATGAAAATTGCGTGCAGCGATAGAGGTAAGTTTGTTTGGACTATTAACAGCAAGAGAATTAGGAAGTCATCAACGTCTTGTCCCAGTGTTTCTGCCATTCTTTGTTGGCTCCACAGAAACTCTATCCTCTTCTAATACAGATGAGGTTGAAATTTAATATGTAGAGCAATACTATCGATTTTATCAATTGCTGATACAAGGACAAAATAAGGAGGATTTTTTTTTCTTTGTACTATCTATGCTTAGTCCCCTAAATGATGAGTCAAAATCTCGCAGGAGGTCTGCAGGATAAAATGTATTTTAAATGGGGACTTCTGAATTTATAGGCCTATTATCCTCATAATGTAGGATACTGTGTTCCATAGTTCAGAAAACTTGCAATGTTAAAATTTAGTGAAGCAGCACTATTTAGTACCTTTTCGAAATAGACAAGATACTAAGCAAAATGTTATCCATAAGATGTTGCTTGTTATACACTAATATGCTTACAAAACACACAAAACTATGCCTTGTGAGGCATCTAAGATTTGGAAATTAATGGTAGTCTCAGCTGCTCTACACTTTTAAAATATCAAATTACTTAGACACATGAGTATATATTTTGACACAGAATTTTGAAATTAAGAACTGACGACAAGATCTGGGCCTAATTCATTAATTTTAACAATATATAATCTTAAAGAGAAACAAATCTTCATACTGAAAAGACTTATCTCATGTTCAAAAGCTTTTTGAAGACATACACCAGACATTTCTCCATTTAAAGACTATTAATGTGTCAGTTGTGAAATCTATTCACTACTGAAAATGTCAGTGCATCATCTCACTACTCAGAAGTAAAAGCTCTTTGTAAGTCTTGTCTATTATACTGAGTATTATTCATTCCAAATAACAAGGTAAGTAGGCATTAAATTATATTATCCAGTTCAAAGTAATTGTTACAGAGGAAATATAAAGCCATAGGAACACAAGATTTGCAATAATGGATAAGACTGGTAGTTTATTGAGCCAGATATCTTAACTTTGACAGAGACTCAGGTAGTAAAAGATACTCTTTAGCAGATGATTACTGAACAGTGCTGCCCACAAGAGAAATTTAATGTCTTTTTCCTTAAAGTCTGGCATATACTTAGAGTTATTTATTATAATAAAATAAAAGAAATCCCAAAGCCAGTTTCACTGTCTTTATCAAAAGACATGTAAGTGAATTTTTAATAGTTTTTTTATATATAGCCTTCATTATTATTTCGTATGTATATTATTCTAGCATGCAGACATCACTGCCTGGATTATGATCGTATTTCAAGATACAATTCTCCACATTTTTAGGGTCTAATTTTTACTTTTCATTTTCTTTTGTAATACCTAACAATATATCACTGCTAAACATACTTCAGGTGCATTATCAAGTGAAAAGATCTAGGCAGTCATAAAGGCAGCGTGGTTAGAAGTGGAAAATTACTGAAGAGAAGTTAATGTCTGCTGAAAGATACTGACAGAGAAAATGCCTGCCAGCCTCAGAACTAGGCCTCCTAACTGGAAGCATCCTTGAGAAGTGCAACTGGCATATTTGAAGAACAGCTGGGTTTCTAGAAACTGGAGAAACCCTAAGATACTATTGATAAGTGCAAAGGAACTCTAATGGTAACTTATCATCTGAAAAGGTGAAGCATAGTCTGGTAAAAGGTGCAAATATCTTCAGAAATTAAGAACTGGTAAATGCCATCGGTTATTCTAACTTTAAGAAGAGTAAAATAATCTGTAAAACCAAAAATTGATGTGAAAGAACATAAAAAAACTTCATCTATTGGTGAAAAATGGAAATTAAGAACACCTATTGGCTTCTTAGAGTGGTGGTGTTCTATGCCGTCTTATGTCTCTCTGATATTACATTACTTTATGTTTATTCAAAATGGAGCCTTTCTCTAAGAACTTCCCATGCTACACATACTTGGTAATTCCAGTTGTGTTCTTGGGACAGTGATAAAACCCAGAGCAGCAGAGAAAAGCATAAGAAGGATTGGCATTTTTAAAAACATTGTTTCTAAGAATGTACAACATTGCAAACAATTTTCATTCACTTGAGTTTGATGCACAATGGATTTTATGCAGAAGTTTGAATACATCTGATCTTAGTTTTGTAGTCATGTCAACCTTCAGGAAACTAAATTACATGAGATACTACCTCAATGTCAGAATCATATTTTAAAAAGAAACAAGCACAACCTGAAACTGGTCTTTGTGACTTCTAATTCTATTTCATATTGCACTTCTTAACATGCTCATGCTGACACATAGACTTAGACACTTCTTCAGAAAGTGGTTTTCTTTCATCATTCCACAAAAAAAATTTCCTGTCATTGGAACTTCAGGATGCAGATGAAGTCAGGAAAGGAATACCATGTTTAAAGCATGGTAAAAAAAAAAATTGCACACTCTTTCATTACAGCTGTATATAAATAATATGAATACTGTATAAACTGTCTGCAGAAAAGGACAAGCTTATTTAGCCTAAGAAAAATGTTCTGTATTTAAGCCATTTATTCTATACCTAACATATATTTCAACCTATCAGAACAATTACTGGTGTCAAAAACATATTTTGTAACAACAGCTGAAAATTTTATATGTTGCTTTTCCTGCCTTTTTGGGTCTTTCAGCTATTACTATCTCTCACACAATTTCCATTTCTAATTTTTATATTTTAAAGTGTTAACTATGTTACTATGGGTCAGAGAATTAAGGATAAGAATAGAATGTTTTCTAATAACAAAGCGATGTAGCATAGAAGGGAAGAGACTGCAGTTTTACTTCTTTTGAACATTTCTCATTAAAAGTGTATATGATGTGTTAGACCACAAAAGGATTTGGGAATTAGAATTGCCATAAAGCTCCTGGCAGAAATCCAGTCTTTCAATGTACTCTCAGAATACAGCGAGTACACACACAACACAGGAATACATTGCTTAGAATGAGATCTAGAAAAGTCTCCCCATCAGCTCAAAAAGAGTTAAGACTATTTCTGAGCTCCTTGCAAGTGTCTGCATTTACTAGGGATTCACAATCAAGATTTATTTTCCTGAATTTGAGAAAAATTAAAAAGAAATAAGGAATAAATATTTGAATAGCAAAGGTTGATTATTTCTCTTCTATCTCATTCAGAAATGCTTCTAACTAGAACATGTCAAATGTCCTGCAAAATGTCAGAAATCAGAGGCATACCTGTGACAATAGGAACGATAAAACCTACAAAAGAATCTTTTCTTAATCCTGAGAAATAGACTTTCCTCAAATATAATGTGAAAATCTGTAAAGGCATGATTGCTATCTTGTGGAGACAGTGTTTTCACAGGAGAATGAATATTTGGTACATGAGCTCTGAATAACTCTGAAAGATACAGCAAGGCCGTGAGAGGCCCGAGGAAGCTTAAGCAAGCAAGATAAGAAGAAGCTGGAATTCACTGAGTTATGAGAACTGTGGACTGTTGGCAAGCTTTCGAGGTCAAGTTCTCACACCTGTGCTTAACCAATTATATGTTAGTCACTAAGGGTCTTCAAGACAAGTATCCAATCATGATATGCCAAATTGCTGTAGGTGTGTGTAAGCAATAGTATTATATATAAAGGAGTTAATGCTTTGCAATAAATGGCTTTTTGTCTGATCACATTGATCTCTGACTAAGTCCATTCCGCAGCACTATCTGATCATTATTTACATGAAAAATCAGAAAAAATAAGGTTAGCTCATTGTGGTTGTTGTTCTGGGGCTTTTTTTTTGTTATAGTTTTTGCTGTTGTTTTTCAAGAAAATACAAGAACAAGCAGACTAAGTGTAATAATAATAACCTTTGAGTGATTAACTCTCCAGAAAATGAGGTTGCATATGCCAGAGTAAATGTACATAAGTTTAAAAAAAAGTCTGTGGCCAAACTGTACTGTGTCAAAAAGTTTTAAATATGGAAAGAACAGTCTTTGTACAGTTACATGGAGGAGATTCCAGATTAAGCAATAAGATAACTGGGACATTCTCCTTGTAACCATGTGTTCTGGTTTGTTGTTTGTTTTTTTTTTTTTTTAAATACAGCAGGGGAAAAAAAAAAAAAAGGTAAGCCAGAAAGTTCAACATCTGTAGAAGAAAATACAGATGGACTGTGAATGAGGGAAACTGAAGGTGAGATCCTAAAGCTATGCACTTTCACCCTGGTTAGTAATTTTTCTACCAAAACCTTTAAGATGGAAGCGTTATCTAAGAGGGACCCTTAAACAAAAATATTTGTTAGTTTTCCATCTTAACTATTATTTCACAAGTTCTGCTGCTGAAGTTGCCCGATGCAAAAAGATACACTTGGAATTCAGGGATGATCACTGCTTTCAGAGCTCAATAAAAGTTTTACTTTTAAAATTAGTGAAAATATACTTATGGACCACAGTTTCAGCTGCTGTTTTGAAGCATCCATACACAAATATTTATCAATGTAAATATTAATAAATTATTTTTGTAATATTGTTAGCCTTTTTCTCATACCTGATGAAGATACTTCCCATGCAACTTTAACTTTTTTTACAGTACTTGTATTTTTCTCAGACTGCATTTTTCCACTATTATGCTTTCTGACTACATCTTTTCATCACTTGATCAACTGTGATTAGCATGTCACTCATTACAATAAGTGTTGTTGCTTGAAGCAGCGCACATATAAAATATGAGAATAAAACTGTGTCTCACCATCTGCCATTCCATTTGTAATACTATATTTTTATGGCACTACCTATTGTACCTCACTTTGCATCTGTATAGATCATTTGCATATTTTAAAAAGTCAAATTCTAATTTGTTACAGATTCCACAATGTTCATGAAGGTCTTGCTACTGTTCAGTAGGTTTGGCTCTTTGCTTCCAGAAATGGATGATTAAAGATTTAGAAGAGGAAGAATTAGAATAAACATTAAAAATCATTCAAGATAAAATTATATAATTACACAGGTCAGTCTAATCATACTCTTGTGTTTAATAAAGCTAGAAGGTGTTGGTGGCAGGAAACCTTTCTTGTCTTATTGTCTTATTTCAGTTTGGGGCAGGGAGAATTAGAAAAAAATAAATATGAAAATCTGAGCAGAATCAGAGATGACAAATGAAAAGATGGGGATATAATCTCATTTTCATATAAGGCACATGGAAAAGAGTGGGGGTTTCTTAGTAAGTAAATGCCAGAAAGACATATAAAATAATAAATGCTGTATAAACAGCAACTGGGGATTCTCATCTTCCTTTAAAAATCTTCTTCTCTAATACCACTTAAATAAAGGTACAATTAATGAAATTTAATTACTGCCAAAGAGATGCAAGGAATCACTTCTACCATATCAGGAATAATTTGATTTTGCAACTGATTATTATGGAATATGTCTGATGCCACGAATTCAAAAATTTGGAAAAAATGGATTTCCTTATATATGAATGCCTATGTTAAAATAGAATGACAACAGTTAATTTTAAAATACATTTTCAGAAAATAGTTTAGACCTCTTTCTTTCAGTCTTACACAAATCTCTAGTTAAGTTCAAGAGGTGTCTACATGCTGAAACAGATTGTTGCATATCCACCTAGTGTCACATTTTCACCTTGATCTGAAAATGTAGGTGCCAGCTTTTGTTAGTCACCAGTCTAAATGAAGCCAGCTTTCCTCTACTCTGGGGATTAATACTAAGGGGTATCTACCAGTTCATCTGCAGTTTTTCATTAACTATCTGTTCTGGTTTGTTAACAGAACTAAACATTATGATTTAAGGTGTGCTGTACTGTTTTCCTTGTCCTGGCTCCTTCAATCTACATGGAGAGAAGGAAGAGAGAGCATTGCTGGCCTAAAAGCAGGTGAGTATGTTCTTCTCAAGAAAAAAAGCTATATTGAATATTAGGTGGGAAAACGACAATGAGTGACAACAATATACTAAGGATCTTAAAGTACAGAAATTTAAGAGACTTGTGAGAAAGTATAGCTTCAGGAATTATGGAAAACAACTTTCTTAGAAACCTGGAAAAGCCAGAAAAGAATCTGTTGCAACCTTACAAATCCTTGAAAGTTGTTGAATTGATCAACAGGAAAAGACTAACCTTATAAAACTTTTTGTCTAGCCTGCTTACTTTTAAAAGTTACAGTGTTCAAATTCAGTCTCTGACAGGATTTTTTTTTTCTGATTTTTTCTTCGTAAGTTCTACACTTTCTATAATAGTCATTAAACAAACAAACAAACAAAAAAGGAAGAGTAAATATGACACTAATATTACATCTTAGTGACTACCCTTCACATGGTTTTTTATCTGAACTAACCTTGTGAACAAGATGGTACCCTTTGTGCAGTTAATTAACTTGCTCATCTTGCTCTTCTTACACTTAAAGAGTTTCTTTCTGTTTACTGACTTAAAGTCACTAAGAATGTAGTTTTTCAATTTAGCCCCTTGCTTCTACCATCATCAAAATAGCTGAGGTTATTTTTTTCTTAGTCTGACTGGTGAGAGAAGCAAAAGAACTACTACTCCTGAGGGCTACATAAATGTGCAATTAATCAGCCAAAAGACTTGCTGTGAAATAAATACTATCACATTCTTTATAGGACTAAATCAGAAAGTTCAAGCTTTTCCACCTTCCTAGCTGCAGTGCTACCAAGCTTCATTCCTTTCAGCATCATCCCAAAGTCCCAAGACCTACACTTAAGCCATATTCACTAATATCCAAATACTCAGCATCAAATAAAGTTATAGATGTAATTCTAAATAGCCTTGACACCCTTGTTTGGTGTCTGAACAGCTGAAAGAAGCAGGCAGACTGCCAAATATTTCTCCAGAGTAGTTATTTCCCTTTCAGCTATGTAATTTTAATTTACATGGAAATCATTGATATTTTAAAGTTGTACTAGTGCATAAAGCTTGTTTATTTTCTATCCCCTTAATATGTTGTTATAAAATCCAAGTCATTGATTGGTTGAACAAATATAATTGACTCAATAATAATGTAATTCAGATTGAGTGACTCAAGTTCCTCTAGAACAGATTGAGTGACTCAAGCTGTTGGAGCTAGACCTATATAAATGTGTTGCACTGAACTTATAAATGTGTTCCATTGAACAGTACTCCACCGATTCCACATTATGGCTTACTGAATAGCAGACTGAGCTGTGTGCAATTATGTCACAAATACCTTTTTATTCCTTTGGATACACATAGGATTATAAGTGTGTGTAGATTTGAATACAAGATACTTGTGTTTAAAACATGCAAAAGTTATTCAAAGTACATTACAGAGACTAATGTATCAAATATCTAACAGTTCTAAAGATCTGGAGTTTTATTGTAGTTTATTTCCCTTGCCCTTTTGTGCCTTTCTCACTTTCTATGACATCCTTGTCTCTAAATTGTTGGATAAAGAACTGGCTGGATGGTCACACTCAAAGAGTTGTGGTCAACGGTTCAAAGTCTGGCTGGAGATCAGTAACGAGTGGTGTCCCTCAGGGATCGGTGTTGGAACCGGTCTTGTTTAACATCTTTGTCGCTGACATGGACAATGGAATTGAGTGTGCCCTCAGCAAGTTTGCCGATGACACCAAGCTGTGTGGTTCTGTTGATACGCTAGAGGGAAGGAATGCCACTTAGAGGGACCTTGACACACTTGTGAGGTGGGCTGATGCCAACCTCATGAAGTCTAACCATGCCAAGTGCAAGGTCCTACACCTGGGTCAGAGCAATCCTAGGCACAGCTACAGGTTGGGCAAAAAGGAAATTCATGGTAGTCCTGTGGAGAAGGACTTGGGAGTGTTAGTCAATGAGAAAATGAACATGAGCCAGCAGTGTGCGCTCACAGCCCAAAAAGCCAACTGTATCCTGGGCTGCATCAAGAGGAGTGTGACCAGCAGGTTGAAGGAGGTGATCCTGCCCCTCTACTCTGCTCTCGTGAGACCTCACTTGGAGTATTGTGTTCAGTTCTGGTGTCCTCAACATAGAAAGGACATGGTACTGTTAGAACAAGTCCAGAGGAGGGCCATGAGAATGATCAGGGGACTGGAGCAAATCCTGCATGAAGACAGGCTGAGAAAGTTGGGGCTGTTCAGCTTGCAGAAAAGAAAGCTGTGTGGAGACCTCATAGCAGCCTTCCAGTATCTGAAGGGGGCTTATGAGGATGCTGGTGAGGGACTATTCATTAGGGACTGTAGTGATAGGACAAAGGGTAACGTGTTGAAACTTAAACAGCAGGGGTTTAGACTGGATATAAGGAAGAAATTCTTTACTGTTAGGGTGGTGAGGTACTGGAATGGGTTGCCCAGGGAGGTAGTGAATGCTCCATCCCTGGCAGTGTTCAAGACCAGGTTGGATGAAGCATTGAGTGATATGGTTTAGTGTGAGGTGTCCCTGCCCATAGCAGGGGGGTTGAAACTAGATGATCTTGAAGTCTTTTCCAATCCTAACTCTTCTATGATTCTATGATTCTATGATTTAGATACTAGATACAGAAGTAAATGTGAAATTTCCCTGAACTAGTCATTCAGAGCTCCTTTTGTAGTCAACAGAGAAATAAGCACCTTGGGGCATAATTTGTTTTCCCTTCAAAGTGGAAATCCATGGTAAATCAGATTTTAAATCTTTTTAAAAGTCTCTTTCTTCATCAACAGTAGAGAAGGAGCTTATGGTGAGAAGCAGTAACGTCTTCATTATAAATATCTAAAGTTAGCTTATTAATTGTCTGTCTTGGGCACCTTCAGGAAGATGCAGAGCATTTTGAACTGCAACCTAACCTGCAGAAGCCAGGGAGCTCAGCAACACCTGAGAAAGGCCATTATAGTCTATCTTAAAAAACAGATTTAAACACATCTTTCAGTTTCTTCCTGCCTTTACCTTGATGTCATGAAAACAGAAGAATGCAGACTCTGCAAAGGAAGATGATAACTTTTTTTGGCAGTGGAATGGTGCTGGAAATGTCAGCATGGGAATAACTGTAAAAAATACAACCAAGCAAAAAAACAACAATAAAAAGAATGGGGAAAAAGCACACACACTGTTCTCATGAACAAGAAGGTCCTTGTAAAGCCCCCTTCATTTTCCTTCTTCTGTCATAGTTACAGAAGACGTGCTCGTACTTAGAAAATGCATTGTACATGCTTTTGTTCTTACATAACTACTTACTCTTCAAAACGCATGGTGTACTTCCATACATTTAAAGCTTCCCTGTTTTTGTTTGTTGTTCTGATTTCCAGTTACAAAAGGCCAAATTTTGTGAATTCTAAACTTCACTAGGAATAAACATTCAGTATGTGTCATCTGTTTCAAATGTCTCTTTTCTGGTTTCCTTACATCAATATTTCCGGAGGTTTGTTTTTTTTTTTTTTTTTTTAATGTTCACAAACTCTAAAATTATTTTCTTATTTTTTATAAATAAAGAACAAGTAATAAGGTAATGTTTAAATATTGAAAAGAGCCTTTGAAAAGCTGTGAAATTTTTGTAACCATAGATTTTAGGGAATAATTTTAGACTCATGTGTTAACTTTGCTCTGTTTCTGTCAGAAGTTGCTGTAATATCATGTAATAATGTAAGTTATTACATGTAATATATGCAATACATGTAATAATGTAAGTTAACCAGCAATGATGCTTACAGGATACTTACAGAATAAACATAGGATGCATTGTTACAAGGAAAAAATATCTAAACATATTTTAGTTGTTTATTCCACATTTTTAAAGCAAAAGTTGTCTCATTCAGAAAATCTCACACTTCACTATGTTATGAAGTCTTAGTTTAATTTATCTATACAATCCATATTTATATAATATACAATTTAAATCTAGTTGATACTTCTGTTGAAGCTGCAAATATACAGCTAAAACTATTAATGTTGATTCATTATATTGAAATGTTGGAGAGAAGGAAACTGTTCTAAGAGGAAATTCATATACAAAATTTCACAAGTGCCAGAGTTTATATTCCCTATTATTTAAATGGAAGTCTTACATAAAATATTAACAAGTCACAGACATGAACACTTGCTTGGGTGTTTTGGGTTTTTTTCCCCTCTGGCTGAAATAATCTCATCTTGCTGTGCAGGCAGGGTTCAGTTTACTGAAAGGCTTGCTTGCATGTACCAGGGGCAACAATTGGATCTATGAAAGGTAGATTATCAGATCTTTTCTTTCAGATTCCCTGAACACTATCCAGTGGTGCCTGAAAATTTGAAATGTTTCATTTTAAATCAAAATATTTAAATAATATAATATGTAACATCACAGGAATTAACCCAGTTTATCCTAAATATGTAGTACAGTAATCAGCCTCTTCCCAAAAACTTCCATGGATTTTCTGATATGATTCTGTAGAGTTTTAGTACTCCTAGGAATGGACTAATGATCCAGTAACCTATAATTAAAGATATTTGCTTCCACTCCTTGATCATCTCAGTGTTTCAATATGAGCTTAGGAAGGCCATGTTAAGGAACACAGGCATAAATCCCATGAATTTAAAAAAATGGTTGAAGGATTTTCTAGCCTCTGAAGTTAGTAAATATATATATATGCAAAAGACTGAGTTTAGATATTACAGAGTAGACAGGTCCTCTAACAATTTTAGATACAGTTAAATTTATTAGCTATTATAAATCACATATTTCCCTTCTTGTAGATAATACTTGAAAAATAAGTAGAAAACTATAATACATTTGTCTCTACAGTGTCAATGGTCAGATAGTGACAAAATTATTTGCAAATCATTTGTACTGGTGACAACAGAATGTGCAAGAAAATAAGCAAGGTAACTGAATAAGAGATGATAAAATGTAGAGCTAGTCAGAGAATGGGAAAACATTAATGTATAATTCACCCACCAAAAATATTTGAATTTATGGAAAAATTTATTTACAGAAAATGTTACAACCAGATCTAACTGTAATAATTTAAAGACATTCATTCTATCGTTGTATTTTACAATTAAATTGTATTATCAAATGATTTTTTTTAATATAACAGTCACACCTGTTTTAGCATTATTTTTCAGTCACACCCATTTTAGCTTTATCCTTCATGATAAAGATCTAACAAAGTATTTGGAAAAATCATATCAGAAACTGACTTCTGTATGTTTGCCTGGATGCAAATACTCACCTTCCCATCAAACCTTGTCACTCCTGAACAAACCAGTTCAGACAAATTATCACTGAAGAGATACAGGCTTTCAGCAGGCACAGGTGAATGCTGGCTCTCCTCTTTGTCACTACTTCTGTGCACCTGATAAAAACAGTGACTGAGAACAGCTCATGATGTCATATAAAATTAGAAAAGCTTTCATATGTAAACAAATATGCAAGTAAAAAAATAGTATGAGCAGCAGAATAATTCGTAAGTTTACTACTAGCAATAAGAATACTTTGTTTCCATACCAATGCAACTCAGGTCACTTTACTAACCTTCGTGGCATTCCTATTCTATAGGATAGAAAAGTAGGGAACTTATGCCATCCATTTACAAGGCTCAAATTGAAGTTATGGGAACTGATAAAGAAAATGAATCTTGAAAATAAGAAAAAAGCTAACTTAGTGAAAATTATTATTTTAGAAGACAGGTTGGGAAAACAAATGGCTGGCTTTGTCAGTAATTATACTTTTTTGTCTGAAGAATTTGACCAGTTGTAGCATGCCTTTCTAGTGTTCAGTGGATTTATGCCATGGCTTGTTATAGATCAAAATTACTGACTTTAAAAACAAAGCTTGGAAGATGGATCTCTAACTCTTTATCCAATCACAGCTATGTAAAAGCTTATTCCCTTATTTATTTTTTTTAATGGAACAATGTAACAGGATCTGAATGGAGGTAAGTGAAAAAAAATTAACATGCTCTTACAATTCAATGAGGTAACCAGACATGAAATTTTAATGTCATGGAAGTGGAGCTCCATTATTATTTCTTTTAACAAAACTAAAATTTGTTAATAGCTTTCGGATAACCTAGAGAAATAGGGAACTTCTCATTTGCTTAGAAGATTCAGTTTGAAATTAATTCCATGGAACATTCCAAGGGTATTTGTTTTTTGCAGAAAATAAGTTCCACCCGTTCCTACTGCATCACTTCTTCAAATTGTGTTGCATAATTAACATTCCATGAAATGCCTCCCAACAAAGTTACAGGTACCTGACTTTGCAGTGGATAAAGAGCACAAACAAACCTGAAATTAAGCTATTTCCCTGACCTCAATAATTCAAAGACATTCAGTTAATGTTTTGTATATGCCCTTTTGTAGCAGTGGTATAGATGTCAGCATATAGGCAGTTAGCAAGAAAAAAAACCACAAAAAAACAAACAAACAAAACCAAAACCAACCAGGCAAAAGAAAAAAAAAACAAACAAACAATTAAACAAAAAACAAAACCAAAGCCCAACCTTTTATCAGTGTTACCTTTCATACCTCTGCTTGTAAAACTGAATGGTGTACAAATATAAAGCAACTATGTGGAAAGAAAAGATCTGACAGTTCTTATAACATTTTTCAGTTTCTGACAGGTCTGAAAAAAAATAAAATAAAAATCGTGTTTTGGAAAAAAAAAAAAAGCCCAAAACAAACAAAACAAAAACCCCAAACAAGCAAACAAAATAAACCAACCCTCCCCCCCAAAAAATACCAACAACAAAAAAACCCTTAGTTTGTGCCACATCAGCTTATTTCAAAATGTGTGCCAAATGTAGAAGAAACAAATAAAAATCTGTATACAGAATGCAAAAAAAAATAAACAATCCCTGAAAATAAAATCAACCTAAATTAGTTTGATGTAGAGTAATGAAGGACCTTTAATTTAAATCTTATAAATTCTCCAAGTAACCACAGATAATGGCAGTAAATTAGGTAGATTCTATAATGATAACCTGGTATAGCATGTACTAATAAAAATATTTCTTATTTAGAAGAAATCTTGACATCTTATGCTACTGTTAAAGGGAAAATAGAGCAGAACACAGTCAGATGTGGCAATATCCAGGCATAAAAGTTAGTAAGACACTGCAATGAAGAGACCACTGCCTCTATTAAAAGCACTTCTGATTAATATGATTCTAAATAGAGGTGAAGGTATTTGAATTGTAGTATTGATATTCTTAATACATGGAGTCAAAAAGAAAGGAAAGACATAAAAAACAAACAAAAAAACTATACGCAGTAGAAAAAAAAAAGAAAATAAATTGGGATACAACAATACAGTCCAAATATGAAGTATTGGCTGTTTCTAAAAGCCACACAGGCATTTACAGCATCTTCCTTACATATTTTTGTTCCTGAGACTAAAGTTAGAGTAATTGGTTACTATATTTCTACAACTGAAGGAAAAAAAAAGCCCAAACATAGAAATAAATTCTACGTAGAAAAATCTTGAAATTATCTCATTTTTATAAGGCATCTCTTGCAACTTTAGCTTATGCTTTAAAGAGAAGTAGAATCGAATCAACACAATGACTGCACACAGACTGCACCTCACTTCAGTCAAGATTCACTCTTACATTATGGATATATTCAGGGAATAAATTCTACTTCTCCAACAGCAGGTTTCTACCCCTCAAGGTTTAAATTTGTATTCTCAATTTCTTATTTTACACCAGAGAATTTTACTATCTCTATCAGTCACTGAAAACATTTTTTAGTTCTCTTCATCCTGTAAGTGCAACCATCCCTAACAGCTAAGCTGTGGACTCACTCTACAAATGTTTTGGTGAAAAGGTAAATGTGCATAGAAACTGAAGCACTCCTGTAGTATTTCAGATGTCTAGAGAATATAAACATGCAGGACACTGCTGCGTGGATTAAACAAAAAAAATAAAAAAGTACTTCACATACTTCTACTTAAGTAAAGTGGAAAAGCAACTCTTACTTTGGACGCCCAAAGTAAACATAAGTCTAGCAATAAAATGAAAACTAAGTTTACCCTGCTTCCACTGAGGATGTATCTGAAAGCTCTCTCTCATTCAGCCAACTACCTGTTTCTTTAGTCAGGAGAAATAAACATTTCAGACCTTTTTTTTCTGTTAAAAAAAAATAAAAAATCAGCTATTACAGCCACACTGCCCTTTTTGGCAGATATCTCGACAGTCCAGATCACATAATCATTCGTGTCACCTACTTAATTAAAATAAAGGCTTTCCTCCTAGGGAAAGCACTGCTCATCTGCGAGGCATTTTCTGTGTTTATCCATTGTCCCATCATTCCTGGATGGGGATGGGGTCCCGGGCAGAGCGGGTCTTCTACCACTCCCTGCATGGTTCACAGGAGAAATCGCAGGCCTTCTAGAGGTTGGAAAGTGAAACAACAATGAATTTTATTTCAAACTGCCCTAAAACTGTGTCTGGAGGTGGCAGCTCTTATTACAAAGGATCAGAAGTAGAAGGTGAAAAGCAGAAAGGAAAGAAAGAAAGAACAAAAACAGTGAAGTAGGATCACCACTCCAGGGATCCTGCGATGTCTTCTTGGTCAGTGAGTGGAAAATTTTTCAGTTACAATTCTTTCATTTGGGGTCTTTGCAGTCACCCACCAGAGCCCAGGAAGAAAGGACTTTCACCACACAGCTGCCTTTTTGTACCCCTCCCACAGGTGAGACTCATTCACAGGGGACCTGGGAAGCCCCAGACCCAGATCATGTTGTGCCCTGATGGGTGCCGCAGTGTTTGTGTCACTGTCTCCAGGCACTTTTTTTCCCAGGCAGTTGATCTCCTTGGCCTCTTAGGACAGACAACACAGGAAAATATCCCCCACCTTCTCAGAGCTCGATCCCTGCTCTGCTCCCTGCCCTCATTTGCCCAAGCGGTAGCGAGCTGTCAGTTCCTTCTATCTTTTGAGCTGTTTTGAGACAAACACAAAAAGGGGCTCTTTTGACAGATGCACCTCCTAAACATACCCCAATCCAACACACATTCCCCAACCTTTGCCACAGACACTCAATCCAGATAAAGTGCTCAGGCAGTATTTTTCTGTGATCTTTGCTGGCTTAAACATTTTTTTATTCCTCTTCTGTTTTATACCTGACAAGTGAAATAAAGAAAAGAGATGATGGCTGTACAACTGGTAAATGGTATATTATCACAAATGAAGCAAAACCACCAACATTTTACAACTGCATTCTTACAACTATTTAATTTTCCGAGATTCATGTATGCCTTTGGATAGAGGCTCATGCCTTGATTCTGAGAATTGAACTTGAGGTGTTGAAATTATTGTTTAATCATGACTTCAGGTTGCAATGAAATTGATATGAAAGGTTAGAGTTAATACATTTTGCCTCATAGCTGAAGGTAAAGCAATGCATACAGTTATTCGAAGATGCTCCATGACCATGCATTTTCTCACCAACTGTTATAATTGATCGTATTTAACCTAGAATATTAAGATAAATGCAGATATTTTTAAAGGAAAGAAAATTATTATGAGACATTATAGCCTCATTCATCTGCTAATTTCTACCTGTCTTCTTGTACCTATATGATTTAAAATGAAAATCATTCAGATGCCATTCAGAATAGGACAACAGAAAATATTTGGTTTACATTATATCCATTTCACTTCCTATAAAACCATTCATAACCATTTCAGAATCCAAACATGAATCTGATGAATGCAGAGATGAACTAGAAAACAGAGGTAATATTAGCCTCAGGAAGCTGCAGATATCTGTGGTCACAGAACATCAACTAATTAAATTACCCTGTATATTTTAGATTGGCAGTGCATTTTAAACTAGTAATTGCATTTAAGATCTGTAGTTCTATGACATTATTACGGGAAGCACTGCTGATTAAATGTCATTGCACAGCTGAAGAACCAAATTATGACATTAGATATTCCATCCTGTTTTAAAAAATGATACTGTCTGTATAGCATGACAACTACCTTTAACAAGATATCAAAAAACTCACAGTGCATACAGGAGCCGTTTTACTTATTCTAGGCATTCCATATCTTTATTTCACCACCTGGTATATCATGCCTGAACTTAATAAGAAATTTTGCAGCTTGCTAAGTGCTATAGTTCTAAGAAGATGCTTATATAAAGATTAACCTTTAAAATAAGCAATATGGAAAGAAGCAGAAATTTGATAAAGAAAGGGAGAAGGAAGTGACTACACTTTTTACTTATCATCTGATGTCTTAGCACCAATTTGCCATGAACAGAGAGGAAAGTATTAACTGGAAAGAATTCAACAAAAATCAGGTGATTTTGCTGTAAATTGAGATAGATGATTGTCCTTGTTTAAACCCAGCCACACAGCTCGTTCACTCACTCCCTCTCTTCCTCCCCCTTTTCCTCCCCCATCTCCCTGAGAGCTGGAGAGGAGAATCAAAGAATCTAGTTCCCATGGGTTGAGATAAGAACAGTTTAATAACTAAGGTATAACACAAATCACTACTGCTACTACCAATAATAATAATAATGATAAATAATAATAATAATAATTATAAAGGCAATAACACCACCCACCGACTGATAACTCACCCCACTCCGCCCGACTGAGCACCGACTGATAACTCGTCCAACCCTGCTATCCCTTAGCCATTCCGGGTAACTCTCAGTTACATCCTGGGCATGATGTGCTGTGGTATGGAATACCTCTTTGGCTAGTTTGGGTCAGGTGTCCTGTCTCTGCTTCCTCCTGGCTTCCCTCCTCCCTGGCAGAGCATGAGACACAGAGAGTCCTTGGCCAAACCAAATATTTGAGCAATAACTAAAAACATCAGTGCTATCAGCATTGTTCCCAGGCTGAAAGATAGAAACACTGCCCTGCATCAGCTACCAAGAAGGAGAAAAAAATGACTGCAGCTGCTGAACCCAGGACAATGATAGACACTGTGCTTTATCCTATGAGGTCTTTAGACTTTTGAGTAACAGAAAAGACAAAGATTTTATCCACTATAAATAATTTTCTGAAAATGTCAGTAACACCTAAAACCTACCAGCCATGGAAATGTATGAACTGTTAAATAAAGGAGGGTCAGCCAGAGCAGTGGACTAGCAGTCAGCCTCAGTGCTTACTTAACTTAGTCTAGTTGTCTCTGGGATTGTCCAATCCCATCTAGAGGAACCTTGACAAGCTTGAGAGGTGGGCCACTGCTAACCTCATGAAGTTCAACCAATCCAAGTGCAAAGTCTTACAGGTGGGTCGGAGCAATCCCAGACACAGCTACAAGTTGGGCAAAGAAGAAATTCAGTGCAGCCCTGTGGAGAAGGACTTGGGGGTGTTGATCAATGACAAAATGAACATCAGTGGGCTTCAGTGTGCATTCACAGCCCAGAAGGCCAACCGTATCCTGGGCTGCATCAAGAGGAGCATGACCAGCAGGTCGAAGGAGGTGATCCTGCCCCTCTACTCTGCTCTCCTGAGACCTCAATTGGAGTATTGTGTACAGTTCTGGTATCCTCAACATAAAAAGGACATGGAACTGTTGGAACAAGTCCAGAGGAGGGCCACGAGAATGATCAGGGGTCTGAAGCACATCCTGTATAAAGATAGGGTGAGAAAGTTGTGGCTGTTCAGCCTGGGGAAAAGAAAGCTGCGTGGACACCTCATAGCAGCCTTCCAGTATCTGAAGGGGGCTTATGAGGATGCTGGGGATGGACACTTCATTAGGGACTGTAGTGATAGGACAAGGGGTAACGTGTTGAAACTTAAACAGCAGAGGTTTAGACTGGATATAAGGAAGAAGTTCTTTACTGTCAGAATGGTGAAGCACTTGAATGGGTTGCCCAGGGAGGTTGTGAATGCTCCATCCCTGGCAGTGTTCAAGACCAGGTTGGACAGAGCCTTGGGTGGCATGGATTAGTGTGAGGTGTCCCTGCCCATGGCAAGGGGTTTGGAAATACATGATCTAAAGGTCCTTTCCAACCCTAACTGTTCTGTGATTCTGTGATGTCTCCACCTAGCTCTCTCTGAAGCAAAACCCTAAAAAGTAAGGTACCCCTATGTAGTTCAGGTATGAACTAATAAGCACCGTTTTACCTTCCCTCACTACCAGAGAAAAGTTTCTTGCTTTTTTTATTTACTGGTATAAAAATATTCTAAAATGACCACTTGCAAACTTAGCTAAGAGACTAGAACAGGAAAAGAAATCCTAAAAGCATATTAGTATTGAACTGTCTTATGCTTTGATGTCTTTTTCTATAAATTCAAACATACCTAACTCTAGTTTAAAGGAATAAAATAATCTTTCTAATTTAAAGATCCCTTCCAATAATTAGAAAGGTTCTGCATGATATGATTGATGATGTATTTTCTCTGTTGTGGGAGTCCATGAAGCCGCACTACTGAAGCACCACTTGTGTAGGTTGAGGAACACTCATGAGTCAGTGAGGGATTCTTGCACTAAGCAGCCATGTTCTGTTTATGGCCTGCTATACTGGAATTATGGAAAAGAGCATCCCACAGCAAATATACATGAGAATTCCTTTGGCAAGAGAGGGAATAACAAGAGAAGCAAACCCCAAATCTTTCCTTCCAGGTAATTCATATTTAAGGGATGTCACCATGTTAAAATTATTGCAAATTCGTTCTGTTCAATATATCACACCAATAAAGGATGCATGGTTTTCTCCAGTCTTTCTTCCCCCAGAGATCAGAATTTTTTTTTTGTGAACCTGATAAGCTGAAGAACACAAGAATTCATTATTTTTTTTCTAAGTGAGTTCTGCTAGAATTAAAATTGCGATGAATACTCTAGGAAATTCCCTTTTCAATACTGAGAAAGCCCCGTATTTGAATGTCATAATTCACTTACACCAAACTTTATACTAAGAACAAGAAACAAGGCAAAATCATTACTGCTGTGAATCTATAGAAAGCATGTCTGCAGAGAGAGCCAATACCAAGAACAGGATGTTGACCCCATGCTCATCAGGGGGTCAACAGCTAAAAGGAAAATCAGCAGTGAATTCAAACAAGATACTGCTTATTAAAAAGGGCAAGAGAAAATTCTGACACCCATATGTCATTACTGAAAAATTCATTCAAGAGCTTAAATGTGTCCTGCAGCTCCTAAAGCTTTTCCTGTGAGAAGTCACAGCAGCATGCCAGCATACTGAGCAGAAAGGAGTGAGTGCATTCCATATGGTCAGAAACAAGACATTTTAAAGTGAAAATTCCAGAGGGAACAGCAGGATGCACATGCCAAATTGCTCAGGGACTGAACAGCTTTTTAAAGCAATGCTGAATGCTTCCAGCATTTGGCAAGTGGATTTGTTGTGGTGTATTTACTTTTTGTTAACAAAAATGTGTTTGCAAGAGAACCCAGAGGGACTTAGTGCCTATATATCATAAAACATTGTTTTATAGATCTTATTATAACTTCAGGAGGTGATACTTTCAAAGGCAATAGACAGAGCAGTCAGCTTATATGGGAGTTTCAAGTGAAGGCAGAACTTCTATGTACTTATAATACACAAACCTCAGGAAATCAGGGTTTAATAATGTAATATAATTTAGGTATACTTTGGTTCTTTGCCCAGCTGAATTGAATATTCTGTCATTTCACAGACAGATAAAATTTTCTCTCACTAGAAAATCTTGGCTTATCTTCAAATACAAAAAATAAGAACCAGTTAAGAGCATTTTTGCTTCAATACCCAGTCTTTTCAAAAATTCTAATGCCTCAAAAAATGTTGAAAAATTATATCTCGTTCAGGACTTCCACCACCTTTTTCCAAAGCTGTGACTGAGGACATAAGTCATTATGAATAAATCTTGAATTTCGTCATAAGAATCAATGGTTCATAGTCTAATTTGTCCTTGAGAAAAAGACTGAAACTTAGCATATATTAGTACAAGTAAAAGCTCTAACCACAAACAGTATGTTCTGCATAATTCCACTTTCCTCCAAATGCAGTATGGCTGCTATAAGACAAAGTAGAAAAGTTTCAGCAGGACTGATTTTTTACATTTTCTACACAATAATAAAGAACCTTCATAGGCTTCATATAGGGTGGAAGAAGAAGGCTTGAGTAGTGAGCTTGAGTAGTATAAGGCAGAGAAAAGGCTAGACTCAGATAGTTATATCATGGTAAATGTTATAGCACACTGACTACCTGACATCACTACTAGCTAAGCTTTGATTAAAAAATAAAAGCAGTTGAATCTTCATGACATCTGGAAAAAAAAAGATGAGAAGCAAAAACCAGATTATATCCAGGCTTGTGAATTCCACCTGGAACTAACATTTACATATACCTATATCTTGGAAAAAGTTGGTACTGAAGACTGACTGGATAGGACACAGTTCAACATTAGAACTTTTGCATTAATGTGTGTACAATCATAGGTCAATATGTATGATGTCTAAGCTCTTATTTGGTCAGTGAAGATGAAGTCAATAGAGTTGACTGAAACAGACATAACAAAGAGTCTATCTACAAATACTCTCAGCATTTCTTATCATTTCAGTTAGGTAGCTCTACAATTAGACCAACACTTCACAATCCAGAAATGAGAGTTGCAGTTCTTCCTGTGAATTGTACACTTATAGTGACCTATTCTAAGATAGGTAATACCTCATTCCTTTGGTGGGTATTTTACTGTATGTCTAAAGTTACTTCTGAAGCCTGAGATAATAAAAATAGAGAAGTGTCGTGGTTTAAACCAAGTCCCCCAACTCCCGGAGAGTTAGGAAGGAGAATCCAAAGAATGTAGCCCCCACGGATTGAGATAAGAACGGTTTAATTGCTAAGGCATAACACAAAACCCCTACTGCCATTTACTACTACAAATAATAATGATACAGCAAACAACAAGTGAAGAGAATACAACACCCCACCAGCCACCGACCCATAACTCACTCCACCCTGCCTGGACGAGCACCGCGTGCTCCCTCCTCCATTTTCCTCTCCAGCTCCCTCTCTCCCGCCCTCTCTTTCCCAGTATGCATCCTGGGCATCACGTGCTATGGTATGGAATACCTCATTGACTAGCCTGAGTCAGGTGTCCTGTCTCTCCTTCCTCCCAGCCTCCCCTCCTCCACCTGGCTGGAAAAAACCTTGAACAAAAACACCCTCAAAACATGCTCAAACCATGACAAGAAGACATATCTAGTTTAAGATATGGTATAATGACCCTTCTTCACATTTAGTTTCCTGTTTAGTGATTAAATGCAGAGACAGCTAAAGTGATCCCAGATATGACTACTCTGTTCTTCAGCTGACATAAATAAGCATAATGGGCTAGTTACATTTAAAAAGAGGGGGAAATGTGCTTTTTGAAAGCTGTGAAAACAGAAACATTTGCAGCACTTTTCTAAACATTCTTTAGAATAATGTTTTAGTTGTAGACAAAGTACAAAGTATGTCTGCATTTAAAAAGGAGTATTCAAGAAAAAGTGTTTGCAAGATAGATTTTTTAGTTTTAACATATCAAATTTTAGGAGAAAGTTATTCAGTTTAAAACTTAATATTAAATTGTTAAATAGTACTTTAATAGTTGTAGGATTCATGTCACAAGCTGGAGAATGCAATACATAGTAAAAATGTGCTTTATTTAGAAAAATACTCAGATATAGCTCAAAGTATAGGAGAAATAGGTATGCTCAGTAATCAGCTAGTACAATTTAAAGAGTCATTTTTCCTGACTGTAAGAAAATTTTAAAACAAATTAAAAATGTATTAAAAATGAACGATTAATCAGAAGTACTCATCTACTAATTGTCCAATAAGGCTTGGAGTGAACTGAAAACACAGGAAAATGAAGAAATTTAGAAAGGAAGACAAAGATTTGAGTTAAACAACCATCTTGCTCCTTTTCTGATGCAACATCTGTTATTCTGACCTGCAGGCTTTCCATCAATAGGCATTTCTGCAATACACCAATGGTCCTCATGTTTTAGGAATAACACAAAAATTGATCTTTTGTATAAACAGGATAAAGCCAGTACCCTTCTTAAGAAAGGTCTTATAATAGTAAGTGAATTTTTACCTCGATGAAGTGTTTAAAATTTGGCACTTATCTTAATTATTTGTGAATTAATTCAGAATTTACCAAAAGGGATTTTTCAATTGAATTTATTTGACTCTACGGAGATCCAGTCAGACAAAACTCTAATATCATAATATATATATATAAACATATAGCATGCTTTTTTAATATAGGAAATGCAGAAATATTGACATAAATGTTCCTTAAGCTAAACCCCAAGTTATTAGTTAATGGATTAAACATCTACTTTTGTATGAGAAGCCACCAAACTCCTACAACTATACTGAAAGAACCATATGTTTATCAAATTGTAATCACTGTAACACGTAATCACTGTAACACTCAGATTCTATTCTTGTGAAAGGAGCTGGTTATTACAAAGACCCATATATATGTAATACCAGCAGTGAGGCCTGCCTCTTTCCATCTTGGCACTCTTTATGGTAATAATTAATTAGACTTTTTGTGCAATCTTGAGTATCTGGCCATCAGACCAAAGTGCTTTCAAAAGCATCATCAACACATCTCTGTTTTTACCATATCTTAACTTTTTACAATAACAGATATAAAAAGTAAAATTTCCAGCTCTTGCTTGTAACCTTTTAAATAATGTGACTTCAGTTAGAGTTATTTTCCATACATACCTATGATTCAATATGCAAGTGAGACAACATAAGCATGTACACTATGCATATATACATATCATAGAATCATAGAACAGTTAGGATTGGAAAGGACCTTAAAATCATCTAGTTCCAACCCCCCTGTCATGGGCAGGGACACCTCACACTAAACCATATCATCCAAGGCTTCATCCAACCTGGTCTTCAACACTGCCAGGGATGAAACATTCACTACCTCCCTGGGCAACCCATTCCAGTACCTCACCACCCTAACAGTAAAGAATTTCTTCCTTATATCCAGTCTAAACCCCTGCTGTTTAAGTTTCAACCCGTTACCCCTTGTCTTATCACTACAGTCCCTAATGAATAGTCCCTCCCCAGCATCCCTATAGGCCCCCTTCAGATACTGGAAGGCTGCTATGAGGTCTCCACGCAGCCTTCTCTTCTCCAGGCTGAACAGCCCCAACTTTCTCAGCCTGTCTTCATACGGGAGGTGCTCCAGTCCCCTGATCATCCTCGTGACACTCCTCTGGACTTGTTCTAACAGTACCATGTCCTTTTTATGTTGAGGACACCAGAACTGCACACAGTACTCCAAGTGAGGTCTCACGAGAGCAGAGTAGAGAGGCAGGATCACCTCCCTTGACCTGCTGGTCACGCTCCTTTTGATGCAGCCCAGGATACAATTGGCTTTCTGGCTGTGAGTGCACCCTGAAGCTGGCTCATGTTCATTTTCTCATTGATTAACACCCCCAAGTCCTTCTCCGCAGGACTACCATGAATTTCCTTTTTGCCCAACCTGTAGCTGTGCCTAGGATTGCTCTGACCCAGGTGTAGGACCTTGCACTTGGCATGGTTAAACTTCATGAGTTTGGCATCAGCCCACCTCACAAGTGTGTCAAGGTCCCTCTAAGTGGCATTCCTTCCCTCTAGCGTATCAACAGAACCACACAGCTTGGTGTCATCGGCAAACTTGCTGAGGGCACACTCAATTCCATTGTCCATGTCAGCAACAAAAATATTAAACAAGACCGGTTCCAACACCGATCCCTGAGGGTCACCACTCGTTACTGGTCTCCAGCCAGACGGTGAAGCGTTGACCACAACTCTTTGAGTGTGCGGCCATCCAGCCAGTTCTTTATCCACCGAGTGGTCCTCCTACCAAACTGATGTCTCTCCAACTTAGAGACGAGGATGTCGTGTGGGACTGTGTCAAACGCTTTGCACAAGTCCAGGTAGATGACATTAAGTGCTCTGCCCCTGTCCATCAGTTCCATAGCCACATCATAGAAGGCCACCAAATTGGTCAGGCAGGATTTTCCCCCAGTAAAGCCATGCTGGCTGTCACCAAGCATCTTTCTCTTTTTCATGTGCCCTAGCATGCCTTCCAAGAGAATCTGCTCCCAGATTTTGCCAGGCACAGAGGTGAGACTGACTGGTCTGGAATTCCCTGGGTCATCCATTTTCCCCTTCTTGAAAATGGGGGTTATATTTCCCTTTTTCCAGTCATCAGGAACTTCACCTGTCTGCCATGATTTTTCAAATATGACGGCCAGTGGCTTTGCAACTTCATTCGCCAGCTCCTTCAGGACCCGCAGATGGATTTCATCAGGTCCCATGGACTTGTGTACATTCAGGTTCTTAAGATGGTCTCGAACCAGATCCTCTTGTACAGTGGGCCCAAGGTCTAGGTTTTCACAGTCCCTGTGTCTGCCTTCCAAGACTCGGGTGCTGCGGTTAGAGCCTTTGCCAGTGAAGACCGAGTCTTGTGTAGCCAGTTCTGCCGATAGCTTCGGGAGGCAGCCTACATTGTCCTTAGTCTGTTTTTTAGCCGCTACATACCTATAAAATCCCTTCCTATTATCTTTAAGATCCCTTGCCAAGTTTAGCTCCAATTGGGCCTTAGCTTTCCTAACTTGGTCCCTAACTACCCTGACAACATCCCTGTATTCCTCCCACGCCACCTGTCCTTGTTTCCACCTTTTATAAGCCTCTTTTTTCCTGTGAATTTTTCTCAGCAACTCTTTTTCCATCCAAGGAGGTCTCCTGGCCATCCTGCTGCACTTCCTTCTAGTTGAGATACAACACTCCTGAGCTTGTAGCAGGTGATCCTTGAATACTAACCACGAGTCTTGGTCCCCTTGCCTTCTAGGGCTATATCCCATGGAACCCTGCTAAGCAGGTTCCTGAAGAGGCCAAAGTCTGCTCTTTTGAAGTCCAGGGCAGTGAGCTTACTGCACGCTCTTCTCACTGTCTTGGGGACCTTGAATTCGACCATCTCGTGATCACTGCAACCAAGACTTCCCTGGAGAGTCACATTTCCAATGAGCCCTTCCCTGTTGGTGAGCACGAGGTCAAGCAGGGCACCTCTCCTCATCGGCTCCTTTATTGCTTGCAGAAGGAAGTTGTCTTCCACACAATCGAGAAACCTCCTGGATTGCTTGTGCCGGGCTGTACCATCGCCCCAACAAATGTCAGGGTGGTTGAAGTCCCCCATGAGAACAAGGGCCTGCGAGTGTGAGGCTTTTCCTTTTTGTCTGTAGAGTTCTTCATCCACAGGTTCCTCTTGATCAGGCGGTCTGTAACATATCCCACAGTAATGTGTCCCATCACTGATTTCCCCTTAATCCTGACCCACAAACTTTCTGTTAACTGATCACTTGTCCCCAGACAGAGTTCCGTACTCTCCAGCCTATCCCTAGCATAAAGGGCAACTCCCCCTCCCCTCCTACCGGGCCTGTCTTTTCTAAGGAGTCTGTAACCTTCCATTCCAACACTCCAGTCAAAGGAGCCATCCCACCATGTTTCTGTGATGCCTATTATATCATAGCCCCGTAGATGTGCCCACATCTCTAATTCCTCTTGTTTATTTCCCATGCTACAGGCATTTGTATAGTGGTTATCACAGTAATTGAACTTCATTGATTTTTTGAAAGATACTAAAAGCAGAACAAATTTTTTTGATAAATGGCCTTTGGTCTAGAAGTTCTGTTCTCTTAGGTGTAAAACTGATAATGATGAACTCTGCTATATTGCTAGTCTTCATTGACCAACCTGAAGCATACAGGAAGCAGAGGTTTTTTTTTTTCTCTAGACTATGGCCATAAGTAAAGTTATCTACTTTTTGATAGTTTGAAAGTTTGACTGACTCCAGCTTCTGTTTTGACAGTAAATATTTCTTGTGATGTCACCTGGTGCTCCATACATCTTAAGGCTCAGCAGGAGCTGTTTGATATGCATCCATGAGTGCAGATGTCTTGTAGATTTATCTTTGTTTATCATCCTGACCTCATAGATATCCTGTGAAAAGTCTGACTAAGGATTCCTGTAATTGTCACAAATAAAATACAATCTTAAGACTACTTTCTTTCTATACAATTATATATATGTTAATATAAATATACACATTAAATATGTATTAAAATATTAAATCTTTGCTGCATTTATATATAATAAATAGTGTTTGCATATGTGTGTGTGTAAATAGAAGAAAGCGTAAAATCAAACAGTGAAAGAGGACATAAGGAAATTGGGAGATATACAAAAGCTCAGTATCATCTTATGGAGGTCTGTGGCCACTTGTGAACTTAAAGGGAAGGGGTCCTCTCATAGGTGTAAACCCACAGAGGAAATGTCAAGAAGAACTATGAAAGTCAGAGAATGTCTGATACGTGTAATGTTTATACATGTATCATGACACGTATAAGCATGTACATATATTGACAAATCAAGCCGCTTTAGGCTTTGAAACAGGTGAAAGTGTTGCAGCGCACTGTGGATGTTTATGCCACGAAACTGCTTTTTGATACATTACTGTATAATCATAATTTGATTGGTGAAGAGTTACTGAAGAATTTCCTTTAGCATCCCAGTTCCTTCTTACTGCTTTGTAATATCTCTTACAGATGTGTCCTAAGAGAGTCAATAGTTTAAGAAAATACATTTGGCAACTAGTTTTGATCTGAGTAATGCAAAAGTCCAAGGATAAATCTCAAAAGAACAGGAATTTGGAAATGGAAGTTTTATTAGTGTGACCTATGTGTCCATTTATCTCTGCAAACTTCTCTGTGCAATACACAATACCCCCCCAAAAAAAGAAGAAAAGAAGCAAATTCTCTGTGTTGGTAAAAATTAGCCAGTGATATTTCAAATGTTTATTCATCTCAGGAAAAGGCAGAGATTCTAAAGTGTCAGTTTTGTTTTGCTTTATTTTGTTTTGTTCTCCTTTTTCTCATCCCCCATGAATGAGTATGTTTTAACTTTTATAAAAGAAAAGCAAAGTTTCATGCTGCTTCATTCAATAACTTCTTTGTGTGTATTTCTGTCTTGATTAAAGACACTGAGCTATTTTCTAAGTAAGCTCCCTGAACTTCCCGTAAAAGTTAAGTAACTCAAAGTACATAATTTATAAAAAATGACTGGAAAGATGATGCAAACTATTTACACATACCGTTTTGCTCTTTGACTTCTCTATTCCAATAAGCAAGCAGTGAATTGCAAAAAAATACAATCTACTTTGTTTAAAGCATATAGCTGTTTTTCTCTCAATTTTCTGATTAGATTTAGCTTCTATAGATTTGAAGACCCTGCACATATTGAAGGTCAAAGACCTGTGATGATGACAAAGCATAAATTAAAAGTGGAGGAGATTCAAGTATGAAAAATTAGCCTTAGAATGAATGTAACATCAAAGGAGGTCACAATTCACTTTGAATGGGACTGAGAAAGCATGAGGATATAACCTCAGAAGAGTTAGAAAATCCTTCAGAGAGGGGAGACCAAGGAATGGGAAAGAAAAAAAAAAAAAGTAGGTAGTAAAAGCTGTGAAAATAAAATGGTGGGAAAAGATGATATTTTTGTTTAAAAGGTCTAACAATTGAAAAAAAATGAGATCTGGAGAACAGGGACAGTCAAGTAGATGGAAAGGAGCAAGCAAAGCCTCATAGGTATTTTGTAAGAGTGACAGCTGACTCTAGGTATTTCCAAGACTATACCCAAGAGAATAGAGAAACCTGAATCTCCAATACTGAATAATAACACATTATTTCATATCTGTGCAGATTTCCATTGACATTTTCAAAGAGTAGTTGGAAATTTTAAGAGTGGGAAAGTTTTCATACTTTTAGGTCCCTGAATAACTGATGTCTCATCTACAGATAGTGCAGAGTGAAAGGTAGTTGCTTAAGCAGCCCTCTCATGAGGTGGTATGGGGAAATAGAGAAATATTTGGTATAGAAATGGAAAAAACAGCTGAGAAACATTTAGGTAGCTTTATCAATTTTTAATGTATGAAATAGGAATTGGGGTTCTACATTCTCATTAAACTGTTATTATCTGCTATTCTATTTTTTTTTCCAGGTGAGATTTTTATTGTAGGAGTTTTCCAGTTAGCTTATTCAGTAAATTATCAAATGACTAAACCTTTTCTCCTTGTATTTGGATCACCTCCTTAGGAATTTTTGCGCATGATTTCATAGCTTTCCCTTACCCTTTCAGTATTGCAATCCAGCAAAAATGCATATAATTGTGGTTTGTGAAAAACAGTTTTGAAGTTGTCTGAAACCTGATTTTATTTACCTATGAGTATTGGGAATTATTTCTATTTCCTCTATCCTAGTTTGAAAATATATCTTTCTTAATATAGAGAAATAAATCTTGAATGCATTATTGGGAAAACCAAAAGTTCAACAAAGTTTTACTTAAAAAAATCCACTTGTATTATATATTCAGACTTTGCAGCAATAGAAGATCTCTGTGTTTATACAAGTCATACAGGTTCTTTTTTAACAAGATGTATGCGTATACCTATCGGCATACACATATGGATGCAAATGGATGAATTTATATATTTAACCATATATTATGTTATTTGTTTTTTTTAGTTATTCATACTATTAAACTTCATGAAAGGCTGAATTTGCATGTCAATGTGAAAAACATATGCATTATTCTATAGGTAAATTATCATTGATAGTTAGTATAATCAACAAATAAGATGCGGCAACAGATAAAATTTTTTCTTGTTCCATTTTCACAGCACAGTCATTTCAAACAACCACTGCCATCAATCTATTGCTTTGATCTTTATTTTGGTTCTTGCATGGCTTCCTTAATATTCCAGCTACTGATCACCACAATCATCATTCTGTTCTGCAAGTGACTGTCATTGAATTCAGTTATTTAAGTTATATAATAATATCAATTATTTAATAATATTTTAAATAAATAAGAAAATTAAATTCATATTTTTTTTAAAATAAACTGCTATTTAATAATAAAATTTCTGTTTAAAGCTTTTCTGTTTAAATTATGGGATCATAGAATCATAGAATAGGTAAGGTTGGAAAGGACATTAAGATCATCAAGTTCCAATCCCCCTGCCATGGGCAGGGACATCTCACACTAAACCATATCACCCAAGGCTTCGTCCAACCTGCCCATGAAGACCGCCAGGGATAGAGCATTCACAACTTCTGTGGGCAACCCATTCCAGTGTCTCACCACCCCAACAGTAAAGAATTTACTCCTTATATCCAATCTAAACTTCCCCTGTTTAAGTTTTAACCCATTACCCCTTGTCCTCTCACCATAGTCCCTAATGAATAGTCCATCCCCAGCATCCTCATAAGCCCCCTTCAGATACTGGAAGGCTGCTATGAGGTCTCCACACAGCCTTCTCTTCTCCAGGCTGAACAGCCCCAACTTTCTCAGCCTGCCTTCATACAGGAAGTGACCAGTCCCCTGATCATCCTCTTGGCCCTCCTCTGGAATGACTGATTTTGAGCCAGAAATTACATTCACTAAACTTTTCCAGAAAAAAAAACATCCTTCTGATATATGTTCTTTCTTGAAAATTAGTAATCTTTCATGTATCTTTTTATGAATTTAATATTTGACTATATATATTCAGCATATCATTCACTGCTTCAAGACAGGTTTTATTAATTTTAATAATTATAGTACAAACAAAACTGAAACCAAAAGATTAAATCTTCTGCAAAAGCTTATCTTTTGCAGATAATCAGTACCTAGGTTTCGTATTTCATGTTGCTTTTGCCTGCCAGTATGTGTTGAAAGATATCTTGATTCATCTTCATGCAAGTTAGGTACTGTAATTACAGTCTTTTATACTTCTTACTACTCTGGTCACTTGAGAGCATGCGGACACTTCTTAGTATTTGCTATTACTTTCATTTATGTCATGTCCTTTTAACTTTCAGCATTTCTCAGCATAAATTCATCCTGCTTAACCATGCTATCCATGTACAAGTGTTAAAAAATGAGAATAAGGTTGATGGAGGACAACTGGTTTCTTTTGTAACTAATGGGTTTTCAGTGCAGAACTTCAGTTGTTATGGCAACCTTCAATTAATGAAAGTGTCATCAAAGCCATATTTCTCCACTATATAGTTATCTCCATTAAACATGACTACATATTGCTTTCTGAATGAGTGACACAGTTGCGATGATAAACTATATATTCAGTATTGAATTAAAAATATTGTTACAATCTGTGATAGGGAAATCTCTTCTAAAACCTCGTTGTAAATTAATGTTTTTTTAAAGTTTGTACTGAAAGCAAGTGGTTGATTAAATCTAATATCTAAATAAATTAATAAATTGGAATACAGCAATCAAAATAGTTTTTACCTGTGGAATTGGAACCAATATTATCACTGCCTTGTATGGAAAAATATATATTGATTTGTTCAATCAATTATATGTGACGAGTAATATTTCAATAATTTGCTGTATTTAAGGTATAGATTTCTGCAAATCATCTATTTTATGTATTTATTTATTCCACTGGAACTTTCTTCTCATCCATAACACATAGAAATTAATTTTTTTCATATTCATTAATTAGAAGATAGAAAATGTACAATTAGAGCATCTCTTGATGTAAAAATGAAAGGTGGGACTATAAATCTGTAATTCATGTATCTCCATGTCTGAGGCTGAGACCTTACACAAGTATAATACCTTTTAGAAAGCTATGAGGTAGCTTATTACTGATCAATGGCACCTGTGACAACTACTTTGTGTGACAGAAAGAATAAATATGCATAAATGAATTATGTGATTACAACCTTACAGTCTTAATATCTCTTTTATTGTATCTCAGCTTGGAATCATGTAAAAACTGGTGCATTCAGAAAAGAATGGTGGTGACTCATTCTCCAGTGCTGCTCAATACACCTCTCTTATGGATTTGAAAACCAGAAAACCAGAAAATTAGGACTTGCCAGTACCAAAGCTTTGAGCAAATCTAGTTCCTAAGTTTCGCCGTTACACCCAATAGGTGAATCATCCTTTGGACTATGATCAAACTTTAAATAGAATGGTCTATGCATGTGTCAGGTAGCCAAAGTTTCTATGTCCCAGAGTATTGTTGTATCTGTGTGTTCCTTCTCCAGAACTAATAATAACAATAACTGAAAAAACACAAACCCACCTACCCCAAATGAACAAAGCTGTTTGCAAGTTGTTTGCAAGTTGATTATCCTCACAGGTTTCCAATCATATCAAAGTATCAAAAATTACTTAGTTGACCTTGAAATTATTTCAATTTTGATATTTTCAGGTTTTTTAGTTGGTTAAAAACAGATTGCCCAGAGAGGTTGTATAGTCCGTGTTCCTGAAAACTTTTATGACCTGATTGGATGAAGCCCTCAGCAGACCTGGTCTGACCTCAGATTTGACCCTGCTCTGAGTAGAAAGTTGGTTTAGAGGCTTCCTGAGGTCTCTTCCAACCTGCTTTATCCTGTGGTTCTAAGCAACTTTCCTATGAAGTTCTAAACAAATTCATTTCAAACAGGAAATTGAGTTTTCCATATTGGATATCATAAAAATGATATCTTTTAACACTTCAGTGTTATTTTTTTTTTTATCAAAGTCTGAAATTAGGTTTCTCTCTCAAAACAAAGGTGCTATAAATCTTTATTTGCAGGTAAATAAAAAAAAAAAGAAGTCACTAGACTTCCTTCAGTGATATTGAACCCTGACCACCTTTCATTTAAACTACCTGCATTTTGCCCAAGTGGTTTGTAAAATCTTAGCTTCTAGTTTAGAATAAAAATTCAGGTAGTTTCTGTTCTATACAGTTACTATTTTGGTTCAGATAGAAGCCCAAAACTTCACAATGGTTGTCAGCCTCAAAGATCAGTAAATAACAAATAAATAACACACACCATTATTTCTTTCTGGTTTTGTTTGTTTTATATTTTGTGGGATTTTGAGGGTTTTTTTTTTTGTTTGGTTGGTTAGTTGGTTGTTTTTACTAGCTCAAGGGCTCTTTCTGACTTTACGACCTGAACTGATTATTTCTTGATTATTAAATTCACCTGTCTTCAGCATTTTTTTTCTTCTGGAATTCCATGGCTCGTTTTCCAATAAACGAATGAGCCCTAGCTGTTCTTGATATACACTCTTGAAGTATTAAAGCCGCCAGAAGTTCAGCTTTTATAACAAAACAAGAAAAATACAGTAACAGTATTCCAAAAATAGTAATTATCAAAGTATACAATTATTTTCATTTTGATATTTGTAACAACTTAAGGAACCAGGATGGAAAACTGCCAATCTTCATTGTGCTTCCAAGAACTTTGGAAAAAATCAGTGATTTCAGTGCAGTCTAGAAAAAGAAATCAAAAGTGGAAACATGCTAACTATAATAAAACTCATCAGTATTTGATATTAGACCTGGGTAAGGCGTGTCAGACCAAAAGCATCCATCAGCTCCATAGCAGTAGTGCTGCAACCAAATACTGTAAAAGCTCAGTTTATATCTTTTCAGCATTTGGCAAACACTATTTTTGAAGGGCATTTTTCCCCTGCAACAATAGTTTGTTTCCCACTTTCAGAAAAGCTTTCCTAAATTCCACTTTCTGGGCATTTCAGGGACATTAGGATAATTTTCAGATAACT
Source organism: Melopsittacus undulatus (assembly GCF_012275295.1). Lineage (NCBI taxonomy): Eukaryota > Metazoa > Chordata > Aves > Psittaciformes > Psittaculidae > Melopsittacus > Melopsittacus undulatus. Next base: position 56,758,006 of record NC_047529.1, on the reverse strand, counting down.
TGTGTTTTCCCACTGTCTCCAGCATGAGTTTCTGAATTTGCACTCTTCGTCCAAATACTCAGTGTATTCCAAGTATAATTAAAAGGGGAAATAACAAAAAAAGAGAAAATAATAGAAAACATATGATTTTTAGGGGAAAGGAGAGAATTTAAATAGACCTGAAATGACTGCATAATGGCTTAATCAATATTATCCCTTGGACACAAATGTCACATTTATGAATCACTCTATGATGAATCTGAAAGGACAGGTGGCCTGGGATGAATACAGGGCTGTTGTCGGGGTAGTTAGGGACCAAGTTAGGAAAGCTAAGGCCCAATTGGAGCTAAACTTGGCAAGGGATCTTAAAGATAATAGGAAGGGATTTTATAGGTATGTAGCGGCTAAAAAACAGACTAAGGACAATGTAGGCTGCCTCCCGAAGCTATCGGCAGAACTGGCTACACAGGACTTGGAGAAGGCTGAGGTTCTGAATGGCTTCTTTGCCTCAGTCTTCACTGGCAAAGGCTCTGACTGCAGCACCCGAGTCTTGGAAGGCAGACGCAGGGACTGTGAAAACCTAGACCTTGGGCCCACTGTACAAGAGGATCTGGTTCGAGACCATCTTAAGAACCTGAATGTACACAAGTCCATGGGACCTGATGAAATCCATCTGCGGGTCCTGAAGGAGCTGGCGAATGAAGTTGCAAAGCCACTGGCCGTCATATTTGAAAAATCATGGCAGACAGGTGAAGTTCCTGATGACTGGAAAAAGGGAAATATAACCTCCATTTTCAAGAAGAGGAAAATGGATGACCCGGGGAATTCCAGACCAGTCAGTCTCACCTCTGTGCCTGGCAAAATCTGGGAGCAGATTCTCTTGGAAGGCATGTATTGCAAGTGTTCTGGAGCTTGCCCCTGTTCCAGTGCAGTCTGGATCAGTCCGTGGCAGATGGTGGGGCTGCGTTTCCATCCCTGGGGCAGTCGGTTCCAAGTGAACTGGACACCCCTCCAAGTAAAAGCGAACTGTGGCCTGCACTCTGCTGACAAAGGAATTGAGAAAAATGCATTGACAATATCAGTCGTGGCATACCACTTGGCTGCCTTTGACTCTAATTCATACTGCAGCTCTAACATGTCCGGCACGGCAGCACTCAATGGTGGTGTGACTTCATTCAGGCCACGATAGTCTACTGTTAGTCTCCACTCTCCATTAGACTTTCGCACTGGCCATATGGGGCTATTAAAAGGTGAACGGGTCCTGCTGATCACTCCCTGCCTCTCCAGTCTACGGATCAGTTTATGGATGGGAATCAGGGAGTCTCGATTGGTGCGATATTGCCGCCGGTGCGCTGTTGTGGTCGCAATTGGCACTTGTTGTTCTTCGACTTTCAGCAACCCCACAACAGAAGGATCCTCTGAGAGACCAGGCAAGGTGGACAGCTGCTCAATTTCCTCAGTCTCCAAGGCAGCAATACCAAAAGCTCACCGGTACCCTTTTGGGTCTTTGAAGTACCCTCTCTTGAGGTGGTCCAGCCGAGGATGCATGGAGCCTCGGGACCAGTCACAATGGGGTGCTTCTGCCATTTCTTCCCAGTCAGGCTAATTTTAGCCTCTAGTACAGTCACCTCTTGGGACCCTCCTGTCACTCCAGAAAAATAGATGGGCTCCACCCCTTGAGAGTTCGATGGCATCAGAGTACACTGTGCACCGGTATCAACTAGAGCCTTAAACTTCTGTGGGGCTGATGTGCCAGGCCATTTGATCCACACAGTCCAGTAAATACGATTGTCCCCTACCTCCACCTGGCTGGAGGCAGGGCCCCTCTAATAGTCATCGTTGTCACAATCTTGGACACCTAAGTTGTGCTGAAAGGGATTATTCTTCTTTATCACAGGAGCTGGAGTAAAATCAGCTCTTCCACTCCATCTGGGAACCTGTTCACCAGAGGCTGAAGCTTCAGCTCTCAATGGGCAATCAGTCATGGCCCTTGCTCCTCTCTTCAATTCACCCACACGTTCCTCCAAGGCTGAAGTAGGTTTTCCATCCCACTTTGTCATGTCTTCTCCGTGATCCCGCAGGTAAAACCATAGGGTGGCCCGTGGTGTGTATCTTATATATTTTCTCTCTCGAGCAATAGGACGCCTTTTGTTAATAGCTGAAATGCGTGTTGGCACACGTGAGGAGCTAGATAAATCTGACAGATCGTCCCTCAACTGTTTGAGATCATGAGACAGTTTTTCCACAGCTGAGATGATGGAAGGGGTAAGATTGTCTTCGAATTCTCAGAGTTTATGAACCATTTCATCCACTGTTAGTGGTGCTATGTCATTCCAGGTTACCGTTGCCAATGGATGGACATATGACGACGGTGCGTTTTGCGTCAGTTTTCGCCACATGGGGTTTTTCTCTCTTGCAATTGCTTTGTCAATTCCCCCTTCTCTAGCAAGTGATCCCAGCTGCTTGGCTTCTGTACCTGCTAGTTCGTGACCATCGGCCCCATTATCCCAACATCGGAGCAGCCAGGTGATGTTGTGCTCCCCTGATTGACGGGTGAAATTTTTTTGCATATTCCGCAGCTCAGTTGAGGTCCGAGATTGAGAAGTCGCCTCTTCTTCTTCGTCGTGTGATGATGACCCCTGATCAGATACTAGACCAGGTAGTGGATGCATAGTTTCTTCATCCTGCCTCTTCCTTCTTGCCTCCTTTCTGGTTTTTCTCTTGTGTACAGGAGCAACCGATATTGGTACGAATTGGTCCTCTGGTTCAGCTGCAGTGATTATCACTGTAGTTTGAGTAGCAACTGTACTTGTTGCTGGGGTAGCTGCACTGTCTGTCGCAGTCGAGGGTTGAATAGCCACTGTACTCGTTACAGGGGTAGCTGCACTGCCTGTCACAGCTGAAGTTTGGGTAGCAACTGTACCTGCCGCTGGGGATGGTGTAGCTGCTGTACTTGGAGTTGGAACGGCTGCGCTGACTTCTGTGTTGCTCTCAGATCCAGGGACATTTTTTTCTTTTTGAAGGAGTAGGATAATGTCGAACAAGGCCCTATAGGCATAGGCCAAGCCCCAGCACATTGCCGTACTTTGTCCATCTCTGGTGTGGCCAGGACGACAACACACCTCATTTAGGTGTTTTACTAATTCTTCCAGATTCTTCACTTGTTCGGGAGTAAAATTCCAAAGTACTGGAGGGGCCCACTGACCTAGATGCTTGCCCATACTATCCCACACACCCTGCCACTCATGGCTGTCCAGCCTCTGGGAAGATCTCCTGGTCCTCCTATGTCGTCGTTTAACCCCAGTACAGGACCAGACCTGATTCCGCTTAACTCTTGAAATCAGATGAAATAATTGTGGGCAAAACACACTCTGTATGCGTGCTACTATGGTGATCCCCATCACAATCAGCATACAAGTCTCAACAGTATTAAAAGGCCATTCAAAAACTTCAAAACCCTCAAATGATGTTGTAGACCATCTGGAGAGAACAGTGGGAGGATAGAAGAATGTCTCCTTCACAGGTTGACCACCCGAGAAGGAGAAAAAAGATGGGAAATTGCTAAGCACTTCTATTATATACCTCCCAAAATATAAAGTTGGTGACCATACCGGGAGCATAAACCAGATCAGTTTCATGATCAATGCTTCTATTGTATTACAAGTCATTAACATAAAGTACAATGAGACGAGAACCTTAGCCCAAACCCCATACTTGATAAACACTAACACAGCTAATATGTATGAAAAGTAATTGGTAAAATCCTGAAACCGTGAGATCAAGAGAAAAAACTGTGAGAGCCAATAAAACAGCATTGTGACAAATGACTATAAATCCTGTCAGATTTGTTGTTATTTCGTGGGTTTGTGCCCCACGTTGGGCGCCAAAAACTGTCATGGTTTAAACTAAATCTGCACAGTTCCCATTTTGTTTCCCCTCCCCCCCCCACCTTCCCACTCCCGGAGGGATGGGAAGGAGAGCCAGAGGAATACAACTCCCACGGGTTGAGGTAAAATCAGTCCAGCAATCAAGGTATAACACAAATCACTAACTACCAATAACAAATCAATGTTAGAAGAGACAAACAGGGAGAGAGAATACGATACCACCCGCCGAAACGAGCCCAATGCGGAAGAGAGCTAACCCCTCCCCTCCTGGCCAGCTTCCAGTCCCCTCCCCAAGCAGGACGTGCTGTGGTATGGAATACCTCCCCAACTAGCCCAGACCAGGCACCCTATCTCTCCCTCCTCCCTGGCAGAGCATGAGCTACTGCTGAACCCATGACACCCTTCAACCACCATCCCAACAGAGAATGAATTTTGATAAAACCAGAAAAGTTGTGCAGTAAAGGAACGATCAGCATCAGCAGGCAACAATCCAACACTGCTCACAGCCTCTCCTGCTCTGAAAGACTGTTACAAGAGATGGAATCTGACATCATGGACCAAATGTACGTATCAGAATTATAAGGATTGGTCCATGCACTAAGAGATGATCTCTTTCTCTTTGTCTGTGTATGCGGATTTATATGTATATGTAAGAGCAATGGTATATTGAAAATGTGGGATCTGAGCATGGTGTGAATGGCATGAAATAAGGGGTGGATACTGTCTTGCTTTTATCAGTAGCAGTCATTTTTCTCCTACTTAGTAGCTGGTGTACTGCTGTGTTTTGACTTTCAGCCTGGGAACAGAGCTGATAACACCAATGTTCTAGATTTTGCTAAGTAATGTTTACTCTGACCAAGGATTTTGTGAGTCTCATGCTCTGCTAGGGAGGAGGGGAGGCCGTGAGGAAGCAGAAACAGAGCACCTGACCCAAGCTAGCCAAAGAAGTATTACACACCATAGCACGTCATGGCCTAGGAGGTAACTGGGGATACCTGGAAGGGCTTGCTCTCTTCTGGCTTGGGCTCATTTCAGTGTGCGGTATCATATTTCTTCCCTTGTTATTTCCCTTATCATTATTACTATTGGTGGTAGTGGTAGTGATTTGTGTTATACCTTAGTTACTGGACTGTTCTTATCTCAATCAGTGGGAGTTACATTCTTTTGATTCTCCTCCCATCCCTCTGGGATTGGGGAGGGAGGGGGGGGGAAGAAAAGAAAGGGGGGGAGAGAGACTCTGTGGTTGGGTTTAAACCACAACAAGATAATAAAAATATACATATATACAATACTTATCTAGGTGAGATTTTCATGTTAAATATTCGCTTTCTGTTCTTTCTACATATCTGCTATTTCATCAGCTTTATTGGGTTGAAATATAACATAGTAATTTTAAATGTTATTATTGTAAAATAAAAAACCTTATTGTGTCTATTTGACAGAATTTTTCTTAAGCTGAAATATTTAAAGACAATTCCAGCCAAAAATAATGCAAGGAATTTAAAGAAAAAAAAAAAACAAACCACAAAGGCAGGAAATCTGCTATCTCTGAACTTTGTTAAACAGGAGGAAATTAAAGATTGACTGGCAGTCATCATACATTGGAGCCCTCCAGGAAAAAAATCTCAACGAACACTTCCTACATGTTCTTCCTATAGCTTTTAGAATAAATTGTAAGTTATTTACATGCCAACTATGTGAAATGGGCTTTATTGAAAATACGGTTGCATTCAAGAAATTCTTTATTATAACATCTGTTAGCCCAATCATTTTAATTGCAGAGATAATTTCCATGTGCAGTCTTATTTGTTTCTTGTGTTCTGTAATGACCCATGCATAAAACAACTACAATATTATCCTTTCTTATTCCATATTACACAGCATCTGCCTTCTTTAAAAAGATCTTGGGGGAAAAAAAAAAATTGACCCCAAGTCAATTCTCACAAAGATATTCCATAGGTAACAGAAATAATTGAGTTTGGCCCTTATTACTTGGTTAGAATTTTAAGTTATGGATAAAGTGAGGAACACTATAGTCTAATGCCATCTTGACTTGCATTCAGGGGGTTTTGTAGTTATGAGTAGATGATCTTAAGGTCCTTTCCAACCCTAATGATTCTATGATTCTATGCTACACATCTTTGAATAAATCACATGGATTTAAATGTTGTTATCTATATCTGAAAACCAAATCCCATGTTCCATTCTCGAAGAAAATATAGGAATTAATATTTGCAATGCAATTCTTGTAAAACAGATGCTATAGTGATAAGAAATGGCAAGCGTAACATTTGATTTTTTTAAAAAAGTAAGTGTTGCGTGTTTCTTTTCATAATCTTAGAATTGAGACTTTTTTATTTTTAAGGTCAAAGACAGAAGAAATCTCTGGTGTTTTGTAAATGTAAGATGAGCAGGACATGAACATGTGCAGTGAAACCATTAGAAAATAAAATCTTCCCTCCCAAGAATTCTGTATTATTCTAATACACATTTCAGATCATAACTAATTGAGGCTCTGGTAATACGCTTTGGATGTATTTTCACCTTGTAAGTAATATAGGGCTGATTTTACCAGATTCTAATAAAGAAACCAATGGCAATTTTAGTGCATGATCTAGTGGTACAAAGAGCTACCATTGCATAATATGTAATGGTTTCATTGTAAAGATGAAGCTATTTCATCATTGTAGCATATACCAAACAGAACTTCTATTTCTATTATGCCACCTAAACGAAGTGAAACAACAAGGAAGTGTTGCAAATGAAGTATATTGTAGGGATAAATTATACAGAAGATTAAATGAGAAGGCAAATCAGTATTATATTTTCATGTAAAGTCAATTCATACAGAAAGGAAGCAGAAACTTGAGAGACACTGACTGTAGAAAACTTACAGGTATTTTCTCTGCCCTAGGTTGTAATCTCTCCAAGAAAAACAAACACACAAAGCTCTCAGATAAGACTCTGTATTAATACAACCTTTGAATTGACTGGAGTACCCTAAATAATGTCACTCACAACAAAGCAGTTGATGCAGCTGTGTCTGTCACAACTGCCATTAACTTTGACAGGATTTCTAAACACAGATTGATCACTGGGTTGAGCCTCTAATTTTGTTAAACTACAACTTGCTTATTTTAATGAGGCACATTTCCAATTATATTTTATTTTCCTTTTTTTCCCCCCAGGTTTCCCCATCCTGTTTCTCCATTTTTTTTTTTTGCAATACTAGTTTCTATGGAAACTGCAATGACAAGAACATTAATGGAGTTTAATGCTGCCTGAAATTTATGTATATTATAGATTAAAATGTATGTTACTATATGTGATTTCTTTTTGTTAGATAATATCAGTGACTGAATCTTTGATCTAATGTAAATGATGCTCTGTATATCTAGCCTACAAAAATTCATATATTATTACATGTTTATAAATTGCAGGTCTCTTATCATAAAATGAAAGACCATGCTCTGGGAAATGCCTTAATACTGCATTGTGCTGCAGCTGCTGCAGAAACAGCTTTGCAGCACTCTCTCCCTTCTGAAATGCTTCCTCCCTGTACCTTCTTTTTTTCCTATTGAGTTTTTTAGATATTTAAAAAGTAAGTACCTCTCTGAGACATTTTGTGTTTCTTCAGTCATTAGAAAGATACAAGTCCTCTATCCAGAACAATTCTAGACATATTTTAACCTATGCAGAGGGTAAGTTTCTGTATTTGTTCCTATTTTCTATGGAAACATAGCAATCTTAGTCAGGTCTTCGAATGGGAATTTGAGTTCTTCATTCTGCATTGTATCACTTCAACTGACACCAGAATGAGAATTTCTAAAAATCTCTACCTCAGAACCTGGGACCTTGATGTTCTGGACCAAATGTTAACACATACATCAGTTAACAAATGTTGACAAACTATTTACTGTCATTTTTCTTTAGAATCAACATACTATTGGAATTACAGGTATAGTTAACATTCTGAGAATGCTTCTGCTCTGAAGGTCTGCAGAGAGGTACTCACTTCCATAAGCATGTCATCTTGCCATTGATGCTGGCTGGCCTGTACTAGGTCACTGCACACTTCAGCTGAATGCTTAGTAGCATAGTCAAATGCAAAAGTGAGGTAACTTAACTGCTCGACTGTATGGTTAATGACTGCTTAGAAGACAGGACAAAGCTTTATTGCTCATGCTGCCAATAGATTTCTGTCATTAGCAACATTCAAATCTACAAAGAGGGAAGCATGCTGCTGAAGCACTACAGCTCCAAATGCAGCTCTCACCTGCAATAGTTACTTTTCTCTTTCTTGTGATTCACATTCTGAAAATGTGTCCTCCCTTCTGTTGCACAGATGTACATATTAAATATTTTGCCTGCTGGATAAAGATCACAAAGCAATCAGGATTCCTCTGACATCATCTGCATTTATTGCACACACAAATTTTGCAAGTTAGGTTTTCATATTCACTGCAGCTTGCTGGTGAGAATGCTGATAAGTATCTCTGTCAAACCTACTACAAAAAAATATTCATTTGACAATTATTATTGTTGTCTCTGGTCTTCTCAAGAGCTCCAAATTACTGTGTTCTTAATCTATTTATATATCATTATATTATTAATAATATATAAATAATTATATTGGTTGATTGTATATTAGCAGTAACTAATACTGCTGGGTATAAATACTTCAACTGGGTATGAGGGCGAACTAGTACTGTGGTACTTGAGATGGGTCAGGCCAGCCCAGTATAGGCCTGTTAACTGTAAACAACATGTAGGTTTAATATTAAATCAATAATATTAGACTAAATTTTCTATGTCCTCTTTTTAATTCTTATTTATTTACTGTGAGGGCAGAGAGACCCTGGAGCAGGTTGCCCAGAGAACTCCACTCTAGGAATTGTTCAAGGCCAAGTGGAATGGGGCTAGGAGCAACCTTGTCTAGTGGAAAGTGTCCCTGCTCTCAGCATGGGGGTTGGAATAACCTCATATTTAAGGTCCCTTCCAACACAAACCATTTTATGATTCTATGATTGTACTGTATTATGGTATTCCATTTAATTTGCATATAATTGTTGAGTGTAGTAGGTTAAAAACCTTGCAGCACTCTGAGTGCTGCACACATTGGGACAGGTAAGTTGGCCAGTAAAGTTTCTACTCTTGACATATAAACATATGAAATATCTGTTCCAAGGCTTCTTTTGCAGGAGATCAAATTGATAGACATAGATGCCAATCTTTTTTTTTTTTTTAATTTATTTGATTGGCTGTTAATGTGTAAAAGTAATTATCAGCAACTTTGATTGACCAGATCATATTGTTCTCCTAGAAGGCTTTAACATCTCTTTTTTGTCAAACATTGCAAGGCTTCTAAAAAATTACCATCAACAGACTTGAAACTACAACAACCAAGTCTTTCATGCTGGATAAAATTTAGCCAAACTCATTGCTGTTTATTTTTGCTTGTTATTGCCTTGCCTCCTCCTCATTTCCTAATGAAATGGAAACATTTTGTTAGTGTTGTATTTTACAAACACATGTACTCAGTTCTTTTCCAACACAGACTTTAAAGACTGTTTCATAGCTCTGTCTTTACTGCTTCATAAACTGTTAACACTCATTCCTAATAGTGTGCCAATGCCATTATCAACACAAACTGAAAAACAAAATAATAACCCAGTAGACTTTTAGGTAGCAACTAAGAGTAAACTTTACTCCTGGATCTGCCAGAGCTCCGATTCAGTCATCAGTTCACCTCAGGCTTTATGGCAAAGAGCTACTCTTTTCAAGGACTTCACCTGTGCAGACAGATCAGCCTTTCTGAATCATGATTTGAGGTTAGAGAAAATGGCTAAACAAATTCAAGTTGTGCCACTTTAGAGTCATAAATGACTGTCTTGTTTTGTGTGTCTTAGCCACAGGGTTTTGTTTTACCTTTTAGTCTTGGCTTGTTGAGGGGTAGAAGGATGTTGAAGATTTGGATTAGTGAGAGAACTGAGAGAACAATTCACCCACAGAGATATTTTCTTGTTCTATTAAACAGCTGAAAATCATTATGAGGTGGGTACTTCCAAGTGTTTTTAAATTTACTTGCTTTATTTCTTGTGATATTCAGGATACTGAGGAGTGAAAGAGATCTTAACCTATCACTCTCTAAGATAAATGCAAATCACAGCTTCTTACAGATATTTATGAAGCATTGTGAAAAATACATAGGAAAATATTAAAGCAAATTAAAATTAAATCTAAGTAAAGTTGAAAGGTAAATAACTAAAGGCAGTGATAAATAAGGAGAGGAAACTGAGGATTTATTTTTTCATTTTTATATTTCACTGCAGATATAGTGAGTCTATTATAAAGAAATTGTTAAACTGCTATTTTGGGTTGTTATGAATTGTGATATGTTGGGGTTTGCTTCTTCAGGATTTCTAGCCTCCTTGATATGTTTTGATCTGTTTTCCATCCATTTTTAAATAAAAGTACTCCAGTTTCACATTTGTTATAGAAAAATTCCTCATAAATCCCCAAATCCTTAGTTATTTACTTATCTTTGAAAAAATGCACAGGAAAATGATCAAGCAACCTGAAAAAACCCAACCCAACAACAGGAGAGAAATAAAAAAACATGGAGAAGATCTCATAAATTGCTATGATCAAAAAAATATCTGTTAGAAGTCTTCACCAATATAATATCAGAAATTTTGTTTCAATTTCAGCCTAAACCACTTCTGACCATTTTGTGTTATATTATTTCTATATCCCTACTTCAGACCTTTAGTTTGTATGTTTGTTTTCTTCTCTTGTTTCTTCTCATATATTCACAGGGAAAAACAAATTCCTTCCTAGTCTTTGTTTTGCAAAATTGAGTTAAGAACGTTTTTTTTTTTTTTTTTTTTTTTGACATGGAATCAATTCTCAAATAATCTTCAAAGGCTGACTTTGCATTTGGTTGATTTGAATTTATCTTTCTTGATCTTGCTTTTCCAGAACTGTACGCAGTATTCCAGAATGGCTTTACCGATGTCTTGCATGATGGTACTGATTCTTTCCTGTCTAATTAGATGTAGCCTGGCCATAAATATAAAGTCTTTCTTCAAATCTGAACCATTTTTTTCCCTCTTTTCTTTCTCTTCTTTCCCATGATCAGTAATATCCACATTTTTCTTTCTTGTTATAATTTCCAGTCAGAAAAGAACACTTAAATGATGTGATATTCTTGTGTAATATTTGATCATCCTTTATGCTATCAGAAAAAGATTATTTTCTAGGATTTCATACTGATGGTATAGATTCCTTCCTCTTCAGCCTTGGGGTCCACTAAGATATTGTTTTTGTTTCCTTTGTGCAATTTTCTTTCTTTTCATTTCTTCCTAGATAGAAAGAAGTTCTTCACGTATCTTACATTTACCAATAACCACACAATTTAAACTAAAGCAGGCTCGACAACAAACACTTGATAACAAGACAGGTGTTATCACATCTGAAACAAATTAACTCAGGCCAGAGTAGACTAGGCAACTGGAGAGATCCTGTATGAGGCATGTTTACTGTGCAGTTTACATTCATGGGCATATACATGAAGTCTAGCAAAATACATTGTAATATGCAGGGAAATGTTTTTCCAAAAGTTAATTTTCTTGTCAAAATTTCACAAAGTATGTTGCTATGTGTCTTTTAAAATTTTCATCCAGATTAGTTTATTCTGAGCCTCTCTTAAAATTCTTTATTAGTACTATGCTTGATTTGCCCTTAAGGTTGTGCATTCTCCAGCACAGACACACTTTGTATAAATAGTTGAGATGTCTACTGAGATGTAATTAATCTTTTTTTTTTCGATAAATCTGCTCTCTCAATATCTAAATACCTATGAACCTACCTACTTTCTTACTTAATCCCTCATATTTTCTCTATTAACCCATATCTACACTATATCCTGGAGTTCTTTGCTCCTAGGTTGCTAAAGATACAAATTTAAGTATATATCCATTGTCATAATAAAAATTAATTATATACATATGTATAACTAGTGTATTCCATAGTTCAGTATTCCCAGGGTGATGCAACTGAGAAACGCCCTTTCCCAAGGCTGTATTTTAAACTGTCTTTGTAGTCTTCCTTTGCATAATTCTATATGTTAAGATATACAGAGAGAAAAACAATTCAGACTGGTAATTTTAAAAATGTATATATGTTTATCTCTCAAAACTCTATCTTAGGCTCATACTGGTTTTTATATTAATGGTTCTTAATCGATATACATATGGCAGAAGTTCACAACTTTGTTGTCTCCTTAAAAATGTTCTTTTCTTTAATTCTTTTTTATTTAGAAATGATCCCACTTGGCTACTCAATCATTGTAAAATGAGAGTTTTTTCTAAGACAAATGTCTTACAGAAATAATGTGAAATAAAAATTTTCTTCAAATAAATTTTCTAAGATAACAATTAATTTTATATTTTTTTTTATTTGATTGATTAATTAGATTTTTAATAATTTCAAGAAGAAAAATTCAGCCTTACATTTACATGTATATTTTCCTTATTAAATCAATAAAAGATAAGAGGAAAAATGGAATTGTTATGTTGAATGAGACAAAGACATATAAGAGGATTCAGACAGAATGATTGCACAAGACTAGTACATATTAAAGTTAAATTTTTAATAAATCTATCTAATAAAGACAACTCTTCTTGAGACTTCAATCTGAGATCAAGTGTTACACAAACTGCAGCAGAAATATCATAACATCTTGAAAGTGGTCACTATTAGGGAGCAAATGTGCTATTAGAGGCGTAAATACATGAAGGTAAGAGCAGAAGTCTGGGTTTTTTTTACAGAATCAAACTGTGGAGGGATTCCCAAAGAATAATCTTTCCTCATGTTCTGGACAAGTGAAATAACATTTAAACCTACAAAAAGATTTAATTAAACCAGATGGTGACTAAACACACTTCTCACTGCTTAAAACAGCATAATAAGAAACTTGAAATGTTCTGGCGCCTTAGTACAGAAATCAATTCAAGTTACTTTCCCTCTTTGCATGATTTCTTAGACAGGTTTTCAAAATAATCTTACAAAAGAATTTTGTACTTGAACACTTTGGTCTTCTTAGTACTACTTGTTAGTACTTATTTACTGTTCTGATTTTGAAAAAAAATTATTGGCAACTCAGATTATATGTGGAATCATCTGAGCTGTACACCAGTAAAATCTGGGGCAGTTATATACTTTCTTGTCTGCCTTTTGAAATAAGTGAAGATTTAAAACTTGTGATTCATTAAAAAAAAATAATTGGTTAAACATCTAGGAATATTGAGGGTGTCCATATAATAGCTAATGACACACTAATGCCAATGTTAATTTACGTAGAATACAATGAGATACTAAGAAAGCTTATGCCAAGAGCCTAAAAAGACAATATCACTTCCAATTCGTACAATTCAGTTTATAGTGAAGAAAATACATATTAAAAGAAGGCACTCACATGAAGCAAAGAAACGCAGATGACAGAAATGTTTGAACTACCAACTAGTGGGTGCCATAGGCATCACACACAAGCCCACAGGATATTGAAGCTGTTGGACTCACAGCTTAATTATGAAGTATATCAGCTACATGAAAATTTCTGCATGATAATGTAATTTCTTGTGAGGGTTGTGAAACACTGGAACAGGTTACCCAAGGAAGTTGTGAATGCTCCATCCCTGGCAGTGTTCAAGGCCAGGCTGGACAGAGCCTTGGGCAACATGGTCTAGTGTGAGGTGTCCCTGCACATTGCAGGGGAGTTGCAACTACATGATCTTAAGGTCCTTTCCAACCTTAACCATTCTATGATTCTAGCTATGCCAAGATTACATGAACATAACAAGGTCCTAAATCAGTAGAGTTCCCTGTGACTTTCCATTTCTCTGCTTCTATGATCTCAACAAGCCAGTCACAATTCAAAAAAACGTGCTGTATTTCCAGATGTTTCTTAATATAATAGACATATCAGCTCTGTTTCATAATCATCATGAATTCTGATACGAAAAGAACAAAATGTTCCACAAATTATGAAGGAACTACAGATCATTGGTCTCATGACTAAAAATGTTGCTGTTAGTTAATTCTATGCAGGTTTGAATTACAAGTTGTTCAGACACATTTTCTCTCAGCCTCTCAAAAGTTGCTTCCAAAATGTGATTCAGATATCAACCAAGTATATTTACTGTGGACAAATAAAGAAAAAAGTCAAAACAAGCTGACGGATACATGATGGATCTTGTAATGTAAAACTATCATGATCTCATAGGAGGGAAGAAAACATGGATGACTATGTAAACCATAGTGACCCTGTAAGAGCTTGGATACTGATAAGAATTTCATTACAGTGTGACAAGATGATTTCTAATAGAAATAGGTACCCAATGTTATATAATATTCATGGGACATGTGGCAGTATTTTCACAATGAAAGCTTCAGCCAGGAAAACAGTATATTGCCTGGGTATGATTTTATTATTCCACAATGAGATCTAAATGTTGAATAGTGATAAAGTTAGCAATCTGAGCAGCACCTGTGATCATCTCTCCATTTTTCTGAACTCCAGAGTGAAATATGCATCTAGATTTACCATTTTTTAAAGTCAGTACTATATTTTTATTTGTTTAAGCTGTGATCCCTGTTAGAATATGTGCATAGCAGCTAGATATGCACATTTCTAATGTTTGGCTTGAGTGCAGAACCTGTTTTCCTAGAGCTCCTTTGGCTCTGAAGATTCATGGCAAAAACATGATGATTGAACCATCCAGCAGACTGTGGTATACTGAAGATTCATAATACAGAAGAGAGAAATATTGCCTGACTTGCTTCTGAAAGCAGAAAATTACATCATTTACAATGGCTTGATACTACTCTCAACGCAAAATAGTCTTTATAAGATCTTTCATGTAAACAACTGATATAAACCAAAAGCTTCTCATACAGAGAAAAACAGCAGGTAAGCACTTGAAAACAATTAATACAAATCATAGAATCATAGAATAGTTAGGGTTAGAAAGGACCTTAAGATCATCTAGTTCCAACCCCCCTGCCATGGGCAGGAAAAATAATGTCATTTGTTCAAAGTTAAGAATATGTCAACATTGTTTTTTAAGTTCAGCTTCTTAAATTCAGTTGAAATGGTGGCACTTTCTCAAGGCAACAAACTTCACAAGCTAAAGGCAATGCACTTTCCAGTCTCACCCAACTGTTTCTTTCCTAAGGGGATCCTTGGCACAGACGGTACTTCTCCTCACTGTCTTCTCTGTAAATACCGCAATACAACAGTGTTTTTCATCCTTTCCTAAATAAGTTATCACAGAGGCACCACAACTATTGCTGATTGGCTGAGATTTGGCCAGCAGTGGTTCTGTTTTGAGATCCTGCTGGAACTCATTCTGTCCAGCATGGGGGTAGAGTCTGGTGTCTTCTAACAGAATCCACCCCTTCATTCCTGCTACCAAAACCTGGTCACATAAATCCTCTACAAGTTTTTTAATTATTATCTCAACTACAAAATATTTGTTTAAATTATCATACAATAACATAAAGGCCTGTTATTTTCTATATCGCTGTTGGGACATTGGGATACAGGGCTTGTTAGCATCAAGACCAAATTTTACAACATACAACATGAAAAAAAAAGATATTCACAAGCAAAATAAAACAAAACAATATTAAATTAAATTAAATTAAATTAAATTAAATTAAATTAAATTAGAACAACTCAACACTTTCCTGTGTGCTATGTCTCTGGGGCTCCTCCTGCATGATACCAGAGGTATCTTCAAATATACCTTTAAAAGATGGAAAATCACAGAGTAAGTTATGTCTCTTAATATCTTTGAAATATGAACCATTTTGGTTTCTGTACATGATCATTACTGGAACATTCTCCTGTTTAAGTACTAGGCCACTAAATTCAACTGAGGAATTCATAACTGTAAGATTGGTAGATCTTTGTTCTAGGAAATTGAAGAAGCAAATGTATTTTCCATATATCTTAATTTTCCTTCAAATTAAAAATATTCCTACATACAGTAGAATACAGCGATAGGGAAATGAATTAAAAGAAAATTATATTCAGGGGTGACAGGTGTCATGGGTTAAGCAGTAGCTCATGCTCTGCCAGGGAGGAGGGAGAGATAAGGCACCTGGTCTCGGCTAGTCAGGGAGGTATTCCATACCACAGCACGTCCTGCTCGGGGAGGGGACTGGAAGCTGGCCGGAAGGGAAGGGGTTAACACTCCGGGCTCGGTGCGGAGAGGGAACTGGAAGCTGGCCGGGAGGGGAGGGGTGAGCTCTCTCTTCCGGGCTGGCCTCGTGGCAGCGGGTGGTAACGTATTCTCTCTCTCTGTTTGTCTCCTCTAACATTGATTTATTATTGGTAGCAGTAGTGATTTGTGTTATACCTTGATTGCTGCACTGATTTTACCTCAATCCGTGGAGTTGTATTCCTCTGGCTCTCCTTCCCATCCCTCCGGGAGTGGGAAGGTGAGGGGGGGGGGAGGGGAAACAAAACGGGAACTGTGCAGATTTAGTTTAAACCATGACAGTTTTTGGCGCCCAACGTGGGGCACAAACCCACGAAATAACAACAAATCTGACAGGATTTATAGTCATTTGTCACAATGCTGTTTTATTGGCTCTCACAGTTTTTTCTCTTGATCTCACGGTTTCAGGATTTTACCAATTACTTTTCATACATATTAGCTGTGTTAGTGTTTATCAAGTATGGGGTTTGGGCTAAGGTTCTCGTCTCATTGTACTTTATGTTAATGACTTATAATACAATAGAAGCATTGATCATGAAACTGATCTGGTTTATGCTCCCGGTATGGTCACCAACTTTATATTTTGGGAGGTATATAATAGAAGTGCTTAGCAATTTCCCATCTTTTTTCTCCTTCTCGGGTGGTCAACCTGTGAAGGAGACATTCTTCTATCCTCCCACTGTTCTCTCCAGATGGTCTACAACATCATTTGAGGGTTTTGAAGTTTTTGAATGGCCTTTTAATACTGTTGAGACTTGTATGCTGATTGTGATGGGGATCACCATAGTAGCACGCATACAGAGTGTGTTTTGCCCACAATTATTTCATCTGATTTCAAGAGTTAAGCGGAATCAGGTCTGGTCCTGTACTGGGGTTAAACGACGACATAGGAGGACCAGGAGATCTTCCCAGAGGCTGGACAGCCATGAGTGGCAGGGTGTGTGGGATAGTATGGGCAAGCATCTAGGTCAGTGGGCCCCTCCAGTACTTTGGAATTTTACTCCCGAACAAGTGAAGAATCTGGAAGAATTAGTAAAACACCTAAATGAGGTGTGTTGTCGTCCTGGCCACACCAGAGATGGACAAAGTACGGCAATGTGCTGGGGCTTGGCCTATGCCTATAGGGCCTTGTTCGACATTATCCTACTCCTTCAAAAAGAAAAAAAATGTCCCTGGATCTGAGAGCAACACAGAAGTCAGCGCAGCCGTTCCAACTCCAAGTACAGCAGCTACACCATCCCCAGCGGCAGGTACAGTTGCTACCCAAACTTCAGCTGTGACAGGCAGTGCAGCTACCCCTGTAACGAGTACAGTGGCTATTCAACCCTCGACTGCGACAGACAGTGCAGCTACCCCAGCAACAAGTACAGTTGCTACTCAAACTACAGTGATAATCACTGCAGCTGAACCAGAGGACCAATTCGTACCAATATCGGTTGCTCCTGTACACAAGAGAAAAACCAGAAAGGAGGCAAGAAGGAAGAGGCAGGATGAAGAAACTATGCATCCACTACCTGGTCTAGTATCTGATCAGGGGTCATCATCACACGACGAAGAAGAAGAGGCGACTTCTCAATCTCGGACCTCAACTGAGCTGCGGAATATGCAAAAAAATTTCACCCGTCAATCAGGGGAGCACAACATCACCTGGCTGCTCCGATGTTGGGATAATGGGGCCGATGGTCACGAACTAGCAGGTACAGAAGCCAAGCAGCTGGGATCACTTGCTAGAGAAGGGGGAATTGACAAAGCAATTGCAAGAGAGAAAAACCCCATGTGGCGAAAACTGACGCAAAACGCACCGTCGTCATATGTCCATCCATTGGCAACGGTAACCTGGAATGACATAGCACCACTAACAGTGGATGAAATGGTTCATAAACTCTGAGAATTCGAAGACAATCTTACCCCTTCCATCATCTCAGCTGTGGAAAAACTGTCTCATGATCTCAAACAGTTGAGGGACGATCTGTCAGATTTATCTAGCTCCTCACGTGTGCCAACACGCATTTCAGCTATTAACAAAAGGCGTCCTATTGCTCGAGAGAGAAAATATATAAGATACACACCACGGGCCACCCTATGGTTTTACCTGCGGGATCACGGAGAAGACATGACAAAGTGGGATGGAAAACCTACTTCAGCCTTGGAGGAACGTGTGGGTGAATTGAAGAGAGGAGCAAGGGCCATGACTGATTGCCCATTGAGAGCTGAAGCTTCAGCCTCTGGTGAACAGGTTCCCAGATGGAGTGGAAGAGCTGATTTTACTCCAGCTCCTGTGATAAAGAAGAATAATCCCTTTCAGCACAACTTAGGTGTCCAAGATTGTGACAACGATGACTATTAGAGGGGCCCTGCCTCCAGCCAGGTGGAGGTAGGGGACAATCGTATTTACTGGACTGTGTGGATCAAATGGCCTGGCACATCAGCCCCACAGAAGTTTAAGGCTCTAGTTGATACCGGTGCACAGTGTACTCTGATGCCATCGAACTCTCAAGGGGTGGAGCCCATCTATTTTTCTGGAGTGACAGGAGGGTCCCAAGAGGTGACTGTACTAGAGGCTAAAATTAGCCTGACTGGGAAGAAATGGCAGAAGCACCCCATTGTGACTGGTCCCGAGGCTCCATGCATCCTCGGCTGGACCACCTCAAGAGAGGGTACTTCAAAGACCCAAAAGGGTACCGGTGAGCTTTTGGTATTGCTGCCTTGGAGACTGAGGAAATTGAGCAGCTGTCCACCTTGCCTGGTCTCTCAGAGGATCCTTCTGTTGTGGGGTTGCTGAAAGTCGAAGAACAACAAGTGCCAATTGCGACCACAACAGCGCACCGGCGGCAATATCGCACCAATCGAGACTCCCTGATTCCCATCCATAAACTGATCCGTAGACTGGAGAGGCAGGGAGTGATCAGCAGGACCCGCTCACCTTTTAATAGCCCCATATGGCCAGTGCAAAAGTCTAATGGAGAGTGGAGACTAACAGTAGACTATCGTGGCCTGAATGAAGTCACACCACCATTGAGTGCTGCCGTGCCGGACATGTTAGAGCTGCAGTATGAATTAGAGTCAAAGGCAGCCAAGTGGTATGCCACGACTGATATTGTCAATGCATTTTTCTCAATTCCTTTGTCAGCAGAGTGCAGGCCACAGTTCGCTTTTACTTGGAGGGGTGTCCAGTTCACTTGGAACCGACTGCCCCAGGGATGGAAACACAGCCCCACCATCTGCCACGGACTGATCCAGACTGCACTGGAACAGGGGCAAGCTCCAGAACACTTGCAATACATCGATGACATTATTGTGTGGGGTGATACAACAGAAGGAGTTTTTGAGAAAGGGAGGGAAATAATCCAAATCCTGCTGAAAGCTGGTTTTGCCATAAAACGGAGTAAAGTCAAGGGACCTGCACGGGAGATTCAATTTTTGGGAATAAAATGGCAAGATGGACGTAGACATATCCCTACAGAAGTAATCAATAAGATAACAGCAATGTCTCCACCAACTGATAAGAAAGAAACACAAGCTTTCTTGGGTGCTGTGGGGTTCTGGAGAATGCACATTCCAAATTACAGTTCAATTGTAAGCCCTCTCTATCATGTGACCCGGAAAAAGAATGATTTCAAATGGGGTCCTGAGCAACAACAAGCCTTCGAGCAAATTAAATGCGAGACAGTTCATGCAGTGGCCCTTGGACCAGTCTGGACCGGTCCAGATGTGAAAAATGTACTGTACACTGCAGCTGGGGAGAATGGTCCTACCTGGAGCCTCTGGCAGAAAACTCCAGGGGAGGCTCGAGGTCGACCCCTTGGTTTTTGGAGTCGGGGATACAAAGGCTCGCAGGCCAGCTATACCCCAACGGAGAAAGAGATATTGGCAGCTTATGAAGGGGTTCGAGCTGCTTCGGAAGTGATTGGCACTGAAGCACAGCTCCCTTTGGCACCCCGCTTGCCAGTGCTGGGCTGGATGTTCAAAGGCAGGGTCTCCTCTACAAATCATGCAACTGATGCTACTTGGAGTAAATGGGCTGCACTAATTACGCAACGAGCTCGGATAGGAAATCCCAGTCGTCCAGGCATTCTGGAAGTCATCATGGACTGGCCAGAGGGCAAAGATTTTGGAATGTCACCAGAGGAGGAGGTGATGCGTGCCGAAGAGGCACCACCATATAATAAATTGTCAGAAAGTGAAAAGCAGTATGCCTTGTTCACTGATGGGTCCTGCCGTATTGTGGGAAAGCATTGGAGATGGAAGGCAGCTGTATGGAGTCCTCAACGACAAGTTGCTGAAACTGCTGAAGGAGAGGGTGAATCGAGTCAGTTTGCCAAGGTGAAAGCCATCCAGCTGGCCCTGGACATTTCTGAGCGAGAAAGGTGGCCAGTACTCTGCCTTTATACTGACTCACGGATGGTGGCAAATGCCCTGTGTGGGTGGTTGCAGCAATGGAAGCAGAGCAACTGGCAACGCAGAGGTAAACCCATCTGGGCTGCTGCATTATGGCAAGATATCGCTGCCCGGGTGCAGAAGCTGGTGGTGAGGGTACGCCATGTAGATGCCCACATACCTAAGAGTCGAGCCACTGAGGAACACCACAATAACCAACAAGCGGATAAAGCTGCTAAGATTGAAGTAGCTCAGATGGACTTAGATTGGCAACATAAAGGCAAATTATTTTTGGCCCGGTGGGCCCATGACACTTCAGGCCATCAGGGCAGAGACGCAACGTACAAATGGGCTCGTGATCGAGGGGTGGACTTAACAATGGACACTATCGCCCAGGTTATTCATGAGTGTGAGACATGTGCTGCAATTAAACAAGCTAAATGGTTAAAGCCTCTTTGGTATGGAGGACGATGGCTGAAGTATAAATATGGGGAGGCCTGGCAAATTGACTATATCACACTCCCACCAACCCGCCAAGGCAAGCGCTATGCGCTTACCATGGTGGAAACAACCACAGGATGGCTGGAATCATGCTGTGCCCCATGCCACTGCCCGGAACACTATCCTGGGCCTTGAGAAACAGATTTTGTGGCAACATGGCACCCCAGAGAGAATTGAGTCAGACAATGGGACTCATTTTCGGAACAACCTTATAGGCACTTGGGCCAAAGAACATGGCATTGAGTGGGTATATCACATCCCCTACCATGCCCCAGCCTCTGGGAAAATTGAATGCTACAATGGGCTGTTGAAAACTACACTGAGAGCAATGGGTGGGGGAACTTTCAAGCATTGGGATACACATTTACCAAAGGCCACCTGGTTGCTCAACACCAGAGGATCTGCTAACAGGGCTGGCCCAGCCCAGGCAGAACTTTTACATATTGTAGAGGGGGACAAGGTTCCTGTAGTGCACATGAGGAATTTGCTAGGGAAGACAGTCTGGGTTACTCCTGTTTCGGGCCAAGGCAAAACCACTCGAGGGATTGCTTTTGCGCAAGGACCCGGATATACTTGGTGGGTGATGCAGGAAGATGGGGAAGTCCGATGTTTACCTCAAGGGGATTTGATTTTAGGGGAAAACAGCCAATGAACTTAATTATACGTTGTTGCTTGCTGTGTAATATTTTTATAGTCCATCAACTAGATGTCTTCAGGTCACCAGTGACTGGCCCTGACTTCCCTCTAACGATCGTCCCAACAGAGAATGAACTTTGATAGAACCAGATGAGTTCTGCAGTAAAGGAATGATCAACATCAGCAGGCAACAATCCAGTACTGCACACAGACTCTCCTGCTACAAAAGACTATTACAAACCTAACATCATGGACCAAATGGATTCAATAGCATTGTAGAGATTTCTCCATGTATTAAGCAATGATTTCTTTCTCTCTGTCTCGGTGTATGCAGATATATATATATATATATCTATATATATATGTATATGATTGTATATTGAAAATGTGGGATCTGAGCATGACGTGAATGGTATGGAATAAGGGGTGGATAATGTCATGGGTTCAGCAGTAGCTCATGCTCTGCCAGGGAGGAGGGAGAGATAGGGCACCTGGTCTGGGCTAGTCGGGGAGGTATTCCATACCACAGCACGTCCTGCTCGGGGAGGGGACTGGAAGCTGGCCGGAAGGGAAGGGGTTAACACTCCTGGCTGGGCTCGGAGAGGGAACTATAAGCTGGCCGGGAGGGGAGAGGTGAGCTGTCTCTTCCAGGCTGGCCTCGTGGCGGCAGGTGGTAACGTATTCTCTCTCCCTGTTTGTCTCCTCTAACATTGATTTATTATTGGTAGCGGTAGTGATTTGTGTTATACCTTGATTGCTGCACTGATTTTACCTCAATCCGTGGGAGTTGTATTCCTCTGGCTCTCCTTCCCATCCCTCCGGGAGTGGGAAGGTGAGGGGGGGGAGGGGAAACAAAGGGGGAACTGTGCAGATTTATTTTAAACCACGACAACATGTGTCCTCTCATTGAGCACAACAGATTAATCTCTGAGAGATCCAGAGGCAATTGTATATTTGCTAAAAGAAAATCCACTGAAGCCTGCCAAAGAAGAAGCACTGATAGTGGAGTAGTTTCCTTAGCTTGGCATTTTGGGTAATGAATCTAATGCATGAGGAAAGAGAGAAACAGTCTAACATAATCAACAGAACCTTAGGATGCACCTTTTTACAAGACTATTACAACAAATTGTGACTGTTTTTATTAATATCAGCTCTTTTCAAAATGTATGTTAAATATACGTATTTACCTGATAGATACACCTAAATTTACTATTTGAGGGCAGAATAATTTTTTTTTAAATGAACAGGCTGTTTGAGAATACATGTTTGTGTCTGCTGATGTATGATCCCACGCAAGTCAGCTGTTGTGTTTAATACACACTGCTCACAGACAACAGTCAGCAGCATCTAATCATCTTTGTATTTATTACAGCATTAGAATAAAATGTTATAAAACACATTTTACAGAGAACTTGAGGTACAGATTTAGTGCACCACATAGGATATCTGTATTAGGACTGCAATAAAACCTGAACAGTGCTCCAATTAGGGATTGGTTTATTAACTTACTGATTGCACTACAGATCTGTAACTATGGCTGAACTAACCTGCTGTTCCAGAAATACAAGGAAGAAAAGACTTAACTTTCCCTTCCTCCAAAGTACATATCTTTAACATTTTTGAATTTGCAAAACCAGTATTAGTCTTACTGAAATGGCTGAGAAATTCTTGCAGAAATACTGGACTGCTTAATTTCGATATAGAATGATGGGTTTAAGATCTATTATATGCCATGGAAAACAATAAACGATAAACAACTGATACTGAAGAATATGATTGTACTCATAATTTACAATACAACTATGATATAGGAAAGTTTTCACTGTGTGATAAAGCATCTGACTTAATAGTGGTCTCAGTTTCCTGGACAAATTCTGAACCCTGTTGGTATATGAAAAACAATTCAGAAAACGGTAAGAGAAAATAAAGAGGTTTTCAAAAGAAAAAGCAAATGTTGGGAAAATCTACATATACTTTAAAGGAAAATTAGAATGAGTGTATAAGTCAAGTCAATTAAATGCCATATGGCTGTGCTTTTCCTGGGTTCCAGGTTTGAATTTTCTCTGACAGAATCCAGAAGGCCATCAGGGTTTTGCTACTTTTACCTGAATACCAGTATTATCCTATAGTTTCTTCTTTGTCTTCTTTTTTTTTTTTTATGTTTGGTTCTTCTCTTAGTTTACATTTTCAATTATTCTCATAGGTTTCTAAAAGTGAATGAGGATCAAATCACCAGATATTTTTCTCTTTCAGGAAAAGACATCTGAATGTTTGAGCTAGAAAATGTAGAAAAACATCCTCTTCTTTCACACTCCATGATTAAATATAATTTGTATAATCATAAATAAGCTTTGATTGAAATATGTTTTGAGTGAAAGAATAAATTAATTGAGAAACAGACAGTTGTTACAGGCTTTATTACATCAGTAATCTTTTTCTCTGAAGTGTAAAACACATGAAGATATGTTAGAATCAAAGCCAATCTATCATGCTGTTAAAAGAAATAGGAAAGGAAACCCTAGATATAATTCACTATTGTGTTCTTCTAGTTTTATACTAATGGAACTCCACGGGCTTTTTTGCTTATGGACAATCTGAAACAAGTTTAATTTATTAGCTCTTCCAGTAGACGAAGTATCATAAAATGCAATCACCAGCAGTTTCCCAGACTAACCATTCCTTGGAATACATAAGAACATAACATGATAAAAGGCTTTAAGAGCATCTTGCTCTTGTTTCTGTGTCAAAAAGGCAGCCCATAGCCACAAATTCCAGCACAATAAAAGCTGGTTCCCTGTGTAATACTTTTATCAGCATAATGAAAATAATTAAACTCTCTTTGATCTGCTAAAAGATACCTGCATTCCTATTTGCCATTCTTTTTTAGGTTAACCATAAACTTTATATATATGAATTTCAATTTTTTTTCATCAAGTAAAATATTGCTAAAAAAATTACTCAGTGGTTAAATTTGTTGTAAATTAACTGAAGTGATGCACTGATTCTGGAAAAGTAGTAATTAGCCATAATATAGTTTAGTTTAAAGATATGAAAATCTCAGTCTTACTGGATCTGCATAACTGATTCCACATGCAAGCATGAATTTAAGCCACATATTTGAGTTTATTCTAGTACTTATCCTAATACTTTTTACAGATAAAATAACCTCACAGTTCAGAAGTTGTAATGAGCATAATAATAATAGAGATGGTGCCTTTACCATTAAATTTCTCCTTTTTTTCCCCTTTTTTTTTCTTTTTTTCCCCCCCCCTCTCACTTTGGAAATGACGTATCATGGATAAATTCCAAAACAGAGAACATTTTAACACAGTTTGCCTATGCTATTTGGAAAGATTTGGCCTCCAGTGCTTCAGAGCTCTATAACACTTCAATACTTCAAAAAGTACTCAAGAAGACTTCAATACTTCAAAACTATGTATTTTTGACATCTAAGAACAAAATCTATGGTTTGCCTAACTGTTAACACCTTTTTGAAATACAAATGTATTAATGATGCCTTTTCTACACCTTCAGTTGTGCCTTTCATAAGATAGGAAATAATCATGTAAACTATTTGGTTTGCATGACTTTCAGCTAGCTACTGCATTTTTGACCTGTCTAACTTTAATAGCTCTCTGGAGTTTCTCTGGTGCAAACAAATCTTTGCCACACACTCCCTGATGCAAGACCATATGGTGACTTCACCTTGGCCACTCTATCACTTCCTTATCAACAGGATAGGGAAGAAAATATGGTGAAAATGTTAATGGGTCGAGATGAGGACTGGCAAATCACTTACTAATTACCATCATGGGCAAAACAGACTTAACTTGGGGAAATTAATTTATTACCAATTAAAAACAGTAGACTAATAAGAAATATTAACAAACCTAACCTTTCCCTCAATCCTCCCTTTTTCCTAGGATCAGCTTCACTCCCAGCTTTTCCTACCTCCTTACCTCCAAACAGCACAGGACATGGGGAATGGAGATTGTGATCAGTTCAGAACACTTTGTCTCAGCTGTTCTTTCCTCCTTATGCACTTCCCCTCCTCCAGAATGGATTCGCTTCCATGGGATACAATCCTTGACCACCTCCAGTGTGGGTTCCCCATGAGGTCACAGGTCCTGCCAGAAAACCTGCTCCTGTGTGAGCTTTCCATAACATCACAGCTTCCTTCAGGGCACTTAGATTTTGCTGGTCCATCGTGGGATCATGCACAGCCTACAGGATGGATATCTGCTCCACCAATGACCTCCATGGGCTGCAGGGGGACAACCTGCAGCACCATGGGCTACACCATGAGCTGCAGGGGAATCTCTTACAATGCCTGAAACATTTCTTCCCTTTTTCACTGACCTTGGTGTTTGCATAGTTGCTTCATATATGTATTTTCACTTCTCTCTTCCAGGATCTGCTGTGAAGAGTTTTTTACCCCTTCTTAAATATGTTGTAACAAAGGCACTACCAACATCACTGATGGGTTCAGCTTTGGCGAGCAGTGAGTCCATCTTGGACCCATCTGGAACTGGCTCTGTCTGACACAGGAGGAACTTCTGGGGTATTCTCACAGAAGCCAACCCTGAAGCCTCCCAATACCAAAATTTTGTCACATAAACCGAATGAATAATAATATGTACATAGTGTTTTGCTGAAATACAACCACATAGGATTATTCTGTATTTAACTATTTCATAATGATATACATCAGGGCACTCAAGGACATTCAACACCTGTGTCTTTCATCTTTGTAGCACATTTACACAATATTAAAACTGACATACAGCTCCCACAAACCATGCTGACTGTTCACACCACAACAAATTTTACACCAAGGAGGGGGAAAATCTACACTAGAGATGTGTAATAAGTTACTTTAGTCACTGAAGCATTGAATCCAAATCTTTCTAGGAGAAAAAAACTTCATACAAGTTCAAGATCAAGCTTTAGGGTTTTTTTTTGGAAAAAAAAAAATGGAAAAAAATCTTCCATTGAGTAACAGATTACCAGATGTACTCCAATCTTTTATGAAGTTATACTTCAAAGAAAGACTTTCATAGATCCTCCATACCTCACATTGCTGTGAGGTAACTTGACAAGTGATTTCCAAACTGTCAAAACTTTTAACAGGAGTACTGTGGGAGCAGATGAAGTCATAATACTTTGTAGAAAATGTAGGTATTTTAAGCAAGTGAGTATTTGTTAGGCAGGTATTTTACAAGAATTCTGTGCAGCTAAGTGAATATTGAGAATGATAAAATTCTATCAATTAGACATTGAATAATATGAACATTTTAATGCCTAAAATACATACACTACTTTGAGTTAACGGATGTTCTTTAAATGTTATAAAATATTTTGCTTTTATTTGCTTTATTTTGTTACAGGCATATGTAATCACACCATTTATCTCCAATGACTTTCTATTTTAGCTGTTCTATTTAGGTAACAATATAAAAAATCCTCATCTTTTTATTTGAAGAATAAGTAGTGTTAAAATCACAGTGGCTATTCAATTTTGGACTTAAATTGAGATTGAACTATGGAAAAGATTTCAAACTTGAAATGACATGAGGAAATGTAACTATTCATAAGAAAAGAGTATGGCTGAATTGCTGGAAGGAGACAAATAAGGGAAGAATGACTAAGAGAGGCATTAAATTGAATACATTTTGCTTTAGAAGAATTTTTTTCTTTTTCAACTTGAAATCATACAAGGTTTTTTTTAATGGTATAGCTGATATCTATTCCAATGCCTCAAGCAAAACAGAAAGAAAGGATACTGTACATACACAGGGGCAGTTTTTAATTTGGAAACAGTGGACTCAGTTTCATCTGGAACTTATTAGCTCTACAGTCTTTGTGTATCTCTTTTCCTGCTATGCTGACTATGGACCACACATTTACTAGACCTACAAACACCAGGCATTGTACTGTGCCTGTGCAATGGGGAGTCCTGCCTGGGAATCCTCACAAACTCAAAGGTGTTAGAGATCCAGGCATATTTCGTGAATGGTTCTAAAATCTCAGGCCTCATTTGGAGAGTATGTGAAAATTATCTGAATTATTAAAATTCAAAGGGAAAATTTTACTGCTATTATTGCTAGCAATGAAGTAACAGTGGTATTCTACCCTTTATAATCTAGTTAGTACAATTTGGTTTTATTTATAAAATAAAAATAAATGTACAGGCTTTTAGAAAAGACAGTTAAAATTTAATCAAAGAAAACAGAAAAGGTGCCATGACATTAGCAATATTCCATAGAGAATATGATGACCGTATCATAGGTTTAAGGTACATCTTGCTGGGAATTTAATTCATCATATATATATATCAGGAGATATGTGTGAGTGTTGGAAAGAGGGCCAACTTCTGCAGTACCAAGGGGTGCATAAATTTAATTGGTAGTCCATTCAATCACTCACTTTTACCAATTTTTTCTCATGCAATTTCATCAAATATAACATTTTTTATCTTCTTTTTCCTCTTCTCTAAATAAATAGCAGGTAAACTGGTCACTTTTGAAAAGAATGATAATTTTTGCCTCCATTTAATTGTTAGCAGATAAACTAATGGTTTAAAAGGATCTGCTTCATTGACTAATAATGTTTTTCTTTCAATTATGGAAAGTAGGTTAGATACTTAAAGGTAAGATAATCTTCACCTAATAAAGCTAAGTAACATCATTCCAACCCAAAAAGAAAAGTGCTTTTCAGTGTTGTAATTGATAATAAAATCTAATAATCTTTTCCTTTATTACAGGTCTAAATGGTCATTGCAGGTTAAAAGCTACATCTTTGATGAATTCTCAGAGATCAGCTTTTGGAGATAAAGTACCTCGTTGGTCTGCAAAACTTGGTAGTGATCAGGAATTTTGAAAGAACTGCTTTACTTAACAGTGTTGATCATAGCATTTTGTTATTATGGAAAACAATTTTTAATTTAGTATTTGAAATTAAGCTAAAAGTTACAATGCAGTGTAAAAATATGCTAATCTCATAATGATACATTGCATTTACTTAAAATATCTATTTTAACATTACTGTTTGAAATAATAAGTTTCTTATCTTCTTCAAGTTAGACATATGGAATGAACTGGTGCAATGTGTTCGGTTCTGGGCTCCCTAGCACAAGAAAGATGTAGACTTACTGGCATGTGTCCAGCACAGGGGCATGAAAATTGCTGAGGAATTAGAACATCTTTCATATGAAGAAAGGCTGAGAGATCTGGAACTCTGCAGTCTGGAGAAGAAAAGGCTCAGGGAGGGTCTGATTGCAATTTATAAATACCCAACGGGTGGGAATGACAAGGAAGGAGACACTCTTCTCTGTTCTGGCAGTACTAGAGGCAATGGACAGAAATTAAAACAGTTCCATCTGAACAAGTTTTACTGTGAGGGTGATCAAACACTTGCACAGGTAGCCCAAAGAGGCTGTGAAATCTCCTTCCTCAAAGATATAAAAAATCTGACAATGTGGTCCTGGGCAACCTGTGTTAGGTGACCCTGCTTGAGCTGGGAAATTGGATGTAAGCTAAAACCGTTCCTTCCAAATGAAATTATTTTGTTATTATGTGAATCAAATATTCACTAACTGAAGTCAGTTAACTTCTGGATCACATCAATCAGTTTTACGCTTTACAATCTGAGAGATATGCTGTCCCCATATTAAAAAAACAAACCAGGCAACTTTTCGGTTTCTTTTTTTTTTATTTATTTGAACACCCAATGCTCCTATTGGCTACAAAGTCCAAAACCGCCAAGTCACAGACCCCAGCACCATCAAGTCATAAATCTCACATTATCAAACATATTGCATTTATATTAATAAGATACAAAAAGCTTCAGCATTGATAACTTGTTAAAATTAAGAAAGTTCATCAATGAACTTGGTTGTTTTAGTCAAATCACTAAGCCAAACAAGTGTGGTTTTGTTGGTTTGGTTTATTTTTTCTCTTAGGGAATTTTTGATAGGCTCACAGCTTTTTATTTTGAAGATGTACAAAGAAAAGAAACTGGAAACCTGAGGGTGAAAAAAGGCAAAATTTGTTTATTCTTCTTAAAGATTTCATCAAAATTCAGCTGTAAGTAGAATCACTACTTTTTAAACAGCTCTGTTCTTCTAGGGACATTTTCAAAATTTAATCTTTGGCAGCATCTCATTTAGAGTAGGAGAAAATAATATTAAGGACAACCCAATTTTGCAAGTACCTTTTCCTGACCGTTGGCAGGTATTGTCCCTGCATTTTTTTCACATGTGTATAACCATGACTTCACTAATTTCCTCCCTTTAAAAAAAAAAAAAGGTAAGGCTTTAGAATTTTGGCAGTAATCAGAACCTTGTTTCTTTTGGATGCAACCTCCAAAATAGAAGACATGATGATTAGGTCATGAAACAGTCTTTTGAGCTATGTTTGCATACTAATCCACCTCTTTGTGCATGCATATCCAACAAGAAATTAGTGTCAAGGGAGGAGGGAAGCATCATGAAAAGGTATAATTTTCACCTCCATTTTCAACTTACAAAAAAAAAATCTCACTCAGCAGCTGGTTATATGAAGAAAGAGTGCTAACCAAAGAAATTAAGGATATAAAAAATAAGTAATTAATAAGGCTATTTAAATATAATTTTCTATGAAAACTGAGAAACTGAACATGAGCCCAGAAAGTCAATCGTATCTTGGGCTGCATCAAAAGGAGCATGAACAGCAGGTTGAAGAAGGTGATCCTGCCCCTCTATTCTGTTCTCATGAGACACCACTTGTACTGTGTACATTTCTGGTGTCCTTAACATAAAAAAGACACGGAGCTGTCAGAGCAAGCAAAGAGGAGGGCCACAAGGATGACCAGGGGGCAGGAGCACCTCCCGTATGAAGGCAGGCTGAGAAAGCTGGGGCTCCTCAGCCTGGAGAAGAGAAGGCTGCATAGAGACCTCTTCTCAGCATTCCAGTGTCTGAAGGGGGCCTACACGGATGCTGGTGAAGGACTCTTCATTAGGGACTGTAGTCATAGGACAAGGGGTAATGGTTTCAGACTTAAATAGGGGAAGTTCAGGTGTCCTGGGTTTAGCAGTAGCAGTCAATTTTTCTTCTTAGTAGCTGATGCAGAGCTGTGTTTTGACTTTCAGCCTGGAACAGAGCTGATAATACTGATGTTTACTCTGACCAAGGACTTTGTGAGATTTGTGCTCTGCCAGGGAAGACGGGAGGCTGGGAGGAAGCAGGGACAGGACACCTGACCCAAACTAGCCAAAGAGGTATTTTATACCACATAGCACATCATGGCCTGTGCCGCAGCCAGGTGGAGGGGAGAAAACACCGATACGATGTAGGTTCACAAAATGCTCCGTTTATTGATTACAAGGCTGCTCTTAATATACTGTCTTACAGACGATCACGCATTACTTGATTGGCTGCTTCGCTTTGTCCACGAGGCATACACGCTCCCCTTTACCTTTCCTGATTGGTTTCAAACCTTCGCTTCAGCTTAGCGTTGCATCATGCTTTTGCAATTACTGGCATCCTGTTATTGCGTTCCTGTTTTGCTGGTCTTGACGCTTCTTCTTTTAACCTGGGGTCATAAGTTCACTTTCTCACAGCTTGCTGTAGGCCTGTTCAAGCGCCCATGCTTGACCCCCAACAGGCCTGGAAGGTAACTGGGGTTATCCAGAAGGGCATGCTCTTCTCAGTTGGGCTGGTATCATATTCTCTTCCCTTGTTATTTCTCTTATTATTATTATTGATGGTAGCAGTTCTGGGTTTGTGTTATGCCTTAGTTACTGGACTGTTTTTATCTCAACCCCTGGGAGTTACATTCTTTCAATTCTCTTCCCCATCCCTCCGGGAGCAGGGTGGGCGGGGGCGGAAGAAAGAAAGAGTGGGGGGGAATAGAAATTGTGTGGCTGGCTGGGTTTAAATCATGACTTCATGTTAGTTATAAGGAAGAAGTTCCTTATGGTGAGAGTGGTGAGACACTGGAAAAGGTTGCCTAAAGAAATGATAAATGCTCCATCCCTGGCTGTGTTTAAGGCCAGGCTGGACATAACGTTGGGTGACATGGATTAGTGTGAGGTGTCCTTGCCCATGGCAGGGGGTTTGAACTAGATGATCTTAAGATCCTTTCCAACCCTACTATTTTATGATTCTATTAAGTAGGAGAAATTTGCTTTCAGGTTTTATTTTGTGTATCGTAGAATCATAGAATGGTTTGGGTTGGAAGGACCCTAAAGGGTCATCTAGTTACAATCCCACTGGTTCCTTGAAGCCCCATCCAACCTGGCCTTCAACACTTCCAGGGACAGGGAATCTACAGATACTCTGGGCAGCCTCTTCCAGTGCCTCACAACCCTCACAGTGAAAGAATTCTTCCTTGTATCTATTCTAAATCTACCCTCTTTCAGCCATTCCCCCTTGTCCTGTCATTACGTGCCCTTGTAAAAAGTCTGTCTCCAGATTCGCATAAGCCCCTGTTAGGTACAAACATCTCTTTAGGATGGGGTGGCTGCTCTGAATATTACACTGTCTTGACTTCAAAATTTCATGCTCAGAAGCAGGTTGTGCTATCCAGAGAAAGTCTCGTTTAGCTGGCTCTTATAATCAGAAATGAATACTGTTAGAAGAAAACTTTTACAACAAATTAATTATCTTTGCATCACAGGAAAACAAAACAAAAATGAAGTATGCAAATTGGGGTGTATTTTACAGTTCTCCATTCTTTATCTGGAAACCAGAATACCATGAAATTGTGATAAGAGAAAGTGAAAGAGAGGGGGAATAAAGGAGAAGAGAGGTGGAGAGAAGGAGAGGAGAGGAGAGGAGAGGAGAGGAGAGGAGAGGAGAAAAGAGGTCAAGTGCAGAAATAAATTAGAAAGCAAGCAAGCAAACAAACAAACCCAACTAATCCCCTCCCCCACACTTAGTTGTAATTCATTTAAACCATGAAAAAAATGAGAACTTCCCTCAAGATTAAACAGTGTTTAGAAAAATTTATTGAAGTGAATGTGTTAACATTGTCTTTATTTCAAAGGGCAGTAGTCAGTAAATAATAAAACCAATATTTTTTAATGCTATTTTAAAGAACAAAAAAAAGTGACATTTTAAAATTCTCCTTAATACTATTGTTTCCGGTTAAGTGGTTTTCAAAGTTTTTCTAAGGTAAAATAAAGGTGCTGCTATAATTCCTGGGATGGACCACTTCTGTCACTATGTCACAGAAGTGGAGACTCCCTCGTGGCTTCAAACTTCTGCATGAGGTTCAGTAATCAAACAAAACAAAAGGATTTTTAAATGATGAGGCAGGTCTATCATGGTATAAACCCAGTCAGACATGCAGTCTCCCCCCACCTCCTCCCTCTCCTTCCTCCCCCTGCTCCCAGAGGGATGGGGAGGAGAATCGAAAGAATGTAACTCCCATGGGTTGAGGTAAGAACAGTGCAGTAACTGAAGTATAACACAAACCCAGTACTACGACCACCAATAATAATAATGATAAGGAAAATAACAAGGGAAGAGAATATAACTGCTCACCATCTGCTGACAGATGCCCAACATTACCCCTGCAGTGATCTAGCTCTTCCAGGCAACTGCAGCCAGTTCTACATCCTGAGCATGACGTGCTGTGGTATGGAATACTTCTTTGGCTAGTTTCGGTCAGGTGTCATGTCTCTGCTTCCTCCCAACTTCCCCTCCTCCGTGGCAGAACATGAGACTCACAAATTCCTTGTTCAGAGTAAACATTACTTAGCAACATCTAAAAACATTGGTGTTATCAGCTCTGTTCCCAGGCTGAAAGTGAAAACCACAGCACTGCACCAGCTACTAAGAAGGAGAAAAATGACTACTACTGCTGAATCCAGGACAAGGTCTCACAATAGTGTTCATTTCCAGAAAGTTGAAACACTGTTAACACTCTGTGCTCAAAAAGTGGAGAAGCACTTCAAGAGCTTCATATAAATGCCAAATATCTTTACAATTTGCAAGTCTGTTGCTTACCTATATACTAAATGAAAAGGACAGCCAAGTAGGTAGATGACTTCTGTAGAGCAGACTTACTGCATCAAATGTTTGAACAGAAAGCTAGAACAAAAATGTGTGATCTTAAATCTGATAGAAATATAGAAAGCATAGATACATAAGAAAGCTTTAATAAAATAAATTATTTTCCATTAAAAGCCAGTAGCTAGACAGAGCTTCTAAACAAACTATACAAGCTAGATTTTATAAATACTCATGCTCACTACTCTTACAGAAGCCCAAACGGGAACACATCCATTGGAATAATAAGAAGTGTTCTGAGATCTCAAAAAAGGGGTAAAGATAAGGAAAGCAATAATGACAATACAATCATTATGTGAAAAATGTCAGTGAACTTAAACACTAATTGTAATATAACTAACAACAGATGTCATCTCAGAAATACCTTGGAGATACCCTCGATCTGAAGCTTAGGAAAGCCAGGAAAGAAAGAGTTTAATTAAATTCAGCCTCAGATATTATCCATCTAGGGAGTCTTTGCTCTCCAGATTTTACCAGTGCTGTTGTAAAGTGAGCAGTATAGCCACCTATATACACAGTGTTTTCAATTTCAATAATTTTACTATTCTGCATTTCTTCTGAAAATTATTCAAACAAAATATTACTGATGTTATACTTTGGGAAGTGTGGGTTGAAAGTGTGTCAGCTTTTCTTAGTACTGTTGAAGAACTTGCAATTGTTGATCCATCTTTGTCATTTGACTGGCTTTTGCTGTGATAAGTTTATGGTAAGAATCAATATTTATATTTGAAAACCTGTGTAACTTCATGGCAGTAACGACTTTGGTGCTCCGGGATCTATTTTCTAAATTCTATGCAGCTGAGGTGTTATTTTTCTGAATTGGGATGGACAAAGGGGGGGTCAACATTTTTAATATGTGATTCTTGATTATAATTGACGTTTATATTCCAGAAAGTAGGAAAGCAAAATGTTTCACTGAAACTTTTTTACACAATGAGATAGATAGACAATCATTTTCCAGGAATGGCATAAACATAGCTCATCTTTCTCTAGTGGCAATGGAGTGTTGTCTGGAGGTATCTTCCAATCCTGTTTTCTATGATTCTGGGAAGATCTCATGAATAAATAGATCAACTGGTGCTTTAGAAAATATCTGAATCATAGCATCATAGAATCATAGAATAGTTAGGGCTGGAAAGGACCTCAAGATCATCTAGTTCCAACCCCCCTGCCATGGGCAGGGACACCTCACACTAAAACATATCACCCAGGGCTTCATCTAACCTGGTCTTGAACACTGCCAGGGATGGAACATTCACTACCTCCCTGGGCAATCCATTCCAGTACCTCACCACCCTAACAGTAAAGAATTTCTTCCTTATATCCAGTCTAAACCTCCCCTGTTTAAGTTTCAACCCATTACCCCTTGTCCTATCACTACAGTCCCTAATGAAGAGTCCCTCTCCAGCATCCCTGTAGGCCCCATTCAGATACTGGAAGGCAGCTATGAGGTCTCCACACAGCCTTCTCTTCTCCAGGCTGAACAGCCCCAACATTCTCAGCCTGTCTTCATATCAAAGGTGCTCCAGTTTGAAGAAGGCATTATGCAGCAAGGAAAGCTATGTTTCAGAGGTCAGAGAATGTACTAATAAAATAAGAAATAGCAGAATTCAATATGAGTTTGAAAAGCTATCATAAGAAACATAAACAGAAAACAACAAATGTACATGTGATATGGGCTTACTATCCAGGAAGGCTGAGATCAAAATATCCAGAAAAGAGGTGGGTGGTAGAATATGAGGCAAGACATAGGGAAAAAAGAAAGGCAATGGCCAATAAGAAATCTGATTTAACAGTGGAAATATTTTTCTGAAATGATCACATTCCCTAGGAGTATTTATAATAACGGTATTAGCTTTCCCAAATATTGCTCTGAGAACAAGCCAGAGTTTATAGAAAACAGGTTCTGAGGGATTCTATTTTAGATTGTTGGATTTCACTGAAAGTAACTAAATTACAGACATAATTTCAAACAAACCATTTTGCCTGACAACTTTCATGTCATCTTGAGGGTAGTTTTTCCAAAAAGGGAAGAGGAATGAAACGTTTCAGTAGGATATTATTTTACTTCTAAATTTCTAATCATATGGCTTCAGAACCAATAATACCACTTTCTTTTGCAAACACATCTGTCATTTGTAGCTGTTAAAGTTTCATACATATTGCAAAGTTTTAGTTTTTAGCTTCTTCTTAGCAGCTTTAACTTAGGAAGAATTTAATACATGGGATGTTTCATGAGAATGCTTCAGATACTAGAATGACTGAGCTTATCCCAAGAACAGATCTGAAAAGAAATTTTCAGTAGCAGTCGTAAAACAGTAAAAAACAGTTACAAAAATAAATATTGTATATATTATAGTATATATGCAATATTATATTATCTATACTTCATGTTTTATTATGAAGAGCAGTTAAACAATGTGTTTGCTCTATAAAGTCATACTATAATAGAATTACACCACCTCAGAGCCTTGAAAATATACTAATATACTTATTTTTCCCCCTTTTTCTGATGTATGTTTAGAATTTAAGTGTTATGTAAAAAAAACATTTAAGTGTTAAGTACAAGAAAACATTATTGACTAATGGCTTTGGTAATGATTCACTTGAAAATACCCATTATTATTTAGAAAAATCAAACGAGCAGAGCAGATGTTTTTGAGTTTTTTAACAGTCGAATGTGATAAACTGAGACTGAGCTAGGCAGACTACTTTTCTTCTTCCATCACATTACTGTATTTCACTCTATTTTACCTCTAAATCTCATTTTAATTTTTGAATGTGTTTGTGGATATATATTACAAGACATCTTGAAAGGATAACAATAAGAACTATTTGTATTAGAATGACTGAGTAGATGTTTGTTTTAATACTTTGAAAAATGGAAGGCTGGAGGATATTATATTTGTTTCAGGAGCTAGCCGAACAGTTTATGGCAAACAGTATTTTATAAAAACATTAATAAAAACCATCAACTTTTTGGTTGAAAAATTGCTGACCCACTGCTTTAAATGCATTCCTGGTTTCCTTTATACATTTGTGTTGTAGAAACTCCTCCAAAAATTTTCTAGTTTTCATTCTGTAATCTGACGAGATCATTAAAATATTTTTAATCGCAAGTGTACAAAATGATAAATGCTCAGTATTATTTTTAATTATTTATAAACATAAATTGGCAGTTTAGATGTAAATATATGAATTAAACATCCAAACTTATCAAAGGTTTTAAGATCAGATTAATAAATAGTCGGAACCCATTATGTGAAAATATTAAAGACACAAGCTGAAATACAGTTGAAAGAGACAATGACATTATCTTCCACTGTTTTGAACTCATTTAAATCACATGAAACAGGGAAACATTCAGTATGCATTTACATAAGGTAGGAAAAATATGTCAAAGAGAGAGAGAAAAGCAAAATGCAAATAATCTATATTCTTGTTTTTTATTAATGAATCAAATTCACATACAGATTTCCTTCTGGGAATAAAAAATTTTGTGATCTTTCCTACTGTTTGGAGTCATACAAACTCTGAGCTAGTTACACAATGGCATCTCCCCATAACCTTCCCAGCAATTTACACTGAAGTGCTGTTCACAGCCCTGTTCATATGTATTTAAGTTATGAGATGAAATGTTCATCTAATGACAGGCATGAGGCACGGATGCTAAGTCTTGCCATTTTCTAGGTGAGCTCCATAATTCCTAGGCTGCTCCTAACCATAAGAATCCATACTTTTCTTATGCACTCTCAATTGGTTAGATGAGTTTTTATGAATTAAAAAAAAAAAAAAAACAACCAAAAAACAAACAAACAAAAAAAAAAAACAACAAAAAACACCAAAAAACCTCTCCCTAAAGTGAAGAATGGGTAAACTGAATAGCTCCATTCACCATTGTTTGCTTTGACCACCTTCCCGGACTCAACCTCCCAAAAAAATGGGATTGAGGTTACATTTGAGATGTCCCTAATATCTCACCATACCTTCATCTGCTTCAGAAGTGAATCTCACCTATAAGCTTTTGCAACAAGGGGTTTTTGCCAGATGTTAATAGATATAAAACAAATCAACTTCAAAATAATTATAACAAATAATTATGATCATTTACCTATAAAGAACAAAGGACAATGGTAAAAGAAATCAATTACTTTGCAACTTTTATTTCACTTACAATTGCTCCTGTACTGCTCTCCAAATAGGGTTTCTAATAGCTATTCATTGTAAGAGTGAATCTTCCTCAATGTGGACTTTCTTCTCCAGCTAAGTTAAAACTAAATGTAGAATCATAGAACCAAAAAATGGTCAGGGTTGGAAAGGACCTTAAGATCATCCAGTTCCAACCCCCATGCCATAGGCAGGGCCACCATACACTAGAGCTTGTCGCCTAAGGCTCTGTCCAGCCTCCCCTGAAGCACTGCCAGGGATGGAGCTTTTACCACTTTTTTGGGCATCCTGTTTCAGTGCTTCACCACCTTCACAGTAAAGAACTTATTTCCTATAATCTAATCTAACTTTCCTTGTTTAAGTATGAACCCATTACCCCTTGTCCTATCACTACAGTCCCTAATTTAAGAGTCCCTCTCCAGCATTCTTGTAGGCCCCCTTCAGATACTGGAATGCTGCAAAGAGGTCTCAATGCAGCCTTCTCTTCTCCAGGATGAACAGCCCTAACTTTCTCAGCCTGCCTTCTTATAGGAGGTGCTCCAGCCCCTGATCATCCTTGTGGCTCTCTTGGCTTGCTCTGACAGCTCCACGTCCTTAAGGACAGTAGAACTGCAATAGTATTCCAAGTGGGGTCATACATATAAAATCTGTTATTATTGTAAAACTCAGTATACAAGTGTTTCCAAAATGTCTCATACTTCATAAAGGAATTTTATGGAGAACACAGTGATATTTTTGCAATTTATCAAAGGTAGCTATAAACATTAGGAAGCAGGGGAAAAGTTTCCTATCAAAATGAGCGTTCTGCTAAAACTTACGAAACTCAGGGAAAAATTTAACTCAGGTATATCAAATGCATATGAAAGAACTCACCTTAAGCTGTGTAATAGGGATAGCTGTGCTACCGGGAGAACTGGCTACACAGGACTTGAAGGCTGAGGTTCTGAATGACTTCTTTGCCCCAGTCTTCACTGGAAAATGCTGTGACCAAAATACCCAGATCTTGGAAGGCAAATGCAGGGACTGTGAGAATGAAGAGCTTGCGCCCACTGTAGGAGAAAATCTGGTTCGAGACCATCTTAAGAACCTGAACATACACAAGTCCATGGGACCTAATGAAATCCATCCATGGGTCCTGAAGGAGCTGGCTAATGAAGTTGCTAGGCACCTGGCCATCATATTTGAAAAATCATGGCAGCTAGGTGAAGTTCCTGACAACTGGAAAAAGAGAAATATAACCCCGTTTTCAAGAAGAGGAAAATGGATGACCTGGGGAATTACAGACCACTCAGTCTCACCTCTGTGCCTGGCAAAATCTTGGAGTAGATTCTCCTGGAAGGCACTCTAGGGCACATGAAATACAACAAGGTGCTTGGTGACAGCCAGCATGGCTTCACTAAGGGGAAATCCTGCCTGACCAATTTGGAGGCCTTCTGTGATGTGGCTACAGAACTGATGGACAGGGGTGGACAGTTGATGTCATCTACCTGGACTTGTGCAAAGCATTTGACACTGTCCCACACGACATCCTCGTCTCTAAGTTGGAGAGACATCAGTTTGGTAGGTGGACCACTTGGTGGATAAAGAACTGGTCGGATGGCTGCATGCAAAGAGTTGT
This sequence comes from Melopsittacus undulatus, assembly GCF_012275295.1. NCBI lineage: Eukaryota > Metazoa > Chordata > Aves > Psittaciformes > Psittaculidae > Melopsittacus > Melopsittacus undulatus. Next base: position 56,718,501 of record NC_047529.1, on the reverse strand, counting down.
GGTTAATAGCTCAATGTCTGGCTGGAGACCAGTAAGGGGTGGTGTTGCTTAGGGGTCAATGTTTCTCCAGTCTTGTTCAACAGCTTTGTCAGTGACATGGAGAGTGGGATTGAGTGTGCCCTCTGCAAGTTTGCTGATGGCAGGAAGCTGTGTGGTTTGCTTGGTACACTGGAGGGAAGTAATGCCATCTAGAGGGACCTTGACAAGCTTGTGAGATGGGCTGATGCCAAACTTGTGAAGTTTAACCATGACAAGTGCAAGGTCTTACACCTGGGCTGGAGCAATCCCAGGCACAGCTACAGGTTAAGCAGTAAAGAGATCCAGAGCAGCCCTGCTGAGAAGTACTTGAGTGTCTTGGTCAATGAGAAAATGAACATGAGCTGGCAGTGTGCACTTGTAGCCCAGAAAGCCAACCATATTCTGGGATGCATCAAGAGGATCGTGATCAGCAGGTCGAAGGAGGTGATCCTGCCCCTCTACTCTGCTCTCCTGAGACCTCACTTGGAGTATTGTGTGCAGCTCTGGTGTCCTCGACATAAAAAGGACGTGGAACTGTTGGAAAAAGTCCAGAGGAGGGCCATGAGGATGATCAGGGGTCTGAAGCACCTCCTGTATGAAGATAAGGTGAGAAAGTTGGGTCTGTTCAGCCTGGAGAACAGAAGGCTTCGTGGAGACCTCATAGCAGCTTTCAAGTATCTGAAGGGGGCCTGTAGGGATGCTGGTGAGGGACTCTTCATTAGGGACTGTATTGATAGGGCAAGGGGTAATGGGTTAAAACTTAAACAGGGGAAGTTTAGACTGGATATAAGGAAGAAATTATTTTCTGATAGGGTGGTGAGGCACTGGAATGGATTGCCCAGGGAGGTAGTGAACGCTCCACCCCTGGCAGTGTTCAAGGCCAGGCTGGATGAAGCCTTGGGTGATATGTTTTAGTGTGAGGTGTCCCTGCCCATGGCAGGGGTGTTGGAACTAGATGATCTTGAGGTCCTTTCCAATCTTAATTATTCTATGGTTCTATGTTTCCATGGCTGATTCTTTTGAAGTTCTTTAGGGGATTCTTTTTCGGCTGCCCAGGTGCTTGCTACAAAGAATGAATTTAGGAGGGAAACTAATAAAAGGGTTGCACGGAAAGATCTATTGAGTATTGCTGTCAGAAACTCAGATGCTGTCAGAAAGTAGTTGCTTAATATAGTGCCATTTTATATAATTCCCTTGTAAAATCTTGCAAAGAGAAGCAAACCACTTTTATGTCTCAGCTGTTTTCAGTATCAGCTGCATTAATCTTTTAATTTTCTCAGCATAGATTTCTGCAACAACCTTAGGTTATGAAAAACACTTATTGTCCTTGCCATACAGATATGGAATCTATATAGAAGCAGTAGAATTGTTGTTTTGTTTTTTTTTTTTTAATCCAGTTTAGCAGATGGACTGCTTTTATTTTTGTTACAAGAAAGTTGTAGAAGTATTTTTGAAAACAAACCTTCAGTTTTTTTCTCTTTCCTTGTTAGTTTCTATTATGTTTTACTGGCATTGAATTTCTATTTTAATTTATTTTAAGCACCCTGAAAGTCTTTGGTATATTTTTACTTGAAGAAAAAAATAGTTACTTTAAAAGACAATATCTCATTGGTCTATTAAAAAAATAGATCTATCTTTAAGTCACTTAAGTCCTGGAGGGAATATAAACACTGCTAGCCGCATTGTCAATGACACCACTTTGTAACTAAGCTATCCATTTGTATTAATTACAGAACTTCAAGTAGGTGTGTTATTGCTTGCTGAAAGGAATAGTTTTCCACAGATCAGATTACTAAGTTTCACATGCAAAACAGCCATGTAACTACTTTTCCTTTTCACATACCTCTTTGAACTTTGATTCAGCTAAATAGATTACAGGTGATTTCAAATATGTTTAAACGATCATAAGCTAAATGAAACTTTTGGTTTGTACTCCCAGTTGTCATAGTTTTGGTTGGGTTTGATTGGATTGTGTGTGTGCTTGTGTGTTAGTTGCTGAAGTGTCTTTTTGTGGAAGTGAGAATTTTACTAAAGAATGCATTTAGATGAAGGACCCAACCACTTCCTTTACACCTCAATTGCATTTTTATCATAATTCCCTTCATGCCTGGTGTATTTGCTTTTTTAACATACTCAGTGTCTGGTGTATATCTTATGAAACCCAATGAATTTCATGGTCTTCTTAAAGCAATTTAGTGGAAGAGATTCAATTTTTAATGTGGTGACTAAATACAGCTATCTGACACCTACAGCGGAGACACCAAATTGTCACCTTTCAGACCTTCATTCTTCTTGCCAATTTAGTATTTCTTTTTCTCCCAGAATCCCACTTTAGTATACTGCGGGTGGCTCAAGAGTCAGACACGGACACTCATAGAGTTATGGTGAATGCTCTGTTTTACTGAATAATCATGGTGCTTTTATAGCTTCATTGGTTAAATACACATATCAACAAACTGTCAACAATTAGTTTGATTGGTCGGAGATAAGTGTTCATGCGAAGTGGCTACATAGCTGATTGGAGAGTGGCTTCTGGTCACGTCCCCTGTCGTCAAGCCTTGTGAGTTTTGCTTGGATGCCAATAGTTCCTTGTTTCATTGTTTTCAGATCCCATTTTGTCTTCCTCTCGACATTTCAAAATGTAGCCTCTGTCGTCATTACAAAATTAACTGTCCTCAGTTGCCTCATAACCCTTGTTGTACATTTCCATTATTATCCAGTGGTCATTTTCTAACAGAAAATCCTCCACAGTATATTTCAAAAGACTCCTTCCCTTGAATGACTAAAGTTCATTTTATCAACTTGGATTTCATCAAATAACTTCTAAATAGCCAATTTACACACTGAAGACAGGAAACAATCATTACTATCAATGTCACCTAAAATATTAGTTCTGAGTAGCATATTATTTGTTTTCTCTAGATAAATAAATACTAAGGCCAGTTTACATTAATTCAAAAAATTGTCTAAGAAGACTGGGAGGTAGTCGTCTGCTGGACAAAGATTTCCTGTAAATAACTAGAAATAAAGTGATAGTGAGGCTGTTCTGTAAAAGCCTAAAGATAAAGTCATAGTGATGCAAAACAGAATTTACCATTAATCAAAAAACATAGATAGGTACATCTCTTTATTTAAGCAAGAAAAGGAAGTTCCAGATATTATGAATCAAAATTAAACCAGGACTCTAAACAAATTTGTTTGTGAGAACATGATCCTTTTAAGCCCTATTATAAAAATAATGAACCAATTTATTTTAATTAAGATATTAAATAGGATGGCAATTTTAAGGATGGAAACTTTAAAGAATCTCTAAAAATCACATTATTTTTTGTTAGATTTCCCCCAAATATTAATTAGATGGGTGATAAAATCAGGTATATTTATTCATTTGTTTTTTTGTTGGGTTTTTTTTTTCAAAGAAATCTGAGTATGTCTGGTTTCTTATTTACTTTATAAAATTTTATAACAAAATTTCAGTGTCAGTCATTATCTTTTCATGTTGATTAAATAGGACTACACTTTCTAATATTTGATGCACCTTTAAGAGATGAAAAATTTGCATAATGTGGATTTTGTCCAAAATTTCATCTACAGAAAGAGCTAACTTGTGAAAAAAAATTATAACAACAAACTTAGAAGTCTACTTGGGTTTTTTTAATAAGACAGCCCTCAGATTCATGATCTTTTCTATGTCATCGATTTATAGATTACAAGTAAAGAGAAATAAAGCAACTGGCAGAATAGCATGATGCAGGGAACAAGGGTAATACATGCTATTTGGTTTGAGCATCAAGAATGAAGGGGCTATATAGTCAACAAGGAAATGGTCATAATACACAAAAAAGCAAAATGCTTGAAACCTTGCCTCTTGCTAAAATCTCCATTTAACCTCTACATCAATACATATTAAAGCTGTAGTAATTCAAGTGTGTTGTTCAGTTCTGTAACTAAATAGTATGTCTCATAAGTGCCAAATGGGTAGTGCCAGATCTGATTTCTGGATATCATATATTTATTTCAGTACTCTAAACTGGATCCTCAGGGGAGACTACATTAGAAAACAATGTATACTGAATGTTTTTCTGGTCCTTTGCCTGAAGATTTTGTCCTTATTTGTTTAATTTAGCCTGATTTCCACATAAGATCTATGTTATCTAGAAGTCCTGCTTTTTCAGTTATCTGTTATTATTTTCCCTATGGGTTATGCACACTTCTGTTGTGAGATGGTCATGTTCTGGGTCAATACTAATTTTTTCTTTTTCTTTAATAGTATTTGGCAGTGTCCCCTACAGCAGCCTTATTCAGGACTGAAGTTTGAAAAGATATTATTGCTTACAAATGTGTTAAGCTCTGGCAAAATATAATCAGTTGTCATATTGGTAGCACTGAAGTATGATTTTGGTCATCCTTCTTCATTTGTTCATAAAAGAATCTTCATTTTCTTCCTTCCAAAAGAAGATGAAAACGAAAAGGTCTTTGGTATATTTGCCATAACACCACCTTCAGCCTAAGACAAATCACACAAGAGGCTATTTGTTTCTGGTAGATGGTTCAAGTCCACAAGAACTACTGCTCATTTGGGATATTAAGAATATGGTCCATTCCAGACATTTTAGTTTTGTGAAGAGACTTGGGGTACAAAAGCCAATTATAAGTAATCTGTAGTTGCCTGACAGATCCCTCACTCTGGGAGAATTCTCACCACAGTATTTAAGAGAGATTTCAGTTTTTTGTCCACTGCCTGAACAGTCAGAAATAATGAGAACATATCAAAGAATCTAACCATAAGCACCAGATGTAGCCATTTGTCGTTTTCAATTTAGTACCTTCAGAAAACTCACTGGAAATGGTTGATATCACCATACTACACAACCAAGTTATCCTAAAGCAGTAATTGATTATAAAGAAGTATTACATAAATCGAATTATTTTATCTTTTAATTTATACTTCCTTTAATGAATGGTGCATAATCATGGATCTCTTGTCTTTAAGAAGCAGGGCTTAGCTTTTAAGCTAAGAACTCTAAAAAAAAAAAAAAAAGATAACTATAAAAATATTGATAACTCTATAAGAATAACTCTGCTCACTTTGTCACATTTGTATAATAAATGTCATTAAAAATACCACCCACAACAGTGTATTTTAATCTTTACTAACAAAATACAGTTGTACGCATCAGTGATGTAGTGATTAAAAAAAACCCAATTCCAAACAATAGCTATAAATCTTTGAAAGAACAGACCAGACCAGACTAGACATTGGTCATTGCCCTTAGAAGCCTGTACCAGTGTTTGACTATCCTGTCCGTAAAGAAATACATCCTACCATCCAGTCTCAGCCTTCCATGGCACAGTTTTGAATCCTTCCTGTGCCCTATCTGGATACCAGGGAGAAGAGCTCAGTGCCTCCTTCTCCACTTCCCCTCCTCAGGAAGACATGGAGAGCAATGAGGTTGCCCCTCAGCCTCCTTTTCTCCAAACTAGACAAGCCCAATATCATCATTATAACTGTTGTTACCATTGTTACTTCAAAATCATTAGTCATCACTGTGACTGCATTGTCACTTCTCCTATAGGTCTGAATTTTATTTTTCTTCTCAACAGTTTACATGAACTCCAGTCACAAGGAAGGAAAAACATTAGAGGGAGCACCCCGTTGGATGAAGATTGTTATATAGCAATATTTCTCATGGGCCCGTGCAGTAGACATGATGCATACAAAGATTCATGTTAGATGTTAATGTGGCAGGGGTATTTGATTGAGTAGCAAGACTAAGTGTTGTAAATGAAATAAGACCCATAAATTCTGCATCATCTCATTTTGACTTCTGCTAGGAAAGAGTCCTGATTTTGGACTGAAAGGCAAGTGATCCATCAATAGGAAGCTGGCCTCCAAACGTATTGTGTAAAGCCTTCGCTAAAAATATCTGTCTGATGTTGCTTGCAGGAGACATGAATTGTATTTCAGTTCTTTGTGTTATTTACAAAGAAACTTACATTTTCAATCTCTTGCCCTGATAAGCAAATAGCAATGAAGTGGGTTGTAAATGATGGAGAGAATGATGGATAAGGAATGAGGAATGACCTTGTAACCCAATGTTATATAAAGAATTTTTCATGTATGAAGCATTATAAGAAAGCATTTTTCACAGGTAGTTTTCACATAATTCCATTCAAATTAAAATATTTTAGTTTTCCACATCCAGTTATCTCATTTGTCTTAGGGAAGAGGCATTCCTCAGTTGTCCTGAGGGAGAAAACTGGTCAAGGATTCTGTGTGTAAATTCAGCTTCTATCTCATATAATAAAAGAATCATAGAAGCATCCAGTAGTTCGGGTTCTAAAGGATCTTAAGATCATCTACTTCCAGCACCCCTGCCATGGACAGGGACACCTCACAATAAACCATATGAACCAAGGCTTCATCCAACCTGGCCTTGAACAATGCCAGGGATGGAGCATTCACAACCTCCCTGGGCAATCCATTCCAGTGCCTCACCACCCTATCAGAAAATAATTTCTTCCTTATATCCAATCCAAACTCCCCCTGTTTAAGTTTTAACCTGTTACTCCTTGTCCTGTCACTACAGTCCCTAATGAATAGTCCCTCACAAGCATCCTTATAGGCCCCCTTCAGATACTGGTCTCCATACAGCCTTCTCTTCTCCAGGCTGAACAGACCCAACTTTCTCACCTTATCTTCATACAGGAGGTGCTTTAGACCCCTGATCATCCACATGGCCCTCCTCTGGACTTTTTCCAACAGTTCCACGTCCTTTTTATGTCGAGGACACCAGAGCTGCACACAATACTCCAAGTGAGGTCTCAGGAGAGCAGAGTAGAGGGGCAGGATCACCTCCTTCGACCTGCTGATCACGATCCTCTTGATGCATCCCAGAATATGGTTGGCTTTCTGGGCTACAAGCGCACACTGCCAGCTCATGTTCATTTTCTCATTGACCAAGACACTCAAGTACTTCTCAGCAGGGCTGCTCTGGATCTCTTTACTGCTTAACCTGTAGCTGTGCCTGGGATTGCTCCAGCCCAGGTGTAAGACCTTGCACTTGTCATGGTTAAACTTCACAAGTTTGGCATCAGCCCATCTCACAAGCTTGTCAAGGTCCCTCTAGATGGCATTACTTCCCTCCAGTGTACCAAGCAAACCACACAGCTTCCTGCCATCAGCAAACTTGCAGAGGGCACACTCAATCCCACTCTCCATGTCACTGACAAAGCTGTTGAACAAGACTGGAGAAACATTGACCCCTAAGCAACACCACCCCTTACTGGTCTCCAGCCAGACATTGAGCTATTAACCACAACTCTTTGCATGCAGCCATCCGACCAGTTCTTTATCCACCAAGTGGTCCACCTACCAAACTGATGTCTCTCCAACTTAGAGACGAGGATGTCGTGTGGGACAGTGTCAAATGCTTTGCACAAGTCCAGGTAGATGACATCAACTGTCCACCCCTGTCCATCAGTTCTGTAGCCACATCACAGAAGGCCTCCAAATTGGTCAGGCAGGATTTCCCCTTAGTGAAGCCATGCTGGCTGTCACCAAGCACCTTGTTGTATTTCATGTGCCCTAGAGTGCCTTCCAGGAGAATCTACTCCAAGATTTTGCCAGGCACAGAGGTGAGACTGAGTGGTCTGTAATTCCCCAGGTCATCCATTTTCCTCTTCTTGAAAACGGGGTTATATTTCTCTTTTTCCAGTTGTCAGGAACTTCACCTAGCTGCCATGATTTTTCAAATATGATGGCCAGGTGCCTAGCAACTTCATTAGCCAGCTCCTTCAGGACCCATGGATGGATTTCATTAGGTCCCATGGACTTGTGTATGTTCAGGTTCTTAAGATGGTCTCGAACCAGATTTTCTCCTACAGTGGGCGCAAGCTCTTCATTCTCACAGTCCCTGCATTTGCCTTCCAAGATCTGGGTATTTTGGTCACAGCATTTTCCAGTGAAGACTGGGGCAAAGAAGTCATTCAGAACCTCAGCCTTCAAATCCTGTGTAGCCAGTTCTCCCAATAGCTTCTTGAGGGGGCCTACGTTGCCCCTGGTCTGATTTTTAGCCGCTACATACCTACAGAATCCCTTCCTGTTATCCTTAACATCCTTAGCCAAGTTTAACTCTAACTGTGCCTTAGTGTTCCTAACCTGGTCCCTAGCTTCCCAGACAACATCCCTGTATTCTTCCCAGTCTGCCTGTCCTTGCTTCTCCCTTTTATAAGCCCCTTTTTGCTGTGAATGTTCTTCATCAACTCCTTATCCATCCAAGGAGGTCTCCTGTTCCTACTGCTGCACTTCCTTCTAGTTAGGATGCAAAACTCCTGAGGTTGTAGCAGGTTATCCTTGAATATCAACCCACAGTCTTGGGCCCCCCTGTCCTCTAAGGCTATATCCCATGAAACCTTACTAAACAGGCTCCTGAAGAGGCCAAAGTCTGCTGTGTTGTAGTCCAGGGCAGTGAGCTTGCTGCACGCTCTTCTCACTGTCCTGAGAACTCGAATTCAAACATCTTGTGATAGTTTCATCCAAGGCTCCCCTGGACCATCACATTTCTAACGAGCCCTTCCCTGTTGGTTAGCACGAGGTCAAGCAGGGCATCTCTTCTTGTCAGCTCCTCTATTACTTGCAGAAGGAAGTTGTCTTCCACACAATCAAGCAAACTCCTGGGTTGCTTGTGCTGGACTGTGCCATCACTCCAACAGATATCAGGGTTGTTGAAGTCCCCCATGAGAACAAGGGTCTGTGAGCATAAGGCTTTTCCTGTTTGTCTGTAGAGTTCTTCATCCACAGATTCCTCTTGATCAGGCGGTCTGTAACAGATCCCCACAGTAATGTCTCCCATCACTGTTTTCCCCTTAACCCTGACCCACAAACTTTCTGTTAACTGATCACTTGTCCCCAGAAAGTGTTCCATACTCTCCAGCCTATCCTTAACATAAAGGGCAACTCCCCCTCACCTCCTACCAGGCCTGTCTTTTCTAAAGAGCCTGTTACCTTCCATTCCAACACTCCAATCAAAGGAGCCATCCCACCATGTTTCGGTGATGCCTATTATATTATACCCCCATAGATGTGCTCACATCTCTAGTTCCTCTTGTTTGTTCCCCATGCTACGGGCATTTGTATAGAGGCATCTGAGACGAGCTCCAAATGAAGCAGGCTCATTGGCTGGAGTGGCTGGAATATCACTACATTGCTCAGATCATTTATTATAGGTGCTGGCAACTGACTGGGTGTGTTGGGATGGAATGATGCCCCTCTCCCCCAGCACATCTAGTTTAAAGCATCCTTGACAAGTCTAGCAAGCCTCCCAGCAAAACCACTCTTTCCTTTCTTTATCAGAACATCTCCACTAGCCCCCAATAGACCTGGCCTACAAACTTGGGTTCTCTGTTCAAGATACCCAAGCCCTCACAAAACTACATTAATTTCTCACATCTTACTTCCTTTGACATTCTCTTGCTTCTCTGTCATTGTTCTCCATGTACAAATTTTCCCTTTCTGTCATGGAAATTGAAGGTCTATCTTTTGGGAGTCAAGCTCTATATTAGAAAAGCTTACTTACAGTGTTTCTCTCATACAAGCATTCAACTAAGGATTAATAATGGAGCTTCTATGTTAAATATTAAATTATTTTTAAAATAATTATTTAGCTTAATAAAGATGCAGAGAAAAATCTACTCTAACTAATCTGAAGCTGCAAAACCTGTAAATTGTGTTGTTATAAATACAATAGTTTTAGGAAAATCTTTACTTTCTCAGTTACTATTATACCCAGACTAATATGCCATTAAATCACAAAGACCTGACTTACTTAGTTAAAGGATCTCATCAGCACAAGCAAACCTTAAGAATTATTTGATACATCCAAAATATCTATAAAATATTCAATTTTCTTAACCTTTGATTATCTGTTTTAAATATGCAGCTGATGGTGTCCAGCAGGATCAAATATGTCATTGGCACTAGGCGTTTGATATTTTAATACATTTGAAACATGTTAAAATACTTGGTGATTTTCAAGTTATGTATGTTTCTCACTTAGTAAATCTTCTATATAATCTGACAGTTGTATTATCTATGGAAATATAAATAACTGAAAGTCTTGTGCTCATTTTAAGGGCATATATAGTATAAATAGTGATAGGACTAGAGGCAATGGCCTTTAACTGACAGAGGTTAGATTTAAATTAGTCATCAGAAACAAAGTGTTTATTGTGGATGGTAAGAAACTGGAACAGGTTACCCAGAGAAGCTGTAGATTCCTGGAAGTGTTCTGGTGCAGGCTGGATCAGGCCTTAAGCAGCCTGGTCTAACATAAGGTGTCCCTGCTCATGGCGGGGGGGTGAAACAAATGATTATCAAAGTCTCTTCCAAACCAAAACATTCTATGATTCTGTGATATATTTTAATTTCCCTTTACTTTCAGAAACACATCCACCTCATTTTAAACTGGTTTTAGACATCAAATTTGTGTATACATATACTATCTTTAAATTACCTGATCACTGGTAACAGTAATCTCAGCAAAGAGATTACTCTGTGTATACACTGTATACTCTGTGTATACACACTGTATACACAAAGAGATTTCTCTGTGTATACACTGCGCTTAAAATTATGTGATATTACAGGCAGTTGACAGTTTGTGACTATAATTCAAAATGCATTTTGAAGATTAATAAACACAACAGACCACAGGAAAATATTTGATCTGTTCTTGGAGCCTAGTTTAAAATTGTGGTTAGTTAGTAAAGTAGCTACTGGACAGTTAGAAAAAAAATTAACTGACTGTTTACTAAGTGAGAATTGTCAATACTGTAGTATGGTGGAAGCACGTGCTTCTGGGGAGAAAGAAGTAATTCTGTTTTCTTAAAATTGTGTAAATGCTATCAATAAAGACAACAATATCAAGAGGAGACACTGATAATCATCAGTTTACATCTGTAATATGGATATATATATGCACTTAGAATTACTTAAAATAAATTATTTGGTAGTCTGTTCTTCAGGGAAAGATTATTAAGTAAGAAAACAAGAAATATGTTATCTCTTGCTCTGATTTACACTGAGTGCACACTACAGTTTCAGTAGAATTGAACGACAAATGCTCTAATTTAGTAGCGATCACAATCTGGAAAACAGAAATGGCTACTCATACTAGAATGAGGTTTCAATTTTTCATCCTTTCTAGGGAATATGACAAGTGATGTAGTCATTAATTCAGAACAACAAAACTAAATGCATTTAGAAGAATGACAAGGAAAGCTTTGTCACAGTAATTAGTATCACAAAGCAATGTTTCTACTCAAGCTGCAAAGGAAACACATGGGTTTCTTTCTGCTTGAACCTACATATAAGCTGCATAAAAATAAGCCAAATTTCATTAAAGTCATAGTACAACAGGCAGAAAACATCTTGTATTGACATTGTAAGGCATTCAGCATGAAAAAATTGGTAGAAAGAGGGCCCAATATACCTGCCAATCATTATGAAACATTTCTAGTACCTGCTATACATAGAATCATTCATAGAATAGTTAGGGTTGGAAAGGACCCTAAGATCATCTAGTTCCAACACCCCTGCCATGGGCAGGGACACCTCACACTAAAACATATCACCCAAGGCTTCATCCAGCCTGGCCTTGAACACTGCCAGGGGTGGAGCATTCACTACCTCCCTGGGGAACCCATTCCAGTACCTCACCACCCTCACAGGAAAGAATTTCTTCCTTATATCCAATCTAAACGTCCCCTGTTGAAGTTTTAACCTGTTACCCGTTGTCCTATCACTACAGTCCCTAATGAAGAGTCCCCCTCACCAGCATCCCTACAGGCCCCCTTCAGATACTTGAAAGCTGCTATGAGGTCTCCACGCAGCCTTCTCCAGGCTGAACAGACCCAACTTTCTCACCTTATATGGGAGGTGTTCCAGTCCCCTGATCATCCTCGTGGCCCTCCTCTGGACTTGTTCCAATTGTTCCATGTCCTCTTTATGTTGAGGACACCAGAACTGCACACAGTACTGCAAGTGAGGTCTCACAAGAGCAGAGTAGAGGGGCAGGATCACCTCCTTTGACCTGCTGGTCATGTTTCTTTTGATGATCTATTCTGATGAGTTATTGTAGGAATAGAGCAATACAAAGGAAAGTACAACTGTCATTATTCAGTATATATTTAGGTTAATCTTAACATTTGTGTTGCACTAGAATCAAATCAAGGGTTGAAAATAGAGGCTGACATATAATGTTAAAAGTTAAAAGCGTCATATACCTACAGAAGCCATTTGGGAACTGTTGGGGGTCGAGCATGGGCGCTTGAACAGGCCTACAGCAAGCTGTGAGAAAGTGAACTTATGACCCCAGGTTAAAAGAAGAAGTGTCAAGATCAGCAAAACAGGAATGCAATAACAGGATGCCAGTAATTGCAGAAGCATGATGTAACGCTAAGCTGAAGCGAAGGTGTGAAACCAATCAGGAGAGGTAAAGGGGAGCGTGTATGCCTCGTGGGCAAAGCAAAGCAGCCAATCAAGTAATGCGTGATCGCGTGTAAGACAGTATATTAAGAGCAGCCTTGTAATCAATAAACGGAGCATTTTGTGAACCTACATCGTATCGGTGTTTTCTCCCCTCCACCTGGCCGCGGCAGGGAACAAATGTCTTTTCCTCTTTAAAGAGTATACATTAGTCAACATTATCTATATTTTAAGGTTATAACAGCATAAAGAAGACTTCCACATGTTTTTTCAATAACCTGGATTTCCTTTGAAACGGTTAAATTTATTTGTGCATTTTACCACCACATGACACCAAAATACTTAAATATTTTGTTGTTGGTAAGATAGTAGGAATTAGTATCTATTGGCAAATGCGTGCTGTAAAACTAAATGATGACATTTAAAATTTTGCTAAGGAATAAATCATTTCACTTTTCCATCTCACTAGAGACCGTGCTTTATACATACATTCAGTAATATTAATCTTTTATCACGTTGAAATCAATAGAGACGATGTAGCCCCTACTGACTGGTTAAATAGAAACTTTGAGTAAGTAATGAAACTCTTTTATGCTTTCAAAGCTGCAAATCTCCTCACCCTGCATTTATAACTGTAAAGAGTTATTTTAACCTTCTATAATTCTACAGAGACTTAGATATATTCCATTTCCTATTTTTTTATAAATGACTACATAAAACACAGAGGAAATTATGAGTAGGGTTCAGTGATACTTACTATTGAATATAAATGTAATCTTAAAAATGTGAATACTTAAATAATTTTGATAATATAGCTTTCAGCATATACTGTTTTTCAGTCCTCTATACCTTAAAGCAATCTGACAACTTCTATCCTATCTATCTGGCTTTCCACTAGTACTTCTGCTGAGTAAGCAAAATCCTCTGCCATGTACCCAAGAAAAACCTGAAAAATGTCTTTGTCTAAATTTAAATTTCAAATTACTGTCAGTGCCACTAATTGTAGATGAGAATGCAGAGTCAGTATTTCAGGCTTCAGGGGAACACGTATGCTTTCAGAACTGTTCCTTACCATAATTATATTGAAGTGAACAATTAAATCTAAGAATCTGGATAAACATTCCACAAGAACAGGTGGGTGAGCTGTCTGATCAAAGAAAGAAATCACTAAACAGAAAAAAAGTGTCTATTCAAGCCCAGAAACTGATCCATAGATTCTTTAGAGGTAATTTTAACTCTCATTTTATTTGCTATCCTCAATAGTCTCAAACTACAGGAAACAGAAGACCAATCAAAGGCATTAATTTGATCCAGACCTGTCATTTTGAAAGCACTTAACAGTTTTGAGGATAAAAATAAGTAGATTTCAAAATGGGTACTGAGCAAAAGAGTGATATAACTTTAAAACAGTTGAGACCTGACAAGAAACAGGTTGCAGTGTTTTAAAGTTTGAGAAATACCACTTGATTTCATTGCAATTGTGCAAAGAGAAGATGATGCTCAGTGACGCTGATTCAGAGGGAAGTTTGCAGTGCCACATCTTCAGATGATGCAAAAGTGTTGTTGTGGTTTTAATTAAATTAGTAATCTAACAGAGGATTATATTAATTTACACCTGATTGCATGACTCAGGCTTCAGTATGAGAGCACATCACGTTGGTTATCACATAACAAGACAACTTCTAGTAATGTGAAGGAGTGACTATGTTTGTAGGCAGCTGTGGAGCGAATTTTCCTGCAATGTCTCTCAGGCCCATTAACAGTAAAACACTACCTTCTTCCTGGACTTCTTGGGGGTAACAAGCTCGGCTATTGCATTCTGAAGACAGGATTCAGTGCCTGCAAAAAAATAAAACATGGAAAGCCCAGGTCATGACACATATGTTTTATAGATTATGACAGAAGGTTTATAGGTTTACAATTTGCAAGTAGAGTCACATGAACCACAAATAACTGAAAACAAACTGAAAGGACGTGATAACTGGCAAAACTAATAATTGGCTTGGAGAAATCTGAAAATAAAGGTGGATGCAAATATTTTTTTCCTTAGAAAATGCAACCCATTAAAACAGAAAAGGTTCATAGAAGTGTATTGATTAGTTTTTCTTTTTTCACGTCAACAGTGTCAAAACATATCGTTGTCACTTTTGTTTCATTTCAGTATTAAATAAAATTGCTTCAATAAGGAAAAAGGCTTTATTTCAAGTCTGTTTAGTTTAAACATATGCTTTAGATTATATTTGACATAATATTGCAGGTACGTAAGGTTTCTAAATTAGGGTTTCAGAGTTATAGAAGCAATATTTTTCATAAGAAAAAACTGACTACTGAAATGAGATTAATTGACAGTGGTTAAAATTATGGAGTCAAGTATGATTTAATAAATATTTTGGAATTTCTACTTTATGGGTTCGACAAATTATGGCTTGACAAAGTCCGCTTTGTCATTCTAGTTGTAAGGAAAAGAACAACCCACAAATACCAAAACATCAGAATTTTCAGTAAAATTGCGGAAAAAACAAGGGACCAAATTTCACTTTTGCATGCTTATAGTAGCTATGTCTCCTATAATGGGACATAGTGAACTGACTTTAACATTCTGGAGAAAACTTCTAGAATAAAATGAAAAGTCACTGGGATTTATGACAGATAGGCAGCACATTACTATTGGAGGCACTTGATTCAGATATATGAGGACTTCATAAATTTTTGAGAATCCATCCATATAAATTTTTTTTAAGCTCTGTTTGGTGGAACATTTCATATCCCACTCTGCAGTCACCTTGCTGCTAAACTTAATATTTATTTCAAAATCTTCTAAAGCAGAATTTCTAAAAAGATAGAAGTTAAATATCCATACTATTCAAAGTGGTAGTTTTAACCTCGGAATGTGATGAGGACTTATACTCCTCAAGAATTTATTGGCTTATCTTTTGAATAGAAGGTTTCATGACCAATTAAAACTGAACACTGTTCAGTTTGCACTTTGGAACCAATTAAATGTAAGTTTTTGGAGAAAAAGGTAGAACCAGCTTTTCAGCAAGACTAGGCTACATACCATGCCATTTGA
Organism: Melopsittacus undulatus; assembly: GCF_012275295.1. Classification (NCBI taxonomy): domain Eukaryota; kingdom Metazoa; phylum Chordata; class Aves; order Psittaciformes; family Psittaculidae; genus Melopsittacus; species Melopsittacus undulatus. The sequence goes on along the minus strand of NC_047529.1, from coordinate 56,702,926 downwards.
CTCAGGGTATATAGTTCTCTGTAATTAGGACTGTTTATTCTGACACAAGCTGGCTATCTCCACCTTTACTGTGACATGCAAACACCTCTTTGTAAAATTAAAATTTTGGAAGGTAAGGTCATAACTATTACAGTGGAAATTAATGAAGCATAAATTAATAGTTACCTTATCAGTAAATTAAATATTAAAGAACTAACATTGTGTTTATTATTCAGTCAGTAACATAGCAAGAAAATAAGGAACTAAATTCTTGTTGGATAACAAAAAGAATCCTCATTATCTTGCTAGCAGGAATTGGATCTTTAGAATTTCCTAGATAATGCATACATATATGCATAATGCTCAGGCATACATTGTCCTCTTTTTAGTATACTTAGGTTGATGAGAATCAAAAACCTAGACTTTTTTGAAAAATATTTTAAACACTTCAACTTCATAAAAAAAAACCTATGGCCAATCATGTTTTGAGCTTGACTGAATGCTGACAGTATATGAGTTTAGGCCAAAAGCGTTCCAATAAACAGAACTGTTTTTCAGAGGGTAAGGGGGCCCAAGACCCTTGGTTAACATTCAAGGATCACCTGCTACAAGCTCAGGAGTGTTGCATCCCGACTAGAAGGAAGTGCAGCAGGAAGGCCAGGAGACCTCCTTGGATGGATAAGGAGCTGCTGAGAAAAATTCACAGGAAAAAAGAGGCTTATAAAAGGTGGAAGCAAGGACAGGTGGTCTGGGAGGAATACAGGGATATTGTCCGGGTAGTTAGGGACCAGGCTAGGAAAGCTAAGGCCTAATTGGAGCTAAACTTGACAAGGGATCTTAAAGATAATAGGAAGGGATTTTATAGGTATGTAGCGGCTAAAAAACAGACTAAGGAAAACGTAGGCCCCCTCAATAAGCTATCGGGAGAACTGGCTACACAGGACTTGGAGAAGGCGGAGGTTCTGAATGGCTTCTTTGCCTCAGTCTTCACTGGCAAAGGCTCTGACTGCAGCACCCAAGTCTTGGAAGGCAGACACAGGGACTGTGAAAACCTAGACCTTGGGCCCACTGTACAAGAGGATCTGGTTCGAGACCATCTTAAGAACCTGAATGCACACAAGTCCATGGGACCTGATGAAATCCATCCGCGGGTCCTGAAGGAGCTGGTGAATGAAGTTGCAAAGCCACTGTCCATCATATTTGAAAAATCATGGCAGAGAGGTGAAGTTCCTAATGTCTGGAACAAGGGAAACATAACCCCTGTTTTCAAGAAGGGGAAAATGGATGACCTGGGGAATTACAGACCAGTCAGTCTCACCTCTGTGCCTGGCAAAATCTGGGAGCAGATTCTCCTGGAAGGCACTCTAGGGCACATGAAAAACAGAAAGGTGCTTGGTGATAGCCAGCATAGCTTTCCAATTTGGTGGCCTTCTATGATGGGGCTACAAAAGTGATGGACAGGGGTAGAGCAGTTGATATCATCTACCTGGACTTGTGCAAAGCATTCAACACTGTCCCACATGACATTCTTGTCTCTAAATTCGAGTGTCATCAATATGATAGGTGGACCACTTGGTAGATAAAGAACTGGTTGAATGGTTGCACTCAAAGAGTTGTGGTCAACAGTTCAATGTCCAGCTGGAGATCAGTAACGAGTCATGTCCCTCAGGGATCAGTGCTGGGACCGGTCATGTTTAATATCTTCATTGCTGACATGGAGAATGGAATTGAGTGTGCCCTCAGCAAGTTTGCCGATGACACCAAGCTGTGTGGTTCTGTTGACACGCTAGATGGAAGTAATGCCATTCAGAGGGACCTTGACTCACTTGTGAGGTGGGCTGATGCCAAACTCATGAAGTTTAACCATGCCAAGTGCAAGGTCCTACACCTGGGTTGGAGCAATCCCAGGCACAGCTACAGGTAGGGAAAAAAGGAAATTCATGGTAGTCCTGTGGAGAAGGACTTGGGGGTGTTAGTCAATGAGAAAATGAACATGAGCCAGTAGTGTGCACTCACAGCCCAGAAAGCCAACCGTATCCTGCGCTGCATCAAAAGGAGCATGACCAGCAGGTCGAAGGAGGTGATCCTGCCTCTCTACTCTGCTCTCATGAGACCTCACTTGGAGTATTGTGTTCAGTTCTGGTGTCCTCAACATAAAAAGGACATGGTACTGTTAGAACAAGTCCAGAGGAGGGCCACGAGGATGATCAGGGGACTGGAGCACCTCCTGTATGAAAACACGCTGAGAAAGTTGTGGCTGTTCAGCCTGGAGAAGAGAAGGCTGCGTGGAGACCTCATAGCAGCCTTCCAGTATCTGAAGGGGGCCTACAGGGATGCTGGTGAGGGACTATTCATTAGGGACTGTAGTGATACGCCAAGGGGTAACAGGTTAAAACTTAAACAGCAGGGGTTTAGACTGGATATAAGGAAGAAATTCTTTATTGTTAGGGTGGTGAGGTACTGGAATGGGTTGCCCAGGGAGGTAGTGAATGCTCCATCCCTGGCAGTGTTGAAGACCAGGTTGGATGAAGCCTTGTGTGATATGGTTTAGTGTGAGGTGTCTCTGCCCATGGCAGGGGTTTTGGAACTAGATGATCTTGAGGTCCTTTCCAATCCTAACTATTCTATGATTCTATGATAAATATCATGGTAGTAAATCTTCCACACCCATATACTGGCATCATCTAAGGTATCTAAAAGAGATTTTTGCAGAAGAAGTAGGAACAGTACTTTCCATAACTAGAGCAACCTTCAATAACTGAGTTGCTGAGCAAGATTTATGCTTCATCTAGCAGTAGGCATTCAGGCACAGAAGCTTTGATAGTCTGAGGTCAAACCATGCCTAAATACCTCTTGTTCTGAGGGTTTAGTGAAGAGAACTTAAGCAGGTATGTCCAAGTCTGTATCTCACAATGGGATGCAATGCATTGATCTTTAAGCTAACACTGACTCAGGCTGTGATTTCCACATGATATAGTGTGATATCACACAGCAGTTCTAGATTAGGTATGGAAGCTGGGTGGATCTGCAGCATTCATACAATGCTGGAGAGCAATTCTTGCTAGATAGAATATTAATGCAACATTGCTATTTGCTGAAACAGTCTTTACCATGGACAGCTTGCGTTACTTTTCACAGCACTTCTCAGTAGAGGCATTCTACATCATTTAGATGTCCTGAAAATGGTACTTTTAGCCTTGTAGCTTTGTGTAGGAGTGAATAATTAATGTGTGAGCTGTTTATGTTTGACTGTTTCAGTGGGAACACTTCTGTTTTAAAAAAATTAGGTTCACTAATTGAATTACAGAGCTCTGCAAACAGTAGGACTGGCTTTTCTATTCACAGTCAGAATGCCAAAATGCCTGTGAAGAGATAGGTATGTCTGTCAGTGATCACAGCACCCACTGTGCAGAAATGTGCTTCAGAATAAACGTTTCAGATTTTGAAAGTCAACAGAGCTTAACAGCAAGACACAGACTATATGCTCTAGGCAACTATCTTTGTCATTGCAACAGCTGAAAAACAAACATCTTGCTCTTTCTGGGCAATACAGACCACCTCTTTAATTAACTGGTCTACCAATTTAGTCAATGGCAACACATTAGGTTCCTCCAAGCAGCAATTTCAAACAGCTGAGCTGCCTGGAATTTCAATTGATTGCACACAGAGCCTGAACTCTGACAGGAGAGCTCAAGCAGGAAGCTACCTGCTCAGGGGGACATGTTGATTCCCAGAGCACAGACCTGCAGCTAAAGAACATGAGCCTGCCTACATTTCTATATCTTTGACCAAGATCATGACCTTATAAAAAGTCCGCACCAGATTTCTTGTAGGTTCCCTTTAGTTACTGGAACACTGTTATATCATCTTGCTTTCTTCATGTTTGCATTCATTCTCTCAGCATTTGAGGGCAAATGTTGGATGCATAACTGTGTCGCAATTTGCAGATCATCCTTGGCAGTTAGATGGCTCTTTGATTCACATCATACTCTTCTTTTTGCTGCAAGAAACCTGACCAGACCCACTAACACATCAATAAGTAGGCAGGTGTAACCTTTTACCCTTCATTACAGTCAATAAATTTTTTCATGCTGCAACCTTTAATATGTTACAGAACTCTAATGTTGCCTCATAAGGGAGGAAAATAAATAGTTTGATGTCTACACAGTGAGCATTAGCAGCTATTATCTCCCTAAACCCCTGACATCAAGTAGAATGGGTTGGGGCATAGATATGAAACACTCTCCTTGTAAAGGGTTTCCTGGGCTATGTTACACAACCCAATACTTTACAAAGACATTATACACTTCAATGAAAAGTAGTCCTACAGTAAGGAGGTCTGACACTTCTACCTCTCAAATATTTACAATGTCTCTGATAATGTTAAGAACATTTCCTTCAGTCTTTTCACCAGCGTTAACTGAAGAGCAATCTCTTTGAGGAAGTCCCCAAACACTATTTAAGAAACATGGGTACAAACACAGCATGAATGCTAAGCCAGCTGCCCAGCGGCTAAGAGAAATTAATCTTGCCTGGATTTTCCTTACAGCTGAATTTCATTGCCCAATTTCACAGAAGCTTACAACACAGGAAGGAAAAGACCAGTGCCATCTGTCTTGCATATGTTAAGCAGAAAAGGTTTTCCTTGTGATATATAGAAAATCTTTTTTTTTCTGAAGTTTTATACTTAATATTACATCTTTAAAATTTTCTGCAGTATATCAAGTGTCTTCAAAAACGTAGTTATAAAATCTCTCTGAAACAAGACCTTTTTAAGAATTTTATTCAACACAGAGAAGAAACTAGTACAATATGGGAAAAACAACACAAAACAAAAAAAAAGCAAAGACAGTTCAAAGAAAACAAACAAGAACTTTTTTTCCCTCCCCATCAACTATCCCTTAAAACAATTCCCCTTGCCAAAATACTGATTTAGTAATAAAACATGGGTATAACTGATTCCAGCAACTAGTCAACAGAATTTTTTTATGAAAGTAGAATATGAATTAGACAATGAATAGAATTGTATCTTCTATGCAGAGGTGGTTGGGTTTGTTTAGAGAATTTTTTTTCTGTCAGGTTTTTTATATTCCTCAAAGTGGTACCTGACGAAGGATGTTCAGAGAAACCCCTGTAAAGTATTTTTTTTGTTTTTTGCTAAACAGCTGTTATAACTCTTTTTTTAATTTGAAATAATCTAGAGAGAATGATGATATAACTATTGAAAAATTGTGAATAAAAAGTAAATTAGTACTGAACACACTACGATACAATTGGATAAATGCCATAAAAAATTTTACAGAGTTCCTTGGATAAAGTCAAATAAATTTAGAGACCCTAGTTTCTGGGAAGGCGCTGAAGTGGTTATATTAAAGAAACTATCAGAGTGAGGCAAATGGCAGACCAGTACTATTTTTGCAACTCTTAAGAAATGGGTGACTTTTTCCAGGCAGTTTGAGGAATCTTCCACAGTTAGGCTACATTTTCATCCCTCTGATCAAGGTGCTTGAATTTCATCATGACTTCTAAAATAAACTAATAAATAAAATAATTAAAAATAGATTTTATATGTAGGCTCAGTTTATACACTTACATGTTTCTTGTCACATCATATAAATATGAATACTATTTCAAGACTTAAGTATGATACAATCTGATCCCTTTGAGTAAGTGTATTTGACCACAAATATTATTTATCCAGTTATTTCAGTTTCAAATCTCATAGGTCATGATTCAGTCATAGCATGTTACTCGTAAAAGTATTAAGTCTTTAGTTGACTACTTCAAGCAATGTGGATTCTTCTACTGTAGAGAATTAGAAGTTTTGTTTTAAAAAATTTTAAAGCAAACTGGAGCAGTTTTAGTCTGCCCTCACTTTCTGGTTGTGACAGATTGCAGAACGTTTGTACTACAAAGGAACAAACTAATTTGTAGAATATCTGCTATTACCGTTTTACTAAGAACTTTAAAAGTATAAACCTGTTTATAAAACATATATCTCCATTAACACAACTTAGCAAGGTGCTGAACAATATGGCTCGTAATCAGAAATACACATAGGCACATTTAATTTCAGTCTCCATAGTGTCTTTCCTGCCAGGAACTCCAGCTGTTTTCTTGACCCTAGCTTGCTTCAATTTTAAAAGAATCCACTAGCCAAATGCTTTCTGTTGTACCAAGTCATTGCATCACAAATAGTTAATAAGGATAATAGCAAGAAGGATTATAGTCATAATGCTGTTTTACATTTTAGTTGATGTGTTTTCCTAAATTTATAAAGGTGGATATTGACTCCTTTATGCTGTCATCCCAAAGCAGTCATTTTTTTTTTTTTGACAGAGATTCACATTTTAAAGCCAAACTTAAAAAGTAGAGTTTAGATCTTGTCTTATACTGGAACTAAAGCTCTGTGAACCAATGCAGAGATTTTTCTTTGAGTGAGCATTATGAAAATGCAACTAAGGACATCGCTAGAAAGCAGATAGAGGGAAAAAAAAAGTCAACATTCAAGCCAGAATAAAAAGTCTTAAGAGTCTGCTTTGAAAATAATTGTAATTTACTGTTCTTTTCTGCCTAAACTTCTCCTCAATTTCACAGATAGATAATTTTCCAGGTGCCCAAACAGTGACTTATTCTTTTAGGTGATAATAGTCAGAAGTAACAGAGACATTGCCTGTGCCTGTAGACTGACTATGAAGTGGCTTAGACAATTCATTGGCCCCTATATATTTTACTTTTAGGTAGGTTACACATATGTCCACGTGACCAACTTTTCCCCTGGATTTAGTTTAGGACAGTATAAACAGGGAACCTGGGTAATTTGGGCAGTGTCTTAATTTAGATCCAGTTGCTGCAATTTGCAGGTGAAACTATTCTATAATTATAACAGATTCTGTAAAGTGTGTATTAAAACAGAATTTAGGAAGTATATTTAAAAAAAAAAAGGACATGGCTGGGTTTATAAGATACAGACACCTGGGCAAGTCACTGTAAGAACTTGTCGTGGTTTAAACTAAATCTGCACAGTTCCCCCTTTGTTTCCCCTCCTCCCCCTCACCTTCCCACTCCCGGAGGGATGGGAAGGAGAGCCAGAGGAATACAACTCCCACGGACTGAGGTAAAATCAGTCCAGCAATCAAGGTATAACACAAATCACTACCGCTACCAATAATAAATCAATGTTAGAGGAGACAAACAGGGAGAGAGAATACAATACCACCCACTGCCACGAGGCCAGCCCAGCAGAGAGAGAGCTCCCCCCTACCCTCCTGGCCAGCTTCCAGTTGCCTCCCCGAGCCCAGCCAGGAGTGTTAACCCCTTCCCTTCCGGCCAGCTTCCAGTCCCCTCCCCGAGCAGGACGTGCTGTGGTATGGAATACCTCCCCAACTAGCCCAGACCAGGCGCCCTATCTCTCCCTCCTCCCTGGCAGAGCATGAGCTACTGCTGAACCCATGACATTATCCACCCCTTATTCCATGCCATTCACGTCATGCTCAGATCCCACATTTTCAATATAAAATCATATATATATATATATATATATATATACATCTGCATACACCCAGACAGATAGAAAGAGATCATTTCTTAATACATGGACCAAAGGGTCAGGTGTCCTGTCTCTCCTTCCTCCCGGACTCCCCTCCTCCACCTAGCTGGAAAAAGCCTTGAACAAAAACACCCTCAAAACATGCTCAAACCATGACATTATCCACCCCTTATTCCATACCATTCACGTCATGCCCAGATCCCACATTTTCAATACACCATCACTCTTAAGTCCACCCCTCGATCATGAGACATCTCTATGTTGCACCTGTGGAATGATGGCCTGAAGTATCTGGGCCCACCAGGCTCAAAATCATTCACCGTCCCCTTCAGCAGTTCTACAGCTTGCTGCTGGGGACTCCATACAGCTGCCTTCCACCTCCAATGCTTCCAAAGCACTGGAGGGGCCCAGTGGATCAGATACTTGGCCATACTGTCCCACATGCCCTGCCACTCATGACTGTCCATCCTTGGGGACAGTCTACTGGTGCTTCTATGTACTTGTCTAACCTTAGACAAGACCCACACCCGACTGCTTAACTTTTGTGACTGGGGCTGATGTAGCTGCCCTGCTGGCCAGTTCTCCCACCACCAGCTTCTCTTCTCCTGAGTCCAGATCTTCCTTCTCTGCCTTGCTGGGAAGTGCTGTGTGGTCTCCTGTATCCTGCTGGGGCTCGGTGTGTGACTTCCGGGGAATATTCTCGGACGCTGCAGGGTTCGGAACGGCGGCAGGACACGGTTCCTCCACCGCCTGGCTGGGAAGTGCTGCGTGGTCTCCTGCATCCTGCTGGGGGTCGGCGGGCGGCTTCTGGGGGACACTTTTGGCCGTCGGAGGGTCGGGAACGGCCGCGGGACTCACCTCCCCCGCTGCCTGATCCCGCTGCTCAGCTACCGCCCTGCTCCGCTCCTCCCCCGCCTGCTCCCGCTGCTCTGCCACAGCCGTTTGGCTCCCCGTGCTGCTCTCCCTGGCAGCCTCAGCTGCCGGCAGCTCCCGGGGCCGCTCCTTCCTGGCTTCATGCAGCTCCACGCAGACGACGACAAGGATAAGGACAAGGACGGCGAAGAGCAGCGGGACGGCCTGGTACAAGTCCAAGTCCACGGCCACGTCCATCCCCCCCTGCTGCCGGAGCCCCACCATATTACAAGCCTCCGACACAAACACATCCAATCCATACACAAAGTACCCGGCAAAATCCCGAAACCACAAGATCCAGAGAAAAACCTCTAAGAGCCAATAAATCAGCATTGTGACAAGAGACCATAAATCCGCTCAGATCTGTTCTTATCTCAAACCCTTCTGCCCCACGTTGGGCGCCAAAAAATGTCGTGGTTTAAACCAAGTCCCCCAACTCCCGGAGAGTTAGGAAGGAGAATCCAAAGAATGTAGCCCCCACGGATTGAGATAAGAACGGTTTAATTGCTAAAGCATAACACAAAAACCCCTACTGCCATTTACTACTACAAATAATAATGATACAGCAAACAGCAAGTGAAAAGAATACAACACCCCACCAGTCACCGACCCATAACTCACTCCACCCTGCCCGGCCGAGCACCATGTGCTCCCTCCTCCATTTTCCTCCAGCTCTCCCTCCAGCTTTCTCTTTCCCAGTATGCATTCTGGGCATCACGTGCTATGGTATGGAATACCTCATTGACTAGCCTGGGTCAGGTGTCCTGTCTCTCCTTCCTCCCGGACTCCCCTCCTCCACCTAGCTGGAAAAAACCTTGAACAAAAACACCCTCAAAACATGCTCAAACCATGACAGCATTGCATTAAATCATATTTTGTGTCCCTGTCACTATCTCAAAACTACACATGTCAGTTAATTGATTTTATTTAGCATACACGTAGTAGTAACTACACGTGGTGTTTATATCATATAAACTACCTAGCACAGAAAAACAATTATGATGGCTGTTGTGGTAAGTCTTTGGAGTCTATCAAGACCACTAAAAAGAGGTAGCTGTTGCTAACATATACCCATCCAAAGTGTATTTGTATATGATTAGAGTGAGATATGTTACCTAAGCCAGCACTTGGAGGCACAAGCACTCTCTTCCTAGCCATGTCTATGGCCTCTGAAACTTACCCAGGTGAAGCCTCTGGTAAACTCTTTCCAGGCAGTTTCAATGTTTCCTGGTTTCTATTGGTTCATCACTTCTTCAAGGACAGCTAATACTAATTTTACAAGTTTCATGCCTTTTTTCACTCCTGTCTTCCAGAACCAGATGGCTTTAATAGCAAAACCACAGATTTATTTCATAAATTTCAGGTCACACTTATAATCACATTCCTAGAAACAGATTGGAGAATATAGATATATAAAAATGTAGTACTAGTTTAACAGGATTTCTTCTTAGCTGATGTGATACTTTTCACATAAACTTTCTTCAGTGTCACAATTTCATACTCAGAATCCTGTACTTCATTTTTAATAAAGTAACTATCTTAGGAAAATATCTGATCCTAAACAATCCTCATCTCACAACAAAGCTGAGAAAAATCAGTCATATATTGTAAAATCACAATACAAAGACAGAGAGATACGATAAATTCCCTTCAACAAGATAAGATTCTGTATACTTTGACCATTCCTAATTTTGAAAATTTCTCAGCTGTAGTTATAAGAACAGGGTCTTAGGTCATGTAGTCTTTTTAGGTTGATTAATAGTCAAGGATAGCACCAGTTTTGGTTAGTTTGTGCCAGCTGTTACAACTTCAGCATTTTCATGAGCCTCAAGTCTAACAAACTTCATTACAAGTCCCTAATCAGTAATTCATCTGCAAATCACCAGAAAAAAATATCAATTTAGTCACTTACCACAAGAGGACAGGTGAAATTAAAGTATCTAGCTGCAAAGCTCACCAGGTGCTATGCTACTTTGAAGTTGCATGAACATTTCTTCTGCCTATGCAAGCATTTGAGTACTCAGAATCCATCATAAAAGTACTTTTGTGCCATAATGGGTTTTGCAATGCTCACATCTGCCTGACCACTTTTTTGTTTTAAAGGCTGACAGACCTGACATTGCTCTGTGAGTAAATCAAGAGCTGTACTGTTTTACAGTAAATGATACTTTGCCTTGAACCAGGAGAAGCAAAAGTCAAATATTATAGGCTAAAATTTTGTCTTATACCCTTTACTGTAGGTATTAAGACTGAATTCCTGTTTTTGTTCTCATAATATGCCATATTTTACCATAGCCCTTTCAAACCCTTATTCTATGATTCTATTATAATTTATCACAGTCTGTATCAAAAGCTTTGTTATTCCAATACTACTTTTTTATCTAGGCCCTAATTTGGGCTACTGTTTTGTAAGATTTTTTAAACAGGTTTTGTAAACTTTACAGTTTGTTACCCCATTTATTTATGCTTAGTGAAATTCCATGCTTTGTGTCACATAAGCTAAAGCAGATCTTTTCCTCTTGACTTGCCCCTTCATGTCTTCATGTTTATCTGTCTAGGTTATAGTTCTTCAGGCAGAAACTCTGAATTTTTTACATTCTGTAAAGCAATTAGCCTAAGTCATTTACTGAATAAAACATATTCAGAGCTTATACAATTTTATACCAAATGGTGTTTCTTTTTTTTTTTTAAATAACCTTCTTGAAATAACACCTCTTAGGATGTCAAAGTAATAATCCATCTTCTTTGAAAGGGTAAAACAAGCAATTCTAATAGTAGTTTATATGAACTTGTTTTCAGTGATCAAAAATGAATAAAGGAATTAGTTACACAACAAAACTTGAGTGAGAACCAGTTCTAAAACTTACGGAATCAAGATAACTGATGAAAACAGAGCTTCTAGTACGCAGGTATGTCACAAGACACTCATTACTTTATTGTCACGTATTGGTCACTAAGTAGTAATAAAAGGTCTTGTTCTGCCTTAGCTCGTTAGCTGAAAGTTGTCATGCAAAAAAGTAATCATGGAATTCGTATGATGTTTTTTTCTTTTACTCAGAGCTGAGACCATAATATTATTTGTAGTTCAATAGCATGTAGCAAATCATCAATAAATGAGGGAAAAGCTAACGTAAGATTGTGACAGGGCAAAAGAGAAGATTTCAGAAGTCCCAGCTGAAGGAAAACTGAGAAGTGGAGAGCTGACAAGATATAGCTCCTGTGAATAATTTTCAATGTTTTAATAATCATAATGCAGAAAAAAAAAAAGGATTTCCCATCTACTTTGGAAACCAAAGGAAATTTTATCATTGATTGAAAAATATGCTTTGATGAGGTTTTAATCTTTATAATTTACATTGTAGGTTTTTTGTATGCTTTATGCTACATATTGAACTGGATCAGAAATACAGGAAAATTAAAAATACTGAGGGAATCAACTTGTTCCCTGTTCTTTTCTCTGCTCCAAGCAAGAATTTGTTTAGCCTGCATGCAAAGACGGATATAGGGACATAAAAATCTACATATATGTGCATGCACAGATTTAGAAACAGGTATATATTTGACTGTACTAGTCATTCATCCGTTGGAATACATATCTTATGCAGTTACCATCAAACTGATGACACATAATCAAGCAAAAATGACCTAGGTTCTATCTTCTTTTTCTTGAAAAGACATTATTTCTGTAATGCTACTTCCCCAAGAGAACTGTCATAGTTAAGGAAGTCTTTTTTAGAGAATTCAGGGTTACCTTATTTCTCTGCAGAATGAGGCAGAAGCACGATGAAAAGTTTCAGCGGGAAGTTACTGCAGAACTTTTATGAGATTTCTTTGTCTGTCTTCTTTCACTGACTAGAAAATAACATTTCCATAATGTATTGCTTTCTTGTATATTTCTATCTGAAGATAATTTTAAAGTAGCTTTCAACAGAGCATTTCTTTCCACATTTACATATCACTGATGCTTTTCCTAGTTTATTCTAAACAATGATATTCGAATATGCTAGCTAGAATGAGAATTGCCATTCTGAAAATATTGAAACAGAACAGAAATTCCTGCTAATACACCATTTCTACAATCAGTCTTTCAGATACAGTAAGGGTCAGATGAGACTCAAATGAGAACAAGTAGCCATGAGGAGATACAAGTAACACAACTATCTGTACTTCTCTCTCATTATCGTTTTCCAGATGAATAGCAGCTGGACAGCATGATGGAACTGTAGCTTTTCTTCTTACTGGAAAGCTGTGGGTAAGCTGGTAAAAATCTGAAACTATGCAAAGGCTTCTTCTATGACCATGTGAGTAATTCTGTGAGTCCATAAAAGTTTATAACTTTCAGACTGAGAATGATTTAAGAAAAAAAAAACCTGAAAAGAGACTGAATGTTTCTTGGTTTGAGTATCATAAGGAATTCTACCTGGAAGTTAGCTTTCATGCATTACTACATAAATAAACGCCACAGTTCAAATATATAAGTGTTTATGCTTTCACTGTATCTACTCTTAAAATAGTGCCTGTACAAAGAGAGATCTGCCTTTTTCTCTGTAAGGCTAAAGAGCTCTCAATTCTTCAAAATGTGTAGTAAATTGGGTAGAAGAATACCTTTAGCAATTTGGCTTGTCATGACTTAGTATTGAATCCTACTTAATTTACCTCTGCAATTAGTTGGCTGAAATGACATATGCCCAAGTGAAAAAGGAGAGCCTACTAGAAAGAATCTCCTGAGTCACAGAGTCTGGACTCCACTGTTACAAGTACTAATCATGTCCTGTCCTTTTCTTAAATGTATTGCAATCCGTTGTTCATTCCATTGGAATGCAATTAGGATTTTGATAACTAGGAATCTTATAATTTCCAGCCAGTTTATTTTGATTCATCATGATGCAAACTATGCTGCTTAGCAGCAATATCTCGTTTCCTCACTGGCATTTATATTCTATATAGATACAAAAATCAGAGCTCACTCTTTATTTTACTAAGCTTTTAAACTTTTTTTCTTTTGAGGATCATAAACCCAGTTATCTTTCTCCATAACTACTCAGTATCTTCTCTGTTTCTCTAAGTCAGGAGTGTCCTGTATGATAAAAATAGTGCTTACCCCTCTGATAAATACCCCTTCTGATAGATCCCAGGGTGTGCATTTGCTTTCCCAAGCCCTCGTCAATTGAAAATTATTCATCATACCAAGTTTGGAGCAGCAGATGTAACCGGAGAGTGACATGGTTCACCAGATCGTGAGCATTCTCTTTTAGCCATAGATCTGATGACAAGGGAGTGGTGGTACCCTTCTGGACATGCAGAACTTTTGCCTTGAACTGTTTCAGGCTAATTTCTAAGTCTCCAGGTGCAACAAAAGCTAGTACTTGTCTCAAGGAGTTTTCTTCCTGAAAATCTGTGACATTTTCTAATATTTTTGGTTGGGTTCTTTTTTGTTTTGGGTTTTTTTTTTGTTTTGGTTGTTTTTTTTTTAACAATTCACTTGAACTACTTGCAGTGTGATTTAATGTAATTATACATTTCATCTTTGTTATGTAGAATTTTCTTAAGATTAATGTTGTAGAGAAGAAAGTAAAACCTGACCACAAAACCTGAATTTTCTATTTTCCCTCCCACTTTTCTATTGATAATTCATGAAATACCAGAATACCCATGTTTTAGGAACTTTTCTATTAATAACTGTTGGTTAGTATTTTGACTTACTGAACCAAATAACTCAGTCATCTGTCTTTCACTAATAATCATAATAGTTCACAGTTATACGAAATAAAACCTACAGTGTGCAAAGGAGTATAGGAAAACACATTTGGTTATGTTATGTTATTCTTCACATAGATATGCATAAAGATTTATCTAACCAAAAATTGATAACTTGTCTGTAAGCTTCTTTTGCCCATTAAATGCACGTAAAACTCAAGGTATGAATTCTAGAGGCATTTTCTGGATAGACGTTTTCTTGTCATAAATTTTGGCTTTGCGTAGCAAAGGCAAAAATTAAACTATCAATCAACATGTAAGTTCAGCTCCCTTAGTGTTTGTGTATGTACTTCAAGGTCACTGGAGGCCACAAGCAACAAACAAGGCCTTATGATGCAGAATTGGGTGATAGATTATATGAGAAATAGTGGAATGTTGGAAAAAATATACCCTTATACACTTATTATTAGCATTCTTAAATCCTTTTGCTTTGAATATACTTTTAGTTCACTGTCTATAACTAAAGAAGACATTAATTTGTAACATAATGAAGAAAACATAAATGGAATAATTTTTGGTTTTGTCACAGGGGAGTTATATAGAAAATAGTAACCATGCATTAAATCAAACTCTTAAGTCATTTATGTTTCTGAATGTACTCTATTTCAGATCTTTCACTAGTTTAACTTAACACCACTGTTTTTCCCATATAATTTTTTCTGCAAAAGTGCATTTCTGGGGTCTTAACTTCCTTATGACTTCAAAAAGTAAATTCAAGTTAATATTTTAATGAATAATTAGGAACTAATGTTGTTTGCACACCTGAATTTCTATCTTTTCATGAAAAGATGCTGCTGTCAGGAATTGCATTTATATTTGGTTTCCACACAACTGAGTAAATCATCAGTCCTCAGCAGCCCAGAGAGAACAGCAGGAGGCATTGGTAAAATGTCTCACAGCAGATTACATTATTCTTTACATGGAGAACTGAGCAATTTGTTGTGCCCCTTTAAGGTTTTTACTTAGCAGCTCTGTTGGTTACTGCTTAACAGTGGCAGAAACCTCATTCCATCTATTCTTTGGACAGAGGTTGCCAGCTGGGAGCATTTTTACAGCAACAGAGGGGACAGGATTTTAGGGAGTCTTTGTATGCTTTCAGAAACAGACTCTCTATTCCTTTCTTTCTTAACTGTGTTTGGGGATCTAGCTAAAAACACATTATTCATAAAATGGTTTGTGTCTGTTAAATCAAATGAAAAGCTTCCCAGGAGAGGAAAGTGTCATAATAATGTATACTTATTATAGGAAAGGATACTATTAAGGAAAAGTTACCATGTCTATATCCTTTTAACATTAGTCTGAGTATCTCAATGCAAACCAGAAGTTTGAAAAAAAAGTCACGGGGAAAAAATGAATGATTTGAATTCTATTATTTTTGTTATCTGAGTGTCTTCGCAAGTCAGCTTTATGGAAGCTCTAGGTTTTCTCTGTATTGCAACTGCAATCAGAGAGGAAAACTTAAGAACTATTTTTCAGATGCCAAATGTGTTAGTGATGTTTATTACTACATGTGCATTGGAAGAGTATTAATCCATCTAAAATACACGGTTCATAATCTGTACAAATATTTGAAAGCTTTCTCTTTTCTTTACTGGTGAAGATTTGATAAATAACCTCAAATGAATCTACTTACATGTAATAAAACATGTACTACTTAGACACAATAAAATTATGAAATAACAATAAATTGCATTTTATAAGTGTCCTGGTTTGAACAGTGGCAGTAATTTTTCTCCTTCTTGTAGCTCGTGGAGTGCTGTGTTTTGACTTTCAGGCTGAGAATGGTTGCTGATAGCAAGCATGTTTTGAGTTACTGCTCAGGTGTTTCGTTTGTCCAAGGCCTTTTTTCTGAGCTTGTGCTCTGCCAGGGAGGAGGGGAGGCCAGAAAGAGGGAGATACAGGACACCTGACCCAGGCTAGCCAATGAGGTATTCCATACCATAGCATGTCATCCTCAGGATGTAACCAGGAGAGAGCCGGAAGGGCTGGAGCTCTGGGGGGATGGAGGAGGTATCGCTCGGTGCTTGGTCGGACAGGGTGAGTTATGGGTCGGTGGCTGGTGAGGTGTTGTATTCTATTCACTTGTTATTGGCTTTATCATTATTATTTGTAGTAGTAGTAATTTATGTTATACCTTAGCTATTAAACCGTTCTTATCTCAACCCATGGGGGCTACATTCTTTGGATTCTCCTTCCTAACTCTCCGGGAGCTGGGGGAGCAAGGGAAGGGAGTTAGTGAACAAGCTGTGTGGCTGGATTTAAACCACGACAATAAGATTAGGAAGAGTGTTGTTGTTGACAAGAAAGATCTTTGAACTACTGAAATCAATGGGATTCAGCTGGTAATTTTTTGGTCCATCCCTCATTTTGTAGCTCACAATGGAACTAGCAGTCCACAGTTTGTTTTACAGCTGGTAGAAAAATTTATGGCGTGTATGTAATTTATTGAAAAATTTTCTACATACATATATTTGAGATACCAATGTTACACTGATCATATATTTTACAAACAATGAGTATGTTAAGCTGAACAGTGTTCACTCAGATTTGAAAAACAACAGGCCTTTTCAGTGTGATTTTTTTTCTGAGCTGAATTTCTTATATTTTTTCATTTACATGTTAGGAAAACTAATATGAAATGAAAGTCATGTTGTTTTTAAAATATGTCAAAGTACATTTTTATGTAATTTTGTTTTGACTAGAAAAATATTGTGAATAATTGAAAAATATGATAATCCATATGATGCAAGATAAAAGACAATCCTTGTAAGCTGAGGTTTGAGCCTCTGTACTTTAGGAAGTAGTAAGGACTGTTAGTACAAGAAGTAAACAGGCTTTTTTAGACATTCTTTTTTTCTGTTGGCTGATCTGGAGAAAAACTGCCAGTAAAGTTTAAGTTGATGTTGTGGTTTAAACCAAGTCCCCCAACTCCCGGAGAGTTAGGAAGGAAAATCCAAAGAATGTAGCCCCCACGGACTGAGATAAGAATGGTTTAATAGCTAAGGCATAACACAATCTTAATGATACAGCCCATAACAAGCGAAAAGAATACAACACCCCACCAGCCACCGACCCATAACTCACTCCACCCTGCCCAGCCAAGCACCGCGTGCTCCTTCCTCCATTTTCCTCCAGAGCTCTACCCCTCCTGCTCTCTCTCTCCCAGTATGCATCCTGGGCATCACATGCTATGGTATGGAATACTTCATTGGCTAGCCTGTGTCAGGTGTCCTGTCTCTCCTTCCTCCCGGCCTCCCCTCCTCCCCGGCAGAACACGTGCCTTGAACAAAAGGCACTTGAACAAAAACAAAGGCCTTGAACAAAAACACCCTCAAAACATGCTCACTATCAAGCAACTATTCCCAGCCCAGAAGTCAAAACACAGCACTGCACCAGCTACAAGAAGGAGAAAAATGACTGCCATGGCTGAACCCATGACAGTTGACAAGCAGATATTTCTTATTGCAGTGCCTGGAGACAGAAGGGATAGCTCCTCTGAGCGTGTCTTGCCTGAGCACCAAACAAGCCGTGATTATCAAACATACATATTCATTATATTATATGCATATTCATAAAGCTACTTATACATGACATCATTCTTCTAAAATTCCTCCTCCATGAACACAATAATGTGGTAGTGGTCTTTGGGACCCCTGGTGGTCCTTTCTTCGTCATCTTCCTCTTCATCACTTCGTCCTTTGGCTGAACTTTGGAGTTGGCCAGCCTTGTTGTTCATTTCCCAGCTCCTTAGCTAGTTCTAACTTGTTTCCCTAAGCATTAACTGAAGAGTTCTCTTCCTTATAATTGTTATAGAATCCACCTGGATTCCAGGTCACTTAGTTACAAGCAAGATGTTCATTCTATTTACAATGAGCTATCTTTCTAGCTCTTTCCCCATCTCAAGGCTTGAATCAGATATCCAAGTTATCCTAGCTTTATAGGTACAGATATGTTAGAAAACAAAGAGTCATCTCCAATTCAAGACTCCAGTTCAAGTCATCATCCAACTCAGTGTAAGTTCTCCTATGGCTTGTTACCTATGTGTGTCACAGTGGTGCTCTCTATTAGAATTATCAGTTCCACTCTACAGAATGGGAACACAGACAGAAAGGTTAAACTGTCAGTTTCAAAGATGAGGGAGTCTGCAGTAGAAAAGGAAATTTAATCCAAATTGCCATCACAGAGGGTTAGTACAGTAACCACTAGGCAATCTTTCCTCTCCAGAAGCTCTTACCCTAGAATTTCTGTAACTTCCTCTTGCCTGAATGACTCCCTACAATATAGACTTCCAGCTTGTCTTTGCAAGCACAGATTTAGCAAGGAATGAAAGAGAGAAGGAAAGTTACAAGGATATAGGGCCTACAGAGCCTCTTTCAGGCAGTGTGGCAGCGTATCTGTTGCAGTTCTGCAGCTACTGCACTTTGTCTCATTTCCTCAGTCATGTTAAGATGGTATGCACACCTCTTTTCCAGATTCCCAAGATTATCACATCTCCTTTCAGGAGCTGCAGCTCTTCAGAGATCCAAATTTGTCTTTGAAAGTTCTGTGCTGAGTTCATATTTTCATCTCACAGTGGCTGGAGCTTTTTTGTGTGCATCTGTGAGTATGTGTGTGTCCTGGTTTCAGCTGGGATGGAGCTAATTTTCATTTTAGTAGCTGGTACAATGCTGTGCTTTGGCTTTAGTCTGAGAATAAGATTAATAACACACCAATGTTTTCGTTGCTAAATAGTGCTTACCCTGATCAAGAACTTTTCAGTCTCTCATTCTCTGCCAGTAAGGAGGGGCACAAGAAGTTGTGAGGGAGCAGAGACAGGACGCCTGACCCAAACTGGGGGAGTTGGCTTGGAGGGGCTGATCTCTTCTTGGGGGCAAGCTAGGCATTGGTCAGTGGGTGATGAGCAATTGTGTTCTGTATCGCTGCTTGTTCTGGTTTGGAATTTTCGTTGGTTTTTCTTTTTCCAATTTTCTCTTTCTTTTTGTTATCTCCCTTTTTATTACTAGTTTTAATTTGTTTTATACTTTGTTTTAATTACTAAACTGCTGTCCTGGGTTCAGCAGTAGCAGCCATTTTTCTCCTTTTTAGTAGCTGGTGCAGTGTTGTGTTTTCAGCTTTCAGCCTGGGAACAACACCTATGTTTTTAGTTGCTGCTCAGTAATGTTTACTCTGACCAAGGACTTTCTGTGACTCATGCTCTGCCAGGGAGGAGGGGAAGTGGGGAGGAAGTAGAGACAGGACACCTGACCCAAACTAACCAAAGAGGTATCCCATACCATAGCATGTCATGCCTACTGTATAAACTGGGGGCAGTCACCCAAAAGGGTTGGATCACTTCTCAGTAGGGCTGGGTATAAATAAGCAGGTGGGGAGTGGCTGTATTCTCTTCCCTTGTTATTTCCCTTATCAGTATTATTATTGGTGGTAGTAGTAGTAGTTTGTGTTACTGGACTGTTCTTATCTTAGCCCGTGGGAATTACATTCTTTCAATTTTCCTCCCCATCCCTCCAGGAGCTGGTGGTAAAAAGGGGAGAGTGAGAGAACAGCTGCAGTTCTGAGTTACAGCTGGGCTTAAACCATGACAAACACTCTTATCTCAACCCATGGGTTTTGTCTTTTTTTCTGATTCTCCTCCCCATCAAACTGGGGGCAGTTTAGTGAGTGTGCAGCTGGGTGGATGCCAGCTGAAGTTAAATCACAGCAATCCTTTTTGGTGCCCAGAATGGGGCCTGAATGATTTAACAACAAATTTGATTGGAATGTGCTAGATCAAATTTATAGCTGTTATTTCTGTTTAGCTAATAATTGTCAGGCTTCTGTGCTTCCCATGGGGCTTGCTTGCCTTACTGTATATTAGAGCCTAGCTCTCGTTAGTGGCTGATTTTGCTTTCACTGCTTGCTGTACTGATGTACAGCTTATCATCAGACTTCTGTGGCTGAGAACATTTTGATAACAGCTATGGTGATGTGCTTGGGCTGGCAGATGGCTGTGGCATCTCTGTGACTTGAGTTGCTTTATTGGACAGGCTGAGAACTCCAGTGTGAATTCAAGTTGAAGGAACTGTGACCTGTGGATGAGTCACTAAAACATCTGTTGCTATGGATAAGCCTATGCCAGAGCAGGTACATCTCAAAGCATCTGTTGCTATGATTGTGTCTGTGCTGCAGGAGGTATACCTCTGAAGGGACTGCAGTCCAAGGATAAGTCCAAGCTGGAAAAGTTACATCTTGAAGCATGAGCTGTATGCTGGAGTGTCTCAAAATATGCATCCATGGACAAGACCACAACAGAGAAGGTACACCCCTGGAAGGACTGCACCAATGGGTAAGGCAATGTTGGAGCAGGTTTACTTCTGAAGGGATTGTGCCTATGGTTAAGGTTAGACTGGAGCAGATATATCTTTGAAGGCATTGTGGCCCATGGATTAGGCCATGCTGTAACAGGTGCACCTCAAAGTGACTGTGGCTTTGGATAAGTCTATGCCACAGCAGGTATACTCCTTGAGAGATTGGCTCATAGATAAGTCTCCACTTGGAGCAGCTACACCCCTAAGGGACTGCGGTCTGTGAGTAAATCCAAACTTGTGAAGAAAAAGGAAAGCACTAAGAGCAAGACCATAAAAAATTAAACTTCTGGTAGCAGTAAAGCAAAAGGAGAAAGTGTACTAAATGAGGATAGTTACCAGGATACATTTGCAATGTTCCAGAAGTAAAACTTGAGTCCCTTTCAAACAGATCATGGGTTATTAAAATAATATTTACCTATTATTTCCAAGAGACACCTAACAGATACTTAGTGGGACACTGTTGTGAAGCTGAAAGTCCAGACAAGGAGCTTTTCTGAAGATATGCCCTATTTACTTTGAGAAAATTCTGGTGCTGTATTTACATGTTTATGTTCTTTTTTCCACTTCTTGATGCTTTGGTCTTTCTTCTGCTGCTTCTGGTAGAAAAGAAAGAAATTCTTGTTCTTTCTACAAATGCATTGCTCTGTATTTCAAAGGACAAACCAACATTAGGCTGACATGTTATATCAGTAAGGGCAAGGTTAAGTGTGTTTGAAGAGATACTGCTTATTAGCCTGAAGTGAATTACCATGGAGATGATGGATTTCTGCCCAGAGATAAAAAGCAGCTAAGATACTTCTTCAGCTATGCTGATTAATTATGTGAAAGTCTTCCTATTAATTGTGTGGGTTTGTTAATTTGATAAAATTGGAAAGTTATAGGCAATATATTCTTTTTGTAGTAAACAAATAAGTAAATATTTAATCCTGAGTCTATTGGGTGAGCATTCTCTCAGAAGACAGAAAAACTGTGACAAAACCAGAGCTATAGATTCTGGCTACTATCCAGCATAAGCATATTACACATAGCATTACAAGCTTTGATCAGTTACTTTCAATCAGAAATAATAGTTGCCCAGGGAGGTAGCAAATGCTCCATCCCTGGCAGTGTTCAAGACCAGGTTGGATGAAGCCTTGGGTGATATGGTTTAGTGTGAGGTGTCCCTGCCCATGGCAGGGGGGTTGGAACTAGATGATCTTAAGGTCCTTTCCAACCCTAACTATTCTATGATTCTATAATTCTATAATGCAGAAAGACCACTGACCATATTTTCAAAATTATTTATGAGTTCTTGAGGAAAGCTTTTATGAGTTTTTGAGCCCATATTAGCACTCTTGAATTCCTGAGGTGTCTACGGCACTGATCTCCACATGTCAGTTACATTTCAATTTGTTGGCTTATGATTTAATTTGATGCCTTCTAGTTTCTTGGTTTGTTTTTTTTTTGTTTTTTGGGGGCTTTTTTTGTGACAATCAGTTCTCCTGTTCTCTGCTAATTCATAATTTATATTGCATTTACATTGCCATCAAAGATATAGAATTTATTGCATGAGCTGATTGTAAAGTGGTTGCTGAATTTCAGTTATCAAACAACACAGTTATCCACATAGCTTTAAAGTTCTAATACAATGTGAGAAACTTGACCTAGAGTTTTGATCAAACTTGAGCTTGCAAGGTAATCCTGGGGACCAGATCCCTGACCTTGTATTGAAACTGGTATTTAAGGAAGAGATTTGTCTATGTACCTTAGGGAAAGTATTTCAGAATTTGTTTACTTTGAAAGTGTAGATGTGTGGACATTTATAGCTATTCCTTTTGCCAGTAGAGCAGGCAGTTTGTTAGAATGCATTCAGGAGTGACAATAAAATACAATGAACATCAGGAAGACAACATCTGCATGTTTCCTTGTCTCCACATTTATCTATGGCCAGAATACTTACATTTATCTTTATTAGTATCTCACTTTTTTTCCCCTTGCTGTCTTACACAACACATGGGAAAGGGTTGCATCTACTTTTGATTGCATAATCATTATAATTAGTCCCTAATCTCATCAACCAAGAGGTTGTACACATGATCTCAAATTCGCTAAGCAGAAAATGGATATCTCAGAATAGTTCTTTATTCAAATGATATTTTGCCATTATCATCTTTCATTCTGAAGTTATCACTTGTTTGTTTCAAGTAAGCCTGAGCTGTTCCAAGGGCTGGTGTTCAGGAACAAGTAGTATTTGCTCTGAAGAGCTGTGCTATGCTATAGCACAGTGTATTACTAAGTAATCACAGTCAGTAGGACAAATAATTTGATTAGTGAAGCTGCTATATCTATGCTATACATTGTTTCAGTGTGCTACCTCAGACAAAATTTATCCTATCCCTATGGACCAATAGTCTTCTCCATGTATTGGATTTAAAGCTGTCCAGAGGGCTAAACAAGTCTTACTCACATGGGTGCACATTTGTCCATTTGGAGGAGACATTCTAGCTCAGTTTCCTCTGTAAAGTATCTTTCTTGCACTCTCTGAAACCTTTTTGCAAACCAAAAAATTTGCAGGAAGCAGAATGGTTGAGGAATTTTCTTCAAAATGATTCTACTGAACAAAACCCCAAATGTAAATACAGTCAGAATCTTACAGATCATGCTATAAGTAACATTATACACCATACAGCTACACCAGCATTATTTGCATTATCACGCACTTTTAATGTTAATTTTGAAAGTATTAATCTTCTCAGCTGTAAATTGTGGAATCTGATAGCCTCACCTCTGAATCACTACATGTGTTCAAAATTTTTCATGAACAGAGACAGACATAGACTTTATTTTATTTAGAAATATTGAGGGAAATTGGTAGAAACTGTTTCTATTACAGGATAGACCTCTAAGGCTACAAAATTTTTAATCCCTTCTTTCTGCTAACAGTCATGTTTGCCTTCATCATCACATTGTGAACATGGTGAACTTTGATTCTTGAACAGCTGGATGGTAACACTGTTTCCATGAAAAAAAAAACAACAAAAACATGAATTAGGCAGCATTTTAATGAATCAGGAACAAAGAAATATTCAGTATTCTGACCACATACAACAAATAAATAACATATGTTCACAAGAAATAATGGTGTGAATCATTAGTCACAAAGTGGTTCACACATGAGATATATTAACATTCGAAGCTTAGATGGTTTACAAAATAAGCTAATTAGTAACATCACCTAAAGTGGCAAAAGAAAGTTCAGGAAGGTTCCAGATAAACGGAGAACAAGGGAAAGCTTTATAAAAAATCAGAAGAAAGCATCATGATGTAAAAGCTGCACTACAAGGTGTAATTTCTGCCTTTTCTCACTAGAGGAAGTCTTAATACTCCTTACTAGAGTGCTCTGCAAATGCAATAGCTGGAGGCAATATATCAAAGAAATTTTTATCTTAGTTGGGTATGTGTTTTGTCATTTTTTTTCAGGTCTCCTTATGCATTGGCTAATATTCTGTACATATGGCAAAAAAACAAAAACAATTGCTTTGTAGTGAAGTTGAGCAACAAGCAAAAGAGCATGTTTGTAGAGCACTGAATTACACTGTCATCTGTACTGAGTTAATGAAGCTTTATGCAATAACAGCCTCCTTGCCATTATAGACTCCATTTCATTATGATGTAGATGCATTATCAACCATGAAGTCACTGTCAGCTATGACCTGCTTACTGGTTAATGGTGGTACATGTGATTCTATTTCCTTTAAAAGCACTCATCTACAAATATCACTAACAACTACAGTAAAAGAAAAGAGTTTTCTTTGCAATAAGTCACTCACATTGGAATTTTCACATTTTCCTACTAGCATTCTGCTGGGGAGACAGAAAATAAAAGAATCCTTGAAAATAATTAAATATCAGTAATTAGTTACGTGGAGGGCATGGTAACATACTCCCAGAGTACAAATGCATTGCACATCTTGCTAATTTTGTTGTTTTTTTTTTTATACTTTGTACTCAAGCCTGAGCTCTCATACAATTTTATCTGAATCAGTGGAAGATAATGAAATGCCTTGTAAAATCTGGGCTTACTGTTTTTCTTCAAAACAAACAAACAAACAAACAAAACCCAAACCAAAACAAAAACAAAAACAAAAACAAAAAAAAAAAGAAAAAAACAAAGGCCCAATACTTAGATACAGAAAAGAATTGTATTTACTTCACTTTATCACCTTTTGGCCCTTCCTGTAAAGGACTTGTAAGGGTGCCACCATGAATTCCCATACCATGCAAGATGTATTTTTGATCTCTTCAAACACACTTTCCTTGACAATGATTTTCATTGACCTTCATATCTAATCTCCAGCAAGATGGAAGAACAACATTAATTTATTTTGTCCACAAATTTGTATAATTAATTGTTTTAAAGCTTCATACACCTGACATGGCAGATTCCTACAATGACACAACTAACCTTTATGTCTGAATCTTGTAAGTAAATTTCTTTACAATCACTCAGGTGGCAAGACTAATTCACCCAGGTGGGAAAACCATTCAATAATATCTTTACCTAGAAAATGTGAGAATAAAGGAACTTGTGACACAGTGCACAGAGACTTCTGTTAGTAGCTTAGGTAGATCATCAATTAATAAACATGCAGCCTGCACTTAAGTTCATTTCAGAGGAATTCTGATGCCAAGTAGTATATATACAGAGCAGCTGCAAGTTAGGGCATGACAAAGAGATGACTTCTGAGTTGCTACAAGATCTTGGTTGATTTGACAATCTGATAACAGAAGAGTACACAAAAGAAAGCCTAAAACCAAACCTTAGTCAGATATAGTTATAATGCAAATCACATTACCTCTTTAGAGAGAGCAAAATCAACTGGTTTTTAGTATGACTAATACTCTGGCAGTAGTGGCTTCTGAAGGTACAAATAATTCTAATGTAGTAGCTTAGTTGAAGTGATAAGAGTATGGTAAAAAATAAGGTAAGATTAAACAGACAAGGCATTAAAAAAAGCTCTCCCCCAGTAGGAACAGAAGCATGAACAGTACAGCAGCAGTGTATGGTGGCCCTTCTTGTCAAGCTGCATCTTCAGGTTTAAACTTCTGTTTCAAAATTACAAAGTTATTTCTTAGGTTTACATTTTAATAAAGTAACCTCTTTTTCCTTATGCCCTGACATATTACAGAAACTTCAGTGAGATGATAAATGTTTTCCCAAATGAGCAGTGATCCAAAACAGAAGGCACTGGTCAATGTAAAAGTGACACCAATGTACTGTCAGAAATCCTTAAGGCAATTTTTTCATGAGGAATATATTTCTTGGCAGCCTTAGACCAGACAGAGACCTTTAAGTGACCTTTAGACAAGTTCCCAAACACGTTATAGCTTCTTTCAATCATTACAGTGCAAGACTGATGTTTAATTAGCATCCAGATTAAACTTCACTGTGAAGTTTGGGTCGCTTTCTAAAACAGAGTAATTTTCATTGTCAGTACTTTTTTTTTAACTTGTAAGTACTTTATAAAGATAGTTATCTCTTTCTTCTGTATAAAATTGCCTTCCTTTCAGTGAGGTGAGTGAAAAAAAAAAAATAGAGGATTAATAATATACCCTCAAAGTCTCCAAATTTCCTTTTTCATGCATAGCAAAATCTGAGGTCCAAAAGACTGTTTTAAAATGTTCTCTGAAGGAAAATGGAGAATATATTAACACAAATTTTGCAATCACTAGAGGTCCAGTTTTCCGAGTAATTAACCTAAAAATGTACAGAATATTCCGATGTATTACAGCCAGATTTCAAAAATTTGGTCAGATATCCACAGGTATTGGTGTCTATGAGTTTGTGAAAAGGGCAGTCACTATTTTCTGCAGTTTTCAGTGCCTGATTACTTTGAAAAACCTGGTCTGTTTTTTCCTTGCTATTTTTAATGTGGATGCCCCTTGTGTTAGTTTTAATCCTTCCACTGCTACATGAACAAAAAAAACCCCCAAACTTTACTAATGCAGCAGCGTTTTTTCCAGTAACTCGTATGAATTTCAAAGAACTGAATACTTATGTGTCTAGATAATTAGGCACTCAGAGACAATTCTAAAGCAAATTATGGTGTGCAAGGAAACAAACGCGTGAATCGAAACATATCTGCCTCTGTTTGACTATTTGTCTTGTTTAGCTTTTCTTCTTTTTCTATGCCTCTAACAAATTGCTCTTTTTTATTTTCTTTTTCATGCTTGACTGGATGTGCCTACTCCACGTTGCTACCATAGTAGCCACACTTCTTTTATTACTGACAAAACACAAGCTCTTTTTACTGCCTTGTGCGTTTGGTCATAGCTTAACTTTTACCAGACTAGTATCACTTCAAGTAAGCTGCTACGTTAGAACTGTCTCCACCTTCAAAAGCTGCTATATCCAAGTCTTAGTCAAAGTACAGAGTATTTCGCTTTTTCCACTTTAATGCTTTGTGACTTCTACCAATTTTTTAACAGTGAAAATATCTCTACTCAGCAAAAAAACTATAAAGGTTTAGTTGCATTTCTGAGTGTTTTCAGTCTCCTTCTGTCTAGTGAACTTTGCAGAGGAGTTCTTGAATCTTTCTTTTTTTCTGTATCACTGCTTCTTCCATATGAAAGGATAGATAGGTGAGAAAATTCTTTTTAGAGAATCATTCTTGACAACTTTGAGAGTTCTGCCATTTAAGATAAGGGAGTCAGCAAGAAAAAAAGGTTTTATCCATTTACACTTACCTTTTCTACTACCAACAGTAGAGTTTCAGTAAATTAATTTGATACTGCATATATTATTGGCATGTAAGTAGCTTTTTTGGACTACCATACAATCAGAAAAATTCTCACTGCCTGAAAATCTCTAGCTTATGACAGGAAATATCACCATGAGCATTTGTAAAGTAAAATTTTCAAAATTGTGTGTCTTGAAAACACTCATTAATGGAGAGACTCTTGAAAAGATAATATATACTATCTTCCTTTTGGTGAGTCTTATGGTCATATTGCACTCACAGTTCAAGATACAGTTGCAGAAAACTGCAGTTAAAAACTCTCTTTGACTTGGGTCTATGTGGCAAGGTTTTGAAGTGGAGAGGGCTAAAGTGGTGGCTTCTATGAGAAGACACCAGAAGTTGCTACCATGTCAGCTGCAGTTTAAGCTGGCTCCAAGACTGCTGTTGAAAGCTAAGCCTATCAGCACTCACATTGAATCATAGAATCATAAAATGGATGGAGATAGAAAGAACCTTTAAAAATCATCAGGTTCAATCTGCTGTCATGAGGAGGGATATCTTTCACCAGATTAAGTTGCTAAAAGGCCCATTCAAACTGACCTCAAATACTTCCAGTGATGGGGTATCCCCAACTTCTCCAGGCAACCTGTACCAACATTTCACCATCCTCATTGTAAAGAATGTCTTCCTTATATCTAGTCTGAACCTACCTTCTTTCAGTTTAAAACCATTACCCCTTTATCCTGACACTACATGCTCAGGTGAAAAGTCTCTCCTTTTACATATTGGAAGGCTGCAACAGTATCCACAGAGCCTGTTGTTCTCCATAGTGAATAACTCCAACTCTCTCAGCCTTTCTTCAGATGAGACGTGTTTTTTCCTTCAGATCTGCTTTAATAGGTCTGTGACTTTTTTGTACAGGGAACCTCAGAGCTGGACATGATCCTATAGGTGGGGTATCACAAGCACAGGGTAGAGCAGGAGAATCATCTCCCTCAACCAGATGGTCATGATTATTTTTTATACAGCCCAGAATATGATTGATTTTCTGGGCTGCAAATGCACATTGCTGGCTCATATCCATTTTTTTCAACCACCAGTATCCCCCCTGCTGGGCTGCTCTTCATCCATTCATCAATTCATCATTCATATTGCAAAAAAGATAAAAAATACTGCACAGCAGCTGTGAGAGGAATGAGAAAATGTGAGAGGAATAGCCTTGCAAACACCAGTGGCAGTGAAGGAGGAAGGGGAAGATATGCTACATGTGCCAAAGCAGAGGTTCCCCTGCAGCCTGTGGAGGACCATACTGGGGCAGATATTCACCTTTCAGCCCCACAGACAAGCCTACAATGGCGCAGGCTGCTGCTAGGAATGGAAGCCTGTGTAAAGGAGCCCTTGCTGGAGTAGGTTTTCTGGAAAGACCTGTGGCCCATAGGGACCCATGCTGTAGTCTGTTCTTGAAGAATGGTACACATGGAAAGGAACAATTCTCAAGGAACTGCACATGTAGGAAGGACCCATAGTGGAGAAGTTCATAAGAACCGTACCCCATGGGAGGGATCTTACACTGAAACAGGGGAGCAGCATGAGCAGGAAGGAGCAGCAAAGATGAAGACTAATCACAACCCTCATTCCTTGTCTCCTCTGTGCTGCTCACTGGGGAGGAAGTCAAAGATTCAGAAGTGAAATGGAGCCTGAGAAGAAAAGGAGGGGTGGAGGGAAGGTGGGTTTAGTTTTGGTTTTATTTCTCACTATTGTACTCTGTTATTAAGTGAAAATAAATTGTTTTTTTCTCAGTTGAGTATGTTTTTCCCATGTCATTAAATGGTGAGGGATCTCCTTGTCCTTATCTCAATCCATTTTTGCTCCTGTCCTTCTGAGGAAAGAGATAGGGCAGCTTGGTGGGCAGTTGGCAGACAGATGAGGTCAACCCACCACAGCTACTCACACTGTTATTTGCAAAGTTTTTTGAATTAGCAAAGGAAACTAGAGCTTAGTAATTTTTTACCATATGGAATAACTTTTACACTTTCTTCTCTTTAAAAATTTGACTTTTCGCTTGGATTATAGAAGAAGTTCAGAGTGTTTTATTTGTACTGACTATTTAAAAATTGGCATTATTTATCTTGACATTTTTGTTAATTAAAAATGGGAACACCTGTTTGTTCTTTTTATTTTCAATTTGCACATTACCTGCATTGGTTTAAAGTGTGTTAATTCTCAAATACCCTTACATAAAATTCTGTCACTTAAATAAACAAAAATGTGACATGTATAATTTCAGAAATACAATTTGTGATTAGATTTAAATTTTAAAAGTAAATTAGGTTGAGATACAGGTGATTCTTAAAGTACATGTAAATATTTTCATTTGATTATAAAAAGTAATTATGTTGACAAGCAATACATTTGAAAGTGCAAGTGGGGTTATGAAAAATTAATGTAATCATTGAACTGTTTGATAGCTCTTGATAATATGATAACAAAATAAATCAAGGAGCTGTCACTTTGCAGAGTAGAAAAAGCAAGGTTTGGACAAAAGTAAATGTTCTAAGAAAATCAAATAATGTTATGGGAAAGAAAATGCTGTCATAGTTAAATACAGGCTTTAGACATTTATTTCTGGCAGACATATCGTATAAAATTCCCATGACTCTGTGCTTGGAACTTTTTACCAAAATAAAATTGCTGCAATGCGATTAACTTGAAATATTCATTGTCTTAATAGGAACCATTAATGTTTCCTAAATATATGTTCTGTCATGAATCTGGACTTTTCTGAGTGATCTAAACCAGATTCTTCACTCATTCTTAGAAGTCATGTTTCCAGAGCTTAGTTTCAAAAAATTTTGGAACCTCAGACTAGACCCAATAATTGAGCATCATGCCATAAAAAGGTAATCTTATGACATATCCTTGAAAAAAACATAGTAACAGCCCAGTAGAAGAATACTTACCATAGAGGTGTTCAGATTCTTTACAGATTGTAACAGAAGAATTCTGTATCTCTGAATGGTTGTACAAAAAGTATGGTGATGCAGTACAAGATTGTACAGAGTTTTGGGTGACATGCTTTAGTGCAAGTGTCCCTGCCCATGGCACAGGAGTTGGAACTAAATGATCTTAAGGTCTTTTCCAACCCTAACTATTCTATGATTATATAATGAGGTGCTAAGTACACAGACTTTTAAGGTAACATTGCTTTACACTGAGGTTTAATGTGTGGGTCAGTTTTCAGTTAGGTTCATTTTTCTGCTTTGGCAGAGGTCTTTGGCACCCAAAAAAATCTGGGTAGAATGTAATGCTTTGTTCCAAACTATTATTCAGAAAACCATTGCTCAGTTATTGCTTAAGGTTGAAACAAAGGCCTGACTGATATGTGCAGTAACATATTTCTGCATGCCCAGTACCAATTAGCCACCTGAGAACCTGTGTCTATGGTTTATTGATAGCCACAAGGAAGAGTTCAGGAAAGTTCAGCTCATGGCAGCTGGAATACTCTTTATGATGCTTTCTTTTCAGTGTGCATTTCATTTTTTCAATCTCATCAGTAAAAGGTGATGATGTTATTACACTTTAAGTCACTCAGAAAATGGAAGTTCTTGGATCTGTGTTATCCCCAGGCTGTAAAGCCACAGCTTGCACATTCCAGAAGAATGTGTAAGCAGAGAGAGGACTGAATTACACTCTTTCTGTTCAAACATGCATGTTAGATGGAGAATTCAGTGGGAGAAGGAAAAGAAAAAAAGATCTCGTAGCTGAGCAGTTAAGGCACTAGCATTCTGCTCTCTTTACCCATGACTGAGTACTTCTAATCCAATTATTTAAGTTAAAACATATAAAAAGTGAGAGTAAAACGACGGAAACACATACTTTCTTCTGCCAGCAACGCCTGAGGGCTAAAGAAGAATTATCCTATTCATATTTTATTCAACTTCTGAAGTTCCTTTTCTATTAGCCTTATCAAGTAAAAGTAGAAAGGGTGGCTATATTTAGGAACACAATTAGGAGCTTTGATTAAGAACAAGATCTTCAGTTCTGGATCCTAGCATAATTGTATAGTTTCTCTTTAACATTGAACACCCCAGACCACAGACAAAACCCTCCAAGTCTGCTTACAATCGACCATGCCCACACTGAGGATGACTGGGACATTCAATATGCAGTCCAGGGTCTAGGGCCAGCCTGCAAACCTATATTCCCTGCCCCCTGGATATGTTGATTGGTTTATGATAAGAAACTGAGGGGGAAACTAAAAAAGCTATACTGTTTTTTTTTGTAGACTTCACTATATCAAAGGCAGTGTGGTACAAACAATATTAAATGACCTGACACTCAAACATGTGACTATGCTTCCCAAATTCATAGCTGTTTACCCTTGTTCTTGCACAAAATGTCATTGCCCATAATAAAAAAAGAATGCCTTTTCTAGTAGTGAGCCAAAACTTTCCATGGAGGTCAATATCTGAAGACAGCAGAGAAAAATGGCATCAAGTGGGCAGTGTTTTGGAACCATTGTTAATAGTGGGGAACTGGTTATGGGTATGTGATCAGAGCACAGACTTAGTCCACGCGTTGTTGGAGAGAAAATTAAATATTATTTCCTTGTAAATTGAAAACATCCATATCACATGGCATGTATTTTAAATATGTATGTGGTTATGCACTTTGAAAGCTAATCAATATCGTTAAGTGTGGTTGGTTTAAATATCGTATTGCTTAGTGTATGTGCTATTTAATTGACTAGAGACAGACAGCGACTAATCAGGTTGCATCTTTCACACAAACCAATATATAATGTTACCTCTGGCTGAACTATACTGACCAGAATTTTATTACTGAATCCTTTTTTTGGCTGAATAATTGCCGAATGACAAGGATATGTACATATTCTGGAGAACTGTGAATAAATGGTCTATGAAATTAAAGAAAATAAAGAAGAAACAAAGGGCTGAGTGGAGTCTTTTAGACATGGATGACAGAGAGAAGTAACTAAATAATTTGATGAAAGTTTTATTAGCTTATAGATACTGAAAGAGCAAACTTTGATATTTCAAAAGCTAAACAACAAAGACACTGTAGTTCAATCTATGCAGTTAAATAATGACAAATGTTTGTAAAGAGAAATATAGCAAGAACATGTGCAATCTAGGACAAGAAACAGGGAACAAATAGATGTTACATTAGAATAATCTCCCCAGGGAAGTGGTGAATTCCTGAACACTAGACACTTTGAAGATTCAGCTTGACAGGGTGCTGGGACATCAAGTTTAGGTCATACTTTGACAAGAAAAGTTGGACCAGATAATCCTTGAGGTCTCTTCCAACCTGGTATTCTATGTTTCTGTGATTTTACAATTATGAATGTTAGGGTACAGTATTTATAAGAAGAGTTTATTGGCTCTATTTCAGATGTGACTTAATATTGGTTGCGATGTTCATATCTCAGGAAAATGTAGTAAGTACAAATAGAGTAGTTCAGAAAAAAAATAATATTCATTTAACTAAGACAAGTAAAATGAAAATAAAAACTACTTTTAGAAATAAAGATATAAATCAGTCTGACACAGTCAACGGATGCAGTAGCAATCAATATAATTAACAGCATATTACTAAGCCAGTTCAACAGCAGTAACAGAATTCTATGAAATGATATTCTTGTCACTTTCTATATGGACTTACAAATTACAAATGCCCTGTTCTGCTACAAGGTATAGGAATAATACTTTTTTATTACTTTTAATTTCTACTGCTTGCTTTTCAAAGACAAGTTAACATTGTTTTTGTTGTTCTTTTTGTTGTATTTTTAATGAAAATCAAATTAAGAGAAAAGAGGCAGAACTAAATATTATAGGCTTGAAATACTGTACCAAAATTATATACATCTGGGAACTGGAGATGACCAACTTCAACTAATTCTTGGATAACATAATATTTTAATATTTTCCCTTTTATGTGAGGTGATTGAGTGTCTTCTATGCTACCTACTTGGGATCTTAGCTTACATTTGGTGTCCATGCAGAATCAGATTTTTAATTAAGATGTGCCTGTGGTAGGCCTATCATAAATCCATTAGCATATTCATAATAATATCTAGCAGTTTTCCTTCCTGAGAGTTCAAAACACTTATTTAAGAGGATAATTATCACTAGTATTATTTTAAATGTGGATTAAATACAGCATGAAATGTTGAAGTGACACGCTGAAATTCAAAGTCAGCAATAAAGCTGTAGATGAAAACTAGGTACAATAAGCCTCAATTAGACCACAAATACTAGTTCAGATTCCCTCCCAGGGCACACTATACTATAATATTATAGGGTTGCATTCTTTTTTTGGAAGTTTGTCTTTGAACACAGAAGTGAATTTTACTGGAATAATTAGAGAGGAAGTTAATATTAACCAAGCTAAGTCCTACACCTGGGTTGGAGCAATCCCAGGCACAGCTACAGGTTGGGCAGAGAAGAGATTCAGAGCAGCCCTGTGGAGAAGTACCTGGGGGTGTTGGTCGATGAGAAACTTAACATGAGCTGGCAGAGTGTGCTTGCAAATCAGAAAGCCAGCTGTATCCTGGGCTGCATCAAAAGGAGCATGACCAGCAGGTCAAAGGAGGTGATCCTGCCCCTCCACTCTGCTCTTGTGAGACCTCACTTGCAGTACTGTGTACAGTTCTGGTGTCCTCAATATGAAAATGACACGGACCTGTTGAAACAAGTCCAGAGGAGGGCCACGAGGATGATCAGGGGACTGGAGCACTCCCGTATAATGACAGGCTGAGAAAGTTGGGTCTGTTCATCCTGGAGAAATGAAGGCTGCGTGGAGACCTCATAGCAGCCTTCCAGTATCTGAAGGGGGCCTACAGGGATGCTGGGGATGGACTATTCATTGGAGACTGTAGTGATAGGACAAGGGGTAATGGGTTAAAACTTCAAAAGGGGAAGTTTAGATTAGATATAAGGAATAAGTTCTTTACTGTGAAGGTGATGAGGCACTGGAATGGGCTGCCCAGGGAGGCTGTGAATGCTCCATCCCTGACAGTGTTCAAGGACAGGTTGGATGAAGCCTTGGGTGATATAGTTTAGTGTGAGGTGTCCCTGCCCACAGCAGGGGTTTGGAACTAGATGATCTTAAGGTGCTTTCCAAACATAACTATTCTATGATTCTATGATTCTATGATCTGTATCTAATAATTCTGTTCCAGTGGAAGAAGTAACACTCATCTAAATACTAAATGTAAACACAGATACATTTATGTATTTATGGCGCTGATTTATTTGATCCTTTGTGTGTTGCATATAAAACAATGACACACGAAGTTATATCCATTGTATAAATGTTGCCTTGTACCTAAGTGTCATGGTTTGAGCATGTTTTGAGGGTGTTTTTGTTCAAGGTTTTTTTTTTCCAGCCAGGTGGAGGAGGGGAGTCCGAGAGGAAGGAGGGACAGGACACCTGACCCAGGCTAGCCAATGAGGTATTCCATACCATAGCACGTGATGCCCAGGATGCATACTGGGAGAGAGAGAGCTGGAGGGGGGGAGCTCTGGAGGAAAATGGAGGAAGGAGCACGCTCAGCGTGCTCAGGAGTGCTCAGCCGGGCAGGGTGGAGTGAGTTATGGGTCGGTGGCTGGTGGGGTGTTGTATTCTCTTCACTTGTTTGCTGTATCATTATTATTTGTAGTGGTAATGGCAGTGGTGATTCTGTGTTATGCCTTAGCTATTAAACCGTTCTTATCTCAATCTGTGGGGGCTACATTCTTTGGATTCTCCTTCCTAACTCTCCGTGAGTTGGGGGACTTGGTTTAAACCATGACACTAAGGAAAAGGATTTCTTGTAGCTAAGAAATCTAAATTCTATTTCCAGTTGTATTTCCAGCCACAAATGATCTGTGTGATTTAGAACTACCTTTCAGCCTCATTGAGACACAGTTGTCTTGTAAGTAAAAATTTCTCAATATCCTTGAGTCAGAAAGGGAATTACAAAAAATTTCAAATCAATGATTTAAAGGCTCTGTGACACTATCAATAGCAGTACTTGTTTCACTTAAACAGAAATGTTGCATCAATGCTATGCTATCTGCCTACGCATTTTTTTGTATTGTATAGATGTCTTGCACCTGTCTTTCATGGTTTCAGCATAGTTAAAAATACAGATGTTATTAATATAGTTCTGTCAAGCGTTATTAGGATATATTTTTGTTATGTGATTAACAAACTTCAAACTGTCTGTATGCATTAGTATTTATAGTATATTTGTACAATAGCATGAGTGTTGCTAATGTACCATTAATATCTGGATATCATTAATGGAATGATAGCAAAAGTTTCAGTTTCTTTATCAGCTCTAATTAAGTCACCTTTCTATTTTCTCTAACAACAATTTTTTCTTCCTGTTAGCTAAAAAGTATAGGTACTCTTTCTTCTTAATGCAAACAGCTACGACCATAATTATTAACCTACACATACAAGACTGTTTTGCTTGTCTCACAAAGTTCAGAGACATAATTTATAGCCCAACCAAATTTAACATGATATCAAACATTACCTCACACAAAAATAAAAAAAAGAGATTGAGCAACAAAAAAGTACAATACCATCACATAAAAATACAACAATGAAAATAAACCTACCTGGAAAGATAAAACATTATCTCATTAGGCAACTTCTAATCCCTGAAGATTTGGAAAGCATTTTCTCCATCAAAAATTTATGTGAAAATTTTGAACTACATAACTTCTTTCTCTACAGCAGATTTATCATTGGTATAGTTTGGTACAGCAGTTCTTAATTCTAAATGAAAAAAATAAAGTCATATTACTTCTTTGCCAAATCAGCATATGAACTATATATAGTCAATAAAAAAATGATGTATGTAATGTATCATGAACAGAAACACAGTCTATAACCATAACAAGATAATCTCAGCCCAGGAACTTCACGTTTCCTCTCACTTGCCACTAGCCATTGTCTACGAGAAACCCTAAGGGAGCTAATGGATGCGAAGGTATGCATTTTAACCAAGGAATAAGAGCACCTGTGTGACAGCCAAACATATTCTACAGGAACAGAAGAAATTCTTTTGTGGCAGACATTTTTAAAGCACTTTTTGTCACTTTGAAAAGTGACTTTAGAAGGAGTCCATAAGTAATGCTGGGATTCAATGGTCCCCTTTTCTTGGTTTAAATCTTCTGGCCTCCCTTTAGTTTGGATAAATATTTTTCATACATATGTTTAACTTTTCCAAAAAGCCTTAAGAGGATATTTACTCACAGAAAAGTGCAGTGTTCTATGCAAGTGCCAAGAATATTTTCCTCAGTGTCAGTTTTCCCCATCAGCACCAATGCATTCTCTTTATGAGATCACAGTAGATTTTGCCCTTGACAGGCTAAACAATTTTTTCATCATTGTTCAATTTATCCCTGCTGGAATATAAAAGGCTGCAAAGAGCAAATGGTAATATACATAATAGGGGTTTGTTACTGATTCTGAAAACTACCTAATTTGCAAAATTTGAAAATTTTAGTCCATAGAGTAATTGAAACAAAAGCTGGGTTGGTTGGTTGTGGGTTTGGTTGGTTGTTGTTTCATTTGTTCGTTTGGTTGGTTTTTTGCTTGCTTGGGGTTTGGGTGGGATGGGGTGTTATGTCCAGGTTGTTTTGTTGTGAGGATTTTTTGTTATTATTTTGGGCTTTTTTGTTCTAAGTACATAAATGCATAAGTAGCAGATTTTACTGGCTGCAACCAAAACTGGGAGTAGACTCTTGATAAAATCACTTAGCATTTCATCCTGGTCATACAATGCAAAAAAGAAACTAGATACAGTAGATCATACATCAAGTCTCAAATCTTACTGTCCTGGGTTCAGTAGCAGTCATTCTTCTCTTCTCGGTAGCTGGTGCAGTGCTGTGGTTTTGACTTTCAGCCTGGGAACAGTGCTGATAACACCGATGTTTTCAGTTGTTGCTAAGTAATGTTTAGTCTGACCAAAAGCTTTCTGAGTCTCATGCTCTGCCAGGGAGGAGGGGAAGCCAGGATGAAGCAGAGAGGGACACCTGACCCAAACTAGCCAAAGAGGTATTCCATATCAGAGCACATCATGCCCAAGATGCAGAACTGGGGGCAGTTACTCAGAAGGGCTAGATCACTGCTCAGGTCAGGCTGGGTATTGGTCAGCAGGTGAGGAGCAGTTGTATTCTCTTCCCTTGTTATTTCCTTTATCATTATTATTATTGGTGGTACCAGCAGTGGTTTGCATTACACCTTAGTTACTGGACTGTTCTTATCTCAGCCCATGGGAGTTACATTCTTTCAATTCTCCTCCCCATCCCTCCAGGAGTTGCGGGGGAGGAAGGGGGGAGAGTGAGAGAGCGAGCTGCATGGCTGGGCTTAAACCACTTACAAGGAAAGCGATTAAATAATATAACAATTTTATAAGTTAATTAATTTAGATGTGTGTCATGGTATAAACCAAATCTGCACAGTTCGCTCACTCACCCCCACCCCCTCCTTGCTCCCCTGACTCCCGGATAGTTAGGAAGGAGAATCCAAAGAATGTAGCCCCCACGGATTGAGATAAGCACAGTTTAATAGCTAAGGCACAACACAAATCACTACCGCCATTACTACTACAAATAATAATGATAAAGCCAATAACAAGTGAAGAGAATACAACACCTCACCAGCCACCAACCCATAACTCACCCCACCCTTCCCGACCGAGCACCGACCGATACCTGCTGACTTGGTTTCCTGGCTTGACCTTGGATCTGCCTCATCACTGCAGAATTTGATGGCTATGTCTGAACTGTGGCTGATCCTGGTTACAACTAGGCTTGCTCTTCCCTTGTTACTGTGCTGTCAAATGGCAATCTTATCTTGCCCTGTCAGCTCTGCTTCTGGCTCCTCTTCCCTTTCTTGCTCTTGGTGCTCCATGGCAGCCAATATATGGGCAAAACATTTGAAATCTGAAGTGAGTTTTTGCTACTCATTTAGAAGAAGTAGAGCATTACTTTAGGTTTCTTTTGAAAATAAAGCCCAACCAACAAACTGAAAAACTCATCCAATAAGATAATGGATTTAGAATCTCTGATGTGTGAAAGATAAATAGTAAGTTTAGTTCCAGTCAAAAGTGACAGATGACAATTCACCTTTTGACTGACTGACCTCTATCATTTGAATAATCAATAGTAGACATCAATAATGGTGATTTTATCTTTTTAAACTGAAACACATGGAAAGATAATGAAGTACCTTAGAATTTCTTAGGAATGCATCTCATAATAATGATTTGTAAATCTGAAAAACACTAGGTTATCAAGAAGATTATGCAGATATAATTTACTCAACCAAAATTAATAACCATTATTCATGTCCATCATTCCAGTCTTTTTTTTTACATGCAGAGGTAACAAAGCAGCTGTTAATAAATATATTAGTTAGCAGAAACAAAAAAAGATCCATACCATCAAAACTGGCTTAGGATATAAAAAATGGCAATTTTGATGTCATGTCCCACATACTAGTGTGTGTGGCAGTGGTACTCAGCCATTACTCATGCACACATAAGAAGATACAAAAATGTTCCATGTGTCTCATCATCTCAACATAAAACTACTAAGGATTTTTCCACTGCAAAGTTCTGTAGTGGAGAGATTACTAGTGAGAATGTAGACTCTCTGAGGAACAGCAGGACAAGGTAATATAGCAACAAACAATAAAAAGTCTGAAATAAAACTTTTCATTCCGTAAGCTCTTTTAATCAGAGAGTCTCAAAGAACTGCAAATAATAATACCTTATGCTTCCAATA
This sequence comes from Melopsittacus undulatus, assembly GCF_012275295.1. Taxonomy (NCBI): domain Eukaryota; kingdom Metazoa; phylum Chordata; class Aves; order Psittaciformes; family Psittaculidae; genus Melopsittacus; species Melopsittacus undulatus. The sequence continues at coordinate 56,663,856 of NC_047529.1, read as the reverse complement.
TCACTGTGTGGGAGGAAAAAGCTATATGATGCTCGGTCAGTAAGGGCAGAAATATTCATTGTCATAACTATGATTAATTTACTGTATTCAGTGTATGATTTTTACCTTTGAGAGTGAAACAATGGAATATTGTTCATATAGCAAAAGAATAATCTTTAAAAAAAAAAAATATAAAATAAATCTGAGGAAACTATTCACATGAACTCCAGATCTAGTCTTGCGGATTCAAAGGCTTGTTGGATATTTATTTTTGCATTTAAACTTCTGAGTGTTTTGAGTCTTGAAATTCATTTGTCTCCAGAAAAAGCAGGATTCTTATATATACTTTCATAAAGTGTGAGAGTTTTTACATTACTGGTGAAGCAGGAATGATATATCCTTGTTCACAATGAATTTAAGAAAGGAGAGAGGTGAACAAAAATGCTTCTTTTAAATATTCTAGTTTTTTTCAAAATTGTAGAAATAAAAGCTGGGATAAAAATAGTGTGAACATTTCATGATTACAGTACTTTTATTTTGTTAAAGCACAGAAAATAAATTCATTGTTTCTTTAGGAAGTCCTTCAAATGAGAATCCAAGGCAGTTTATTTTCTGGAGCACAGATAAGTTTTGAAGTTAAAATTAATCTTCTTCTCAGAGCTCTGTAGCTATCCTTTTTTGGTCTATTAGTTCAAAATTCATTTAACATCAGAAACTCCAGACATCTTTAACACTGGACTCCTATTTTTGCAGGTATTTATTTTAAAGAAGTAATTTAAGAAATAAACAAACAAATGAAGAATCAATCAAAACCAAAACAACACAATTTCTGTTATAGGACAGGAAAAAGATGCAATAATGAAATGGGAAGATTTGTTTTCATCCCCTGTATCTGTATTCACTTCACCATGAATAAGTCTCCTCATTGAATTATATCTGAAGTGCTAAAATACTGATCACTACATCTCAGTAAAATAAGCAAATTTTTCAATTTCCTTCTTCTCTACTAAAATCACTGGAGGAAAATTGAATTAATTCTCTGTCATTTTGGAAAAAAAATCTGTTTCTAATTATTTAAACTGCATAGCTTGGTAAAGCTTTCCCTTTGTTTTAAGTATTTAGAGCAGAAGTAAATGTAAATGTACTAGAAGGAAATGCAACAGGAGGGCCAGGAGACCTCCTTGGATGGATAAGGAGCTGCTGAGAAAAATTCACAGGAAAAAAGAGGCTTATAAAAGGTGGAAGCAAAGACAGGAGGCCTGGGAAGAATACAGGGATATTGTCCAAGAAGCTAGGGACCAGGGTAGGAAACCTAAGGCCCAGTCAGAATTAAACTTGTGATGTGAAAGATCACAGGAACTGATTCTATAGGTATATTGCAAATAAAAGGCAGAATAGGGAAAATGCAGGCACTCTCCAGTAGCTATTAGGAGAACTGGCTACCCTAGATATGGAGAAGGCTGAGGTTCTGAATGACTTCTTTGCTTCAGTCTTCACTGACAAATATTCTGACCATAACACCCAAGTCTTGGAAGGCAGATGCAGGGACTGTGAGAATTAAGAGCTTGCGCCCACTGTAGGAGAAAATCTGGTTCAAGACCATCTTAAGAACCTGAATGTACACAAGTCCATGGGACCTGATGAAATCCATGCACGGGTCCTGAAGGAGCTGGCAAATGAAGTTGCTAAGCAACTGGCCATCATATTTGAAAGATCATGGCAGTAAGGTGAAGTTCCTGATGACTGGAAAAAGAGGAATATATCCCCCATTTTCGAGAAGGGGAAAATAGATGACACGGGGAATTACAGACCACTCAATGTCACCTGTGTGCCTGGCAAAATCTTGGAGCAGATTCTCCTGGAAGGCATGCTAAGGCACATGAAAAATAACAAGGTCCTTGATGACAGCCAGCATAGCTTCACTAAGGGGAAATCATGCCTGACCAATTTGGTGGCCTTCTATGACAGAGCTATGGAACCAATGGACAGGGGCAGAGCAGCTGATGTTATCTACCTGGACTGGTGCAAAGCGTTCGACACTGTCCCACACAACATCCTTGTCTCTAAATTACAGATACATCAATTAGACAGGTGGACACTCGGTGGATAAAGAACTGTCTGGATGGGCGCATGCAAAGAGTTGTGGTGAATGGCTCAATGTCCAGCTGGAAACCAGTAACAAGTGGTGTCCCTCAAGGATCGGTGCTGGGACTGATCTTGTTCAACATCTTTGTCGGTGACATGGACAGTGGGATTGAGTGTGCCCTCAGCAAGTCTGCCGATGTCATCAACCTGTGTGGTTCAGTTGATATGCTGGAGGGGAGGGGTGCCATCTAGAGGGACCTTGACATGCTTGTGAGGTGGGCTGATGCCAACCTTATGAAGTTTAACCATGACAAGTGCAAGGTCCTGCACTTGAATCAGAGCAATCGCCGGCATAGCTACAGGTTGGGCAGAGAAGAGATCCAGAGCAGCCCTGTGGAGAAAGATTTAGGGTTGTTGGTCGACGAGAAAATGCTCATGAGCCAGCTTCAGTGTGAACATGCAGCCCAGAAAGGCAACTGTATCCTGGCGGTTTAAACCAAGTCCACAGAGCTTGTTCACTCACTCCCCCCTTGCTCCCCCAACTCCCGGAGAGTTAGGAAGGAGAATCCAAAGAATATAGTCCCCACGGGTTGAGATAAGCACAGTTTAATAGCTAAGGCACAACACAAATCACTACTGCCATTACTACTACAAATAATAATGATAAAGCCAATAACAAGTGAAGAGAATACAACACCTCACCGGCCACCAACCCATAACTCACCCCACCCTGCCTGACCGAGCACCGAACGATACCTCCTCCATCCCGCCAGAGCTCCAGCCCTTCTGGGTTTCTCTAGGTTGCATCCTGGGTATGACGTGCTATGGTATGGAATACCTCTTTGGCTAGCCTGGGTCAGGTGTCCTGTCTCTGCTTCCTCCCGGCCTCCCCTCTTCGCTGGCAGAGCATGAGCTCAGAAAAGGTCTTGGACAAACCAAACATTTGAGCAGTAACTCAAAACATGCTTGTTATCAGCAACCATTTCCAGCCCAAAAGTCAAAACACAGCACTGCACCAGCTACCAAGGAGGAGAAATATGACTGCTACTGCTCAAACCAGGACAGCTGGGCTGCATCAATAGGAGCATGACCAGCAGGTTGAAGGAAGTGATCCTGCCCCTCTGCTCTGCTCTTGTGAGACCTCGCTTGGAGCATTGTGTGCAGTTCTGGTGTCCTCAACATGAAAAGGACATGGAACTTTTGGAACAAGTGCAGAGGAGGACCACAAAGATGGCCAGGGATCTGAAGCACGTCCCGTATGAAGATAGGCTGAGAAAACTGGGGCTGTTCAGCCTGGAGAAGTCTGTGTGGAGATGTCATAGCAGCCTTCCTGTATCTAAAGGGGGGCTTATGAGGATTCTTCACTAGGGATTGTAGTGATAGGACAAGGGGTAATGGGTTAAAACTTAAACAGGGGAGATTGGATATAAGGAGGAAGTTCTTTACTGTGAGGGTGGTGAGGTACTGGAATGGGTTGCCCAGGGAAGCTGTGAATGCTTCATCCCTGGTGGTGTTCAAGGCCAGGCTGGACAGTTTTAGTTAACATGGTTTAGTGTGAGATGTCCCCGGCCATGGCAGGGGGGTTGGAACTAGGTGATCTTAAGGTCCTTTCCAACCCTAACTATTCTATGATTCTATGATTCTAAATATTTATGCATTGCAATGACAGTCCTGTAACTTCTACTTATTTTTAACAGTATTTTTTCAATAGAGTTTTTCTTGTGACATTATTATTTAAAGAGCATTTTTCAAGTAAATGTAATAAAGCTAATTATGAGAGACCAAGGCACAGGTTACATGTGCTCTTGAAAAATGAACTGAGTACGCACTAAGCATTTGTAATAAATTTTGCTTTTATCACCTTTCACACTTACAGCCTTTAGCTAGAAAGGCTTTCTAAGTTGCTTTCTTCTCTCATATTTAAAACATGTACCTCAGATAATACATGAACTCAATTGCTCATATTATCATAGAATGAATGAATGTCTAGGTTAATTACCTGGGAAGAGTTCTTTTGGTGTATAAGATGTGTATCTATGTACTTAAATTCAGTGTAATTTTCTATCTAGGCTCTGGTTTTACCTATGAAGGGAATCCTGAAGGCATTATCATCTTTAGCAACAGAACTCCTGGATATGTTATCCTGCTAACCTGAACTTGCTTCTAAGCAAATTATATATCATAAAATCTGTAACATACATAACATAGCTTTTAAAATTAAAGGCTCCATATAGCCAATAAACCAGAATATGTCCCCCATTTTCTCCATTAAATTTTTTGCAGATAAGTTTTACTTAAATTACATCAAACTTAAATTTTCTATAATGGTTCCAAAAGCATAGCTATGCATAGAAATAGATATAAGTAATTAAAGACAAGCTTGAACTGACACCACAGTTGAATTGTAAAGATCACTGTAATATCCCAAACAATTCAGTATTCTTTCTGAATCTTCAAACTTCCATTTCCAAATTAGTTGCAATGTTTGCTATAACCCTGATCAGAATTATAAGTTGTTCTGCTTCCAGAGAACCCAGAAACTAATTACGTAACATTTAAAAAGTTTTAACCTATGCATAAAGAAACAGATGCTGTATTCATTTTGTTATGCCCTATTAAGATACATAAGATGGCTTTCATTTTCCAGATGATTAAGCTTGCCAGGGGCCATCAGAGAAAACTTTTTATAGTTTCCTTTATGTTTGCATATATATGAGTTTACTTGATTTTTGGAAGGGAGGAGTGTTACATTTTCTCTATAGGAAGCATCCCAGTGGAATTCTTAGCGAAAGTCATCTTTATGTCAAGGACAGCTTTTTATTCCAAGGCTCAAGAAAGTTCAGACTAAAGTTACTAAAAATTAATCACCATTTCAAAATGGAATTGGTAGCACTGAGATGAGAGGTCTTTTCCCTTGATCAGAAGTATTCCACAGAATTTTAAAGATCGTGACACTTGCCACATATACTAGCATAAGTAATGTGAATTACTTGAAATATAAATGCAAACTGACCTGCTCAGCAGATAAAGAGATCTAGCCAGAGGTTACAAGCAGGAGATCTTGTAATATATAGCTAAACTGACAGCAAGACAGGCTAGAGAACATTTAAAAACATTGCAAACAGACATTGATGGATCCAATTAAAATAGATTAAAATACAGAAATTTTCACTTCTGAAAATTACTAGGAAACATTATTGTATGGTCATGCAATTTTTAAATACAGCTGTAAGAAAACATTCCAATGGGGAGAGAAGGAAGGTTCCATTTTATAAGTGTTTTTAAAATGTAACCTAGAAAACTTAGCTAAAAGTAAGTGCCTGCAGGCATAATCATTTTAGTTGAGTTGACTTAGCATCAATGAGGTTATATCCCAGATTTTGTTAAAGAAATCTGTTAGAAAACAAATAATCCAAGATTACCAGGCAATCAAAGGTATGCTAGGATATGCTGTTACGGCTGAAGTAAAGAAAAAAAATCCTTATGAAATGGAAATGTGGATAACAGAAAAGATTAAGTCAAGGATCAAAGAACACTCTAGGATACACTGAATAGTAAGAGTCAAAGAGATTCTTACCCGAAAAAGTTTGGAAAAGCAGTAACATATCGATGAGAAAATGAACATGAGCCGACAGTGTGTGCTTGTAGCCCAGAAAGCCAACGGTACCCTATGTTGCGTCAAAAGGAGCATGACCAGCACGTTGAAGGAGGTGATCCTGCCCCTCTACTCTGCTCTTGTGAGACCTCACTTGGAGTATTGTGTGCAGTTCTGGTGTCCTCAACATAAAAAGGACATGGTACTGTTAGAACAAGTCTAGAGGAGGGCCACAAGGATGATCAGGGGACTGGAGCAGCTCCCATATGAAGACAAGCTGAGAAAGTTGGGGCTGTTCAGCCTGAAGAAGAGAAGGCTGCGTGGAGACCTCATAACAGCCTTCCAGGATCTGAAGGGGGCCTATAGGTTGAGGGACTATTCATTGGGGACTGTAGTGATAGAACTAGGGGTAACAGGTTGAAACTTCATCAGGGGAGGTTTAGTTTGGATATAAGGAAGAAATTCTTTGCTGTTAAGGTGGTGAGGTACTGGAATGGGTTGCCCAGGGAGGTTGTGAATGCTCCCTCTGTGGCAGTGTTCAAGGCCATGTTGGATGAAGCCTTGGGTGATATGGTTTATTGTGAAGTGTTCCTGCCCATGGAAGGAGGGGGTGGAACTAGATGATTTTAAGGTCCTTTCCAACCCTAACTATTCTATGATTCTATGATCTTCAAAACAGTAAAGGAGAAGAAGAAAGGCTATATTCTGTATCCCAGCCCACAGAAATATGAAGAGGGTGAAATCTGGTCTGAAAATAGAAATTTGGTAAAACTGTGTCACAGCTATTAATATTAGAAAATTATAACTACTTCTAAATCAATAAGGCAGGAATGCAAGTGTGCACAGAGCTGAAGGATGAAGAGTTGTAACAAGTTTGATTTATAACATGAAAAATAAAACAGAACATTTCAAATATATGACAATCACTTTAATACATATATTTGAAAAACAGGTAAATGCCAGATTTTGTACTTTCTTTCTCTCTCTGAATGAGTGAAGCTTTTGCCCACTGGTCAATCGTGTATTATGAACTGGCAAGGACTAAATACCCAGTATGAAGGTCAAGGATACTTTGTCTGTGGAAGTGTAATACTAACACAGAAAAATACTACTCCAAGATTTAACATTGAAAAATACAGTATACTTTTTTATGCTTACTAACAGTTAAGGTCATGCTGGTTTAAATTTCCAACACACTGCATTGTCAGGATATTTTTGCTATTATTCAGATTATGCTTTCTCTTAACATAATTCTTACGCATGGATTTCTTTCTGGTCTTCTGTTTCATTTTTTTAATCTCTTTTGCTATCTTCACACTGATAATTAGATTAGAAACGTATAAAAGAACAAAAAATATATTTAATATATTGAAAATAGAAAAACCATCATATTTTGTAGTAAAGTTAGTTACAGTGATTTTGAAGATATCTTCCCCCAAAAAAACCCATAACAAATAAAGATATTAACAATTATAACGGAAAGTTATGAAGGAAATCAAAATATTGAAGATGTATAAAATCTAAAAAAGAAATTTTTTAAGGTATGATAAGTAAAGAAAATCAGTTAAAAATGTATTTTGCCTAAGGAAATGCAGTTTGTAGAAATATGACAAAAGTTACTTGAATTTTACAAAAAAACCCAACAACTTTCTTTAAATGGCATAAAAGTGAGTTATGGAATCCAAAAAACGCCAAACCTAAATAAAACTATCAACCAAGACAGGACAAGGGGGTTGGAACTAGATGATCTTAAGGTCTTTTCCAACCCTAACTATTCTATGATTCTATGATGGATCACTGAATTCCTCCAGAAGACCCTCAGCTCCTTATTGCACTGAAAACTTGAAAAGGGGAAACAAATGTCATTTGTTTAAATTGTTTCTTGACTGCTGCTGGCTGCAAACAAACTGGTTACAGGAAAAGGATTATCTTTAACCTATTACAGTAATGTGGTTCTTTAGTGCTTACATTGTTTAAAGTATACTACCAGCTAGAGTTTTAATAATCTATATTCTATAAGACAAAGTTAACACATTTTGGTTAGTTTTACTGGATACTCAATTTTGGATTTAGAATGTATTTTTTTTCATTTTAAGACATACTTACAGAGATAATCAGTAATTTTCAGTAGCTTTACTTTTATTTTTCATTTTTTAGTGTAATGAGCTAATGTGTTTTTTTCATGGTAAATCCACATTTTAACTTTCCATCATTCTATAAGGACTGAATGAATAGCAATTAACTTATGTTAGCTTTTGTCTTACTTCTTCATTTAGGCATTCACTGCAATGGAAATGATAAAATAAAATGCATCATGCCTCTTTCAAACTTTGCTATATAAGAATTCAGAAATAAAGGCCAATGCAAATTTGAAAATTTAGTTTATTTTTTAGGGAAGTTAATTTCACACTGAGGTAACACATCCTGAGCTTCTTATCCAAAATATACTTCAAACTTTAGAATGTATTTATCTTCTTGGAGTTATTTTACATAATTTCAGCTTACATATTCAAATTCAGCAGAAAAATAATTATCTTTAAGAGTTATGCACTGTCAATAAATGACATCATTCTATCATGCAGCAAATCAACTATAACAATATCTTTTGGTCTGTATTTCACTTTAAACAGCAATTATTTCTGAAAGTATGATGTGAGAGCTTCAGCTTTAATAGAATTATAAATGTTTCAGATGCTGAAAGATGTGGTAGTGTGATCTGTTCACACAAATATCTCACCATGAGCACGTGAGACTGAGGATGAAAAAAAATGCAGTCTTAATAGTGAGTTTTCACTGAAGGTGATGGCATTACAATTAAATGAACTACACCGACAAACAGATGTACTTAACATTTACACATTCCACATTTAACCAGCTTAACTGTTTCATTCTTCAGATTGGGAAGGGGTATTCTAGAGGCCACATATTAAAAGAATCACACTGAAAGCTAAGCAGCCAGCTTTCTTCAGCATTTCCCTAGGTGTTGCCCGTATCATCCTACTCTATACAGGTTCTCTGATTAATTTTAAAGAAGTCTTAATACCTTCTACAGGAGAGCTGGATGGTATGACTAATATGGATCATGTGTCTAGCCCACTTGATTTGTCAAAGGAAGTACTAGCACCACAGACTGCAGCCTTTCCTGGGTATGGGGATCTCCTGCTAGAAGAAACTAGCAACAGTGAAGGCAACTGAACCCATTTTATAACCTTAGCTAGCGGCATAAACAAAAATTTAAAAAAAAGGAAGAAAAAGAAAAAAAGATTTTAAACATAGACTATAGAAGACCAAGCTTTTGTTACTATTTTGGTTAAAGATATCAGAATTGTTAATGCTTACCCACCATGATTTTGATATTATCCAGTTGTCTATTCGTCCATTCAGAGCTGATCAGAGTACAAAGTAATTGCATCAGAACAGTCATACCTGCTCTAAAAGATAGAGATATAGAAAAATAACAATAAGTAGTTAAAGACAAAGTTAAATTCAATCTGCTAAAAATAAACATGTTGAATGCACAAATATGAACAAGAGATTTGCATTATTCATTGTGAGGCAAGACATGCATGTGAGACCAAAAGCTTTAAATAGATTTTCACACTGGTAAGCTATATTTCAGGACTAACCAAAATGCAGACAACTAGCAGCAATATTTAAAACTCCCATTCAGAGGAATGTTCCATAACCCTAGAGAGATAAATAGTTGAATTAGGTTACATATTAGTGCTGATTTACACAGATGATCAAGCAGTGACACCAACTACAAAGATGTTAAGTTTGTTCATAGTAGAATAAAGTAACCAGTGAGCTGAACTCTGAAAAATACATGTAAGAAACTAATCCTGAGCATTTACACTCTATAATAAAGGTTTATGAGTTCTATCTAAATATTCCAGACAACATGAAACTGCAGAAAGACTTAAAAAATCAAGCACTGTTTTAGACTATGTACTCAGCCACATGCACAGAATGGAGGTCAAAGTAGTTTAAGATTAAAAAATCCCAACTAAACAAAAAAAAAACCCAACCAAAAACACACAAATAAATAAAATTACTCTTGCAATATTAATTTTCTATATTTCTTATAGCAAGACAAATCTCAAACGTCACTACTCCTTCATATTCACTGAAATTGTTCAAAGTAGGTAAGTAAGATAAGGTATCAGGAGCTTTCTCAGAACTGTATTTATTGGGGTCAGTTTTCTCCCACAGTTCTATAACACAGCTAAAGAACTAAGGCAAATTTACCACATAATGACATTTTCTGGAAGGCACTCAATATCATAACAAATTTTAGCTCTTTTGTTTCATACTTAAGAATTCAAGCAGGTTGTGCTAGGCTTGGCTGAGATAGAGTTAATCTTCATAGTAGCTTGAATGGGACTATGTTTCAGATTTGTGCTGAAAACAGCATTGATAATGCAAAGATCTTTTCATTACAGCTGAACAGTGCTTGCACGGAGTCAAGGCCTTTTCTGCTTCCCACCTCTGCACCTTAGAATCATAGAATTACCTATGGAAAAGACCTTTAAGATAATCAAGTCCAACAATTACCCCAGTGAGTAGGCTGGGAGTGAACAAGAAATTGGAAGGAGATACAACTGGGACAGCTGATCCCAACTGACAAAAGGGATATTCCATACCATATGACATCACACTCAGCATATAAAGCTAGGGAAAAAAGAAAGGGTGGGGCTCTTCTGAGCAATGGGATTTTTCTCCCCAAGTAACCAATATGTGTGACAGAGCCCTGCTTTCCTTGAAGGGTGTATTACAAGGTGCAGAGTTTGTCTGTATGTCTGAAGGTCAAAAGATCCTGTTCTGGTTTTGGCTGGTATTTTTAGTAAGTTTTTAGTCAGAGAATAATGCTGATAACACACCAATGTTTTAATTGTTGCTAAGTAGTGCCCTGCCAAAGGACTTTTCAGTCTTTCATGCTGTCTTGGGTTCAGTGGCAGCAGTCATTTTTCTCCTTCTTAGTAGCTGGTGCAGTGCTGTGTTTTTGACTTCTAGCCTGGGAACACCTATGTTTTTAGTTGTTGCTGAATAATATTTATTCTGACCAAGGACTTTCTGAGTCTCATCCTCTTCTGCCAGGGAGGAGGGGAAGCTAGGAGGAAGCAGAGACAGGACTGATTGGCTGGGAGGGGCCAATCACTGCTCAGGAACAGGTTGGGTATTTTTCAGCAGGTGAAGAGCAATTGTGTTGTTCATCACTCTTATTTTTTTTTGTTTAGTTGATTGTTTTTTCCTTTCCCCTTCTAGTTTTGTATCTCTCTCCTTGTTATTTCTGTTGTTGTTGCTATTGATATTATTATTATTAGCTTCGTCCTCAGAATTAGTATTATACTGTTCTTTTGATTCTCCTCCCTCTTCCACTTGAGAGGAAAAGTGGGGGTGAGTGAACAGCTGTGTGGTACTTAATTACCAGCTGGGTTTAAACCATGACAGACCATTAAGCTTGAAACTTTGACAGGACAAGCGGTAACAGTTTCAAGTTGAAATAATGCAGATTTACATTAGATATTAGAAAAAAATAAATCTTCATTATGAGGGTAATGAGACATTGGAAAAGGTTGCTCAGAGAATTTGTGGATGTTTCCTCCCTGGAAGTTTTAAAGGCCAGGTTGGATGGAGCTTTGAGCAACCTGGTCTAGTGGAAGGTGTCCTTGCCCATGGCATGGAGGTTGGAACCAGATCATCTTTAAGGTCCCTTTCAACCCAAACCAGTCTATGATTCTGTAGGATCCATGGCTGAATCCCTGCCTGCTGATGGGAATGAATCCCTTGTTTAGCTGTGCTTGTTTATGTGGCTTTTGCTCTCTTTATTAAAATGCCTTTATCTCAACCCAGGTTTCTCACCTTTACTCTTCCAATGCTCTCCCTCATCCCACCAGGGGAAAGTGAGCAGCTGTGTGGGGCTTAGTTGCTGGCTAGAGTTACAGCACAGCATAAGTAGTGCAGTTATAGGACACAATTACATTGAAATTTGTAAGTGGTTTAACTGCATGAAAGATGAGAGTGAAAAACAATTTTGCTTTTGATGCATTAAAAAGTCAAAGAAAATTATTTTTCCATCATTAGAAAAATGATGCAGGTCAAAAAACCGCATGAAACCTGATAGAACTAACAGCTAACTACAGAGAAAAATCTTGTGCAGCAGTTATAGAAACAACTTCAATTCTACTTTTCCTGAATAATGTGATCAGTAAAAATGGAAGATCAATAAAAACAACTGCCTCAATGAAACCATTTTCATTTTGCTTAGGGAAGAGTCAAATTAATTCCTTCAGCTGATCAGAAGCAAAAAGACAGTGGATAGCTACATTTTATGCCTCTTATTCTGATGAAAACACAGCTTATTCAGACCATCAAATATATAATTCTCAAGAGGCATTAACAGACTCTCCAGTATGCTGTCAAAGTTTGAAATAATTTTTCCTATTGGGCGTTTAGACACCATGTTACTATTTGAAACCTAAGAGAAATGTGATTACAAAGCAAATTCACCTATTCAGCTTACCTTTTTTTTTTTAATAAATATATATGTATATACTTGAAGCATTGCATTTAAAGCTACATAGCAAATACATCTGAAAACAGAGCTTGGGTATGTCACAGTACTCTTGATATCAGCTTTTTATGCAATAAGCCACTGTGGCCTTGCAAAGATGAGAAGAGCAAGAAGAGGAGAGGGGAGGAGATGGGAGGAGAGGGGTGGGGAGGAGATTTTTCTTGAGAACTTCTACATTATTTTGATAATCTGGACTATTAGATTTAAAAATTTTATATTGACAATATAGTTCTTAGTTGAGTGTAGATTATTCTCTTTTGTCCAGAACCAAATTGTAAGCATAATTCAGCTATTACAAAAAATAATTTTCCAGTAGTCCTAATGTCTTAATATCTTACAAAAGGTGATGGGAAAAAGAAGAAAAAAGTAAAACGTGACTGTAGTATGTACAAAGTTTAAATCCACTTACAAACTACTAATGAAGATAAAGTCACTCAGAAATCTGATGAAAGAGAATTAATCTTGAGTTAACTTATTTTCTATTAATTTTCTTACCAAGACAGCCTAACAAATTCTTGGATTGCCTGTACAAAGGTATCTTCTCCCTCCCAGAAGTTTTCTGAATACCCAAAGACTCCTATGAGTAAAAGTACCTGCAGATAGGAGGTTTTGGTGATTGTTGGCAAAATTCCTTATTTACCACTCTCAGTCAGGGGACTGCAGCAGATCCTTACCCAACATCTCTCAGGTTACTCTTCTATGTTACTTTGACCTTGAGACTCACGACTGGCATATCCCTGTTTGTAGCATACATGAGACAAAAAAAAGTAATTGAGTAAAACATCTGTTTGATATTTGCTGCACTTGGAAATAAAATTCAGTTTTTAACTAATTGAGTAATTCTATGAAGGAAGAAAAGCTGACACAGTCAAATTCATATGCAGAAGAAGCATAAAATCCTTCAAAATGCAAAAAAAACCCTATAGAATTTTATGTAGGTTGCTGTAAAGCAAAGGCAATATACTTCAATATACCAAATATTTCCTGGGAATTGAAAAGGAAAAAAAAAAAAGGAAGACTCTTAATTCCTTATAAAAAAAACAACAAAAAAGTTCTGCAGGTCCCTTAGGGACATCAGGAAGATATCTATCCTGTCTTGAATTCCTGAACTTTTTCTTCAAGACATGCATCTCACAGCACCTAAAAAAGAATGTAGAAGCACCAACATTACTTAATCTGAAGTCCAATAGTGAAAGCAATTATAAAATGTGCCTCTCTTCAGTAACTAATGGATATATAAATTGCCAAGCACACAAGTAAGTATTTCGGGGCAAACTCCTCTCTCCACATTGGATGTTGTCTTAAATTGGAAGTACCTTTGGTGTAGGGTTTTTTGTTTTTTTTTTTTTTTCTTTTCATGCATTAATGTATTTTGATGTTTAAAACACCATTTGCATGAAGCTTATTTTAACAGTAATATTTTTTGTTTGCAAAAAAATTAAAATCTCCTAATGAAAAACTCTATAGGAAAGCCAGATGACATCATTGGTATTGTACGTGTAATTGAAATGATAGGAGTTAACAATGAATTTTATGGTGTAATAGAATGATTGTGAGAAGTGGAAAAATAAGAAACATTTTGCATATTTTGTCCATGTCTACAGAGATTTATTAGAGGAGAAAAGAAAGGGAAAGGAAATAAGTAAAAAACTCCTAGTGGTTCTTTCTTGAGTAGTTAAGAAACTAGGGGCTCTCTTATGGAATTAGTTGCATGTATGATAAATCAGGAAGATAAAGTATGTAAATTAAGTAAGCATTATGGTTTGCAAGTCACTTTCAATTAGTTCATCTGAACATATTTCTGTTGTAACCATTCTGCAAACTATCTAAAGAAAACAGAGCACTACAAATACCAACTGATCAGGCAAGATTTAATTTAAATAAAATGTAATCAGCACAGGAGTGCAATTTATAACCATCAGACTAACAAAAAATAAAAAAGAAAAAATGGAATTGATGTAAGCAGTACTTTTTTTTTACTTCACTAACACAATTTCTTGCATTCATCTGTGAAGTGTTAAAAATGTGCTTGATTCAATTAGTGGCAATAAGTCCCTACTTATGTTGTAAAACGTGTATAAATGATGAATGGTTTGCAATTAACCAAAGTGAAAGGCAATGGGCAGTATAGTGATTTTCTGAGTTCAGAAATCTAATAGTAGGACAAAGAATATGACAAGGCATTAGAGAGGTCCCTAACACAGGAAATAGCTGGATAAGTAATTTGAATTTAGTAAATCCCCTCAGGATACAATGTAGTAAATAACCCTCAGGACTGAAGAGGAAGAAACTCTCACTGCCAACATAATACTTGTCCCAGAAAAGAACTAGAGACGCTGACAACTTGCCAAAACAATATGTAAGTAGGGTAGGCATTACACCAGCTAAAGGAATATGGGCTAGAAAGTCAGCATATAATTGTATTATTGAGAGGAATTATGAATAATTAGGTGAACTGGACTATAAGTGTTAAATTACCAGCAAGTGAAAAAGTTTTGAAATTTATTTTTGAATAAGGTTCTCAGTCTTGTTGCATTCAGTAAGAAAACATTATGATCAAAAAATAGAAGAAATGCAATGGGGTAGATAATGGTCTTTCTACCTTAATTTTCTGTCTTTGATAATGACAGTAGGAGGTGATGTTTAGGGATAGTACATGAGTCTGACCAGAACACAATGAAAGACTTGTCACAGGAGTATGTGGAACTGAAATTCCCTGAAGGCACAATGAATAAACAAAACTGAAATGAAGTAAGCAGGGGACACATTGAGAACTTATCAGAAGATATTAAGAATGTAGCTGTCATAGTTTGGAAGTGTATCAAATACAGTGCTAGAGCATTATATGATACTTGAAGATAGGTATCCAAGCACTCAGAGAATAGATAAGTGCTTCATAGGCCTGATAAAATGAAAGTCAGAGCAAAAAGTATTTTATCTACGAAAGAAATAATGAAAATCACAAGCAATTAAATATAAGGGAACTGAACTCTTCAGTGCAGTGATTTTTTCACACTGATTTTGACCTTATTTCTTTAAAAGATATATGCATATGCATATATGTAGTAATTGGTTTTGGTTTAGGATATTTTGAATATTTTTCTTTTCTTACCCACCTAATCCCATACTGCCCCCACACCCCTGAAGAAATCAGTGATTAACTTTGTGCTATTCATTTCAAGTTTTCTCAGTTGAAAAATTCTGTCACCCGTATGTGTGACTTATTTACTATGTCTTTCAAGCCAAGAGCATGAATCATGCCCCAGGGTCCCAGTATTCTAGACATTGTACATATACGTAGTTAAAAGGTCAAAGGTCAAACATAGAAAGACCATGAAACCTCTTTTGCTTGTTTCCCCCACTTTGGTCCCTTTTGTCTTGCCCATCCTTTTGTGAAATGTCCTGTAATTTCTCTAGTTGGACTTCGGAAACGTAATAGTGTTTGTGTATTATTTACCTGATACCCAGCAAGTACATATGTAAATAAACATATTCACAGTTCACAGTTGCATATTCCTGCTCCAGGCATTACACATTTGTGTAAGATTTTTTACACTATGAGATTCACTCAGTTGCCGAGGGGAGTGTCATGGGTTGAGCAGTAGCAGTCATTTTTTCTCCTTCATGTAGCTGGTGCAGTGCTGTGTTTTGACTTCTGGGTTGGGAACAGTTGCTTGATAGCAAGCATGTTTTGAGGGTGTTTTTGTTCAAGGCCTTTTCTGAGCACGTGCTCTGCTGGGGAGGAGGGGAGGCCGGGAGGAAGGAGAGACAGGACACCTGACCCAGGCTAGCCAATGAGGTATTCCATACCATAGCACATGATGCCCAGGATGCAACTGGGAGAGAGAGCTGGGAGGGGGGAGCGCTGGAGGAAAACGGAGGAGGGAGCACACGGTGCTCGGCCGGGCAGGGTGGAGTGAGTTATGGGTCAGTGGCTGGTGGGGTGTTGTATTCTTTTCGCTTGTTATTGGCTTTATCATTATTATTTGTAGTGGTAATGGCAGTAGTGATTTGTGTTATGCCTTAGCAATTAAACTGTTCTTATCTCAATCCGTGGGGGCTACATTCTTTGGATTCTCCTTCCTAACTCTCCGGGATTTGGGGGGGCAAGGGGGGGGTGAGTGAGAGTACCATGAGGATTTGGTTTAAACCACGACAGGGAGCAACAATGGTGTTGGCAGAATCTGCAGTGGAGTGCTGCATGGTGCCTGGAGAGGCTTCCATGAAAGCCATGCGACAGCTAAGACACAAGCTATTGATGTATATTAAACCATGGAAATGCCTGACAATCAGCACACAGGAATTAGAGCTTCTTCCCCTAAAAAGGTGTTATGATCATTGACCTGACTGAAGTGCACCTACAAAATCAAGTAAAGAAAAAATATTCAGAAAATCAAAATTGTCCTCATAACCTTATTTCAAAGACCTTCTGTGTAGGTTTTCTGATGTTGCCATATTTTTCTCTATTTTCTTGTTTAATTTGGTTGAAAAATAAACTTGTTTGGTTCCACCATAGTTAATATTTTATATTTTATCTTGTTTTTGTTTTAACCTTATTGGTTAAAGCATAGCTTTAAGGTCTATTTACTGGCCATTATTTAAATACTCTTCTGATTTCTTATTATTAGTTATCTCCCAGTCAGTTCTGGATTATTCTAAGGTATTTGAATTTTTAAAAATATTTTTGAAAGGTGAGGGATCAGTATAATTTCATTTCATAGCTGGAGAGACAATATAGAGGAAGATAAAGATTGAAAAACTGCTACATTTTGAGCACAAGACAGCTGGAACCCCTTATGCCTAAATAATTGCGATTACGTAGCTTTGACATGTTCAAGGCACATATCTCTTTGGTTCTAATTGCTATTGTGAATATATAGCATATTCAGTAAATTGTTAAAATATTCAGACAATTGTTAGAAATTAATGATAATTTTCAAAGAGTTTTTTTAGGTTGTTTCTTTCATATCTTCTTAGTTCTCAAGCAAATCAAATTACAATTTGTTCCAAATAGCTTTTAGAATACTAAATCAGTAGAGTATCCTTCTATCTGATGAGGATTCTACTTTAGTCATTGCATACTTCCCACATTCTGAGGCAAGTACTGTAGCAATGACGACCTTCATCACTATACAATCTTTCTTGCTGTATCTACATATGTCCTATACAATGAAGTAAACACAAAAATATTACTCCACTTGTAAATAACAATTTCAGCACTGTATTAACACTCAAAGTAGCATTTAATCTGACATTTCTTAAAGTTTGATTTTGTAGTATGTTATTATGTTCTTTCGATGTGGTTTCTAACTTTAAATTTATTTTTTTTAACAAAAAGAATTTTATAAAGACACCTCAGTTATGACAACTTGCAATATGAACAGGTAAAAACAATAATGTATTTTTATCTACTACGTGAATAGCATTTAGGCATTTTATCATTCTGTTTGTCACCTATTGCTGGTAGAATGCATGAAACTCAAAAATCTTCTAAAGACATGTACAGCATCTTCTGCATATTCCCCTACAAATCAGGATCAGTTCTCAGAGCTCCCTAATGCAATTACAAGCCTTGTTTTATTTTGCTTATTCTCTCACTTTAAAATCCTATTCCATATTTGCTTGAGAAGTTCATAAAAATATTCGCTTTTTGTTGCCATCTTAAAATTAAAAATCTGTCTCAATTACCATCCTGCCTCACCCTTTAATCCCAACATTATCATGACCAAATCTTTTCAAGTCTTGTCCAAGAAGTATATAATTATATACATTTTCCCTTTTAGATTCTTTCTAGACTGCCTTACCTTTATCTTGATTTGTTGTTTTTCTGAAGATTAACCTTCCATTTTACCTGGTTCTGTGTCATCTTCTAGGAAGTCATTGTTCTCCATCACAGTTCTCCCATATTGTCAAAAATACCCTTTCATAGTGTTTTATTTTTAGCTCTAGCCTAAATATCTAAACCCATCCTCTATCCAAACAAATCTACACATTGCCAAAGGGCACCCCATTCCCAAATTCTGCAATCTCTGCAGCTATTACTTGACATTCACAATTCCACAATGCCCCTTATCCTTCTTCTAGGCTTCATTCCCTGTCTTGATCCCTCTAAGAAATCCTAGAAAACTGTAGAGTTCTGTAATTCACTCAAATAAAGCTATAATGTGGAATAAGACAGATGTAATGAATAAGAGTCTGACTTTGTTTTACAAAAGATAAAAGTTATGTGTTTATTGTCTGTTTCTAAATAATAATAAACAAAGAAAAAAGTATTACAAGAGATAAAAAAACTTCTTTAAAAATGCTGAATGTAGGTAAAATAATTTTAAAATATATGACAGAATTCAAGGCACCTAGTTAAATTCCAATAATTATGGTATTTTATGTTTATAAAAAAGGTGCTAAAACTTCCAATGTTCAAATTAAATGCAATTTTTATATCACTATTACACTAGTGCCCAAAAAGATAGAAGTATTACTTTTTTCTTGTCCCTGATAAGAGTTTTTTTGGATATGCAAGACAAAACTGACAAATTCAAAGAGAAAAAGCAATAAAATGTTATGTTAAATGACTCATCTGAAAGACTCATTTCAGAACAAAGAACAGCCTTAAAAGATAAAAGAAAATCAAGCTGAACTGAATGGTCATCTTATACACATGTAAGAGACAGAAGCTTAGGTAAATTTGTATAAACTTGCACAAATATTTAAAATGCAGTGACCTGATAGAGTGTATGAAAAAAATCAAATTATATAAACAATCTGTAAGAACTGAGCTTCATGTGGTATCAGTAACATAGAGTGTTCTATTTAAGGTACTGATATTCATGACAGCAGCCAAATATCAATTGAAACACTTCTATCTTATCCAGTAAAGCATACATTGTAAATTATATGTATCTTCATTAAATATTTGTGTTGTTCTCTAAGCCACAGTTGAATATGGGATTTTTTGACTCTATCTGCATTGTCTTCAACAGAAATATATTTAAAATACATAGTACTCAATTTATAAAAACAAAAATTCAAGAAAAATTTCACAGCTCCCTAAAGTGACAATTATATTAAAAAGAACATGACTCTTTTGTTACATTAAAAAGAGAATATACACAGGTCATACAAGAAAACTGAAGGTCTAGCTGCCCAGTGTTTTGAAGAAGCAGAGAAAGAATTCAACAATTTTGTTAAAATAAAGCAAAAAATGCTAAATATTGAAAATATTTTTTTAATTCATTATAGGAATAAATTTTGTGATAATAACAAATTCCACACTTAGTCACTACTTCAGAAAGAAACTAGGTAAGAAGTAGTCCATGCCTGGAAGCACTGAAGCAACAGGGACAGATTAATTATTTTAGAAAATATATCTTTTTCTACCTACATGAGTATTTTTATTGCTGCTTCTTTATTTCTCCCAAACATAGTTTATGCTATGATAGCTTGCAAGCATCTTAAAATGTTCCCTCAGCATACCCTAAGCTAGAATGCTTCTTTTTCTTAAGTTTCATTTGTAACAAAGCAGAAAAAAGAGCAGAAAGTAAGATCCATTACTTAACAGATAGTTTCTATATGATTTATGTAGTAAAATGCCAAGATGGAAAAAAACATACAATATGGATATTATACAGCATCTTTAATACAGCTTTCTGCAATAACTGGATATTTGTTTTACTTTATCCTACTCAGCCAGAGTAGAATATGTTCCACTAGTAATACAAATACAAAGCATGTAGTGCTGGAGATACTGCAGCTGACAGATTTGCTATAAATTCTAACGTTATTATGTTAACAAACACAGTTATATGCACACATGTATCAATATTTTAGTGTGAAAATGAAAAAGCAACTTACAAATGTAACCAGACTTTTACATCTTTTTTCACGTTTTCCTGTTGACAATTCCTCTGCTGTTTAATATTACAGATATCTTTCAGCTCCTGCCTGCTGAACTTTGAAATCTTAGCTAACTGATACATAAGAATGGTTGTACACATACAATGGTTGTACACATAAACCGTTGATGAAGCTGCCTGAGACTAAGTCTGGATCTAGCTGCACCTAGACTCTGAGAAAAAATTTGGAAAGCAAGGGGTGAATTTCTGAACCTCATAACTCAACAGGAGGGTCTCCCTGACAGTTTTGACTTACCCTGTCCTATATGTAGTAAATAATCAAGTGCATGTCAACATCAAATTTATTAAATCACTGTTGCATTTACTATCAGACTTTGTTAAATTGCTGTTTTATATCAATAAACATACTGCTGCTTCTCTCTTACAAGTTAAATGTATCACTCCATCAGTGGTAATCCCACAGCCAATATGAATTTCTTCCATGTAGCTCAAACTGTGATTTCTGGAATCAGAAATCCTAGGACTCTTTTTAATGTCACACCTCCTTGCTAAAAGCATTGATATTTTTTTCAAAGGTTATTTATAACAGCACTACTGTACGTAACATGTCATGCAAGTCTTTTTGGTCTGTTTGTGGTGATTTTTGTGCTCAAAGCAAAAAAGATATTTATTAGAATCCACAAGAGGTCCTTATAGAAACAATCAAGGAAAGATTTTAATGAGCTCTAAAATCAGTTTTCATTGCAAGATACAGCAGAGAGTCATTGCTAATTTAGTAAGCAAGAAATGTGTATATATAAAGAAAAGTGAAAGTCTTTTGGCCTTCAAGGGGAATTTACCCTAATAGAGATATTAAAGTATATTTTCTGGGGTCTTTTTACTCAGTCTGAGTAATTATGAGTGAATTGCCAAGTAATAGCCATTGCAACTATTTTTAAAATTTGATTAATGAAGGCAATTTTAAGTTAACATAACTCTTCTTGAATATTTTTTTTCCTGAAGAATGGTTTGCCACTGACGGATATGAATCTTGCAGTATTTGCTGAGTGTTGGTATACTTTTTCCTGTTTAGTAACAAATATGAGAACTCATACAAGGTTATGTATGAGTTCTCATGCACAGAGAATATAATTTCTAGCTCTCAGCACTTTTAACAATATACTCAATAATGCTTTCAGAAAAACAGAAATAAAGCCTTAGAGAAGAAAGCAAGCCATAGTTACCACCCATGTTTTACTTCATAATATCTCTCAGCAGTTGTGTCTCCTTAGACAGAGGGATCATTTCTTATTGTAGAATTTCAGAGTGGATATAAATGAAAGAACGTAAGGACACATTAATTAATTCATACATTATAAGCATTAAAGCTATCCTAGCAGAACATCTTTTGTAGTTTACTATGTATGTGGATGACAATCGAATGGATGGAGCTGTACTGATATATCCTCAATAATATGAGTTTCAAGATTCACAAAATTAAAAAAATGACATAAAAAAACACCCAAAACAAAACAAAAATCCACTAAAACCAACCAATGAAAACCAAACCACAAAACAACAAAACAACCTCAAAAATAAAACACAGTGAACACCTACTCTAAATGCCAACAGCAGGTTTTTTTTGGAAAATAGTTGTGAGAAAATACAGGTAATTACTCCTAGCATTCACAGAAAGATTGCATTACATGAGCCAGAGCCAGCCAAAAAATGGCTACCACATATCCCAGCAGCAGAGGATTTTAACAAAATAAATTATTTCCATCTTCTTTGAAGTCTCTTTACTGGCAGAGAGAAGTAAAACCAAAAAAGGAAGAGTACAACTTAGCTAACAGGGCAGCATGTTTAGAATGATCATGACAAGTAATGTAAAATAGTATTTTAAAGCTTCAGATGGGTTCAGGTTTTTAAAGAGTTTTCAAACCATCAATGAACAATGAACTAGCTCAAAACATTTTCTTTTCTTTTTTTTAATGACCTTGTCTTTTTTAAATTGCCTCTAATAGACATCATGGCTGTGTTGCTTTTTATGTAATTTAAATGTTCTTAGAGTAGTTAAATCAATTTTATGCTGAAACTTTAGGTTTTACTAATGTTTTCAGCTGGACTATTGAATATTTGTTCTCTCAGAGCCTGGGTTAGAATGGCAGCATACAATTTCATATTTAAGCTCAGTCTTTTAATCAAATGTATTTCAGAGCCATATGAGTAAAATAAAATTCTCTGCTATTCTAAAACATCACAAATGCGTATGAAGATAATTGCTTGAACAGCTAATAGACTGTTTTAGGGTCTTCTCTGTAGAGTGCTTTCTTGTCAGCTAACCCAGCATAGTCCTGTCAAAAGTTTAATGCTTCAGATTCAGCGTATAATTTTAATATAATGCACAGCACTGCTAATATTTCACACATGATGATATGTGCACTGAGACAGAAATGTGTACTTTTAAAAAAAAAAATCTAGAATGCCTTGGATCTCTGAAATTATTCGGAAATTTAAGGCAGAAGTTTTTTGTTTTTTTTTTAGCTGTGGTTTATTGTTGGGTGTTTTTTTTTTTTGGTTGGTTGGTTTGTTTTGCTTTCTGTGATTTTTTTCCCTCTTATTTTTTCTAATTAAGCACAGGTGAGCCAATGCAGAAATACCCATCTTGGCTGAGAAAGATTTATGGTTACCCAACCAGTAATCAGTGTAAAATGACAGGTTTTGAGGTATGGCTTTTTCTACTCTATGCTTTGTCAAAAAGCCATTTTATTAGGTGTTAATCTCCAACATGATGATGAACTCTGATCGTGACACTGACTTGCCATAAACTTAGAGCCTAGCCACAGAAAGTAATCTGGTGCATGATTCTGATTGTGAATATCCAGCTCCAAATCTGACTCTTTTACAGGAATTCTCTGTCTTTACAGTGAAGCTATAATTTTCCTTGTCTTTCTCTCTGAAGCACTGTACAGAAAAAGGACCTACAGAAAAAAAAATCTGAGCTAATGTACTGTGTATCAAGAAAGCATTTAACCACCTAAGTACTTATATATCACTAGGGCATTAATTTTTTTTTTCCTAAACTCATATCTTGTAAATGGATAGAAAAACTGTAATAGATATTTTTCTCATGCCAGATACAAAATAAGAATTTTAACAGAACTGAACATTTCTTCCACATTAACTCTTACGTTTGCCCTTTTAGCCTTACAGTTGCATCCTGGTTTCAGGACATATTACACACATGTAAGAATGCAGCATGACATCCGCAGTGTTCTATAGCAGCATCCCTGACAGCTCTTAGTTTCCAGTTCCTCTCAGTTGTACTATCTTGTACTGAGTGATGTACAGACAAGCACATCAAAATCTAACACATACATGGGTTAGATTCATTATGTTTTCCACCTTTTGCTTTTTGTCAGCTTGATTTGTACTGGAGGGACCAAAAAGCCACTTATCATTCCTGTTGCCAAAGGACATCTGCACTGTTCAATTGCTGAGTATTGAAGAGATAAATGCAGCTTGCTGTGATTAACAAAACAGCTTTTCTATGGACATAATTTGTAGAAATTAATTTAAGTTACGTCACTGTGTGCTTATCGATATGTATGAGCAGTAATATAGATCTAACGCACAATATATTTCTTCTCAGACAACTGACATAATTGATATGGTAAAGATTATCTTTACAGCCAGACTTATCTGAATACATTTTGAAATCACTTAGAGCTGGACTCAAGAGAAAAGGTGTCTTTTGCACAGGTTTTCAACATTTGTTTTGGTTTTCTGAGAATGAGACAAAACATAACAAAATTTGCTACAATGTTTCTCTGCCTGCATTTCATGAGAACAGCATTTGAAATCATTGTAATGTATTTATTTTTTTAAAAAAACATGTATTTGACCATATGTTCCCATTCATACGGAAGTAAATGAATGGAAAAGGGTGATAACAGCTTACTGCTGTGAACTCACAAAACTTAGAACACTTTTTCTGAAAAGTGAAAATGAACATTCAGCTTGAAGAAGGCTGCATGATGACATCATAGAAGCCTTCAAATATCTGAAGGGGGCCTATGAGGATGCTGGAGAAAAACTTCTCATTGGGGACTGTAGCAATAGGATAAAGTGGAATTGGTTTAAACTTAAATAGGGTATGTTCAGGTTAAATATAAGGAAGAAGTTCTTTACCATGAGGGTGCTGAGGCACTGAAATGGGTTGCCAAAAGAAGTGGCAAATTCTCAGTCCCTGACAGTGTTTGAGGCCAGGTTGGACAGAGCCCTGGGTGACATGGTCTACAGTGAGGCATCCTTGCCCTTGGCAAGGGGGTTGGAACTACATGATCTTAAGGTCCTTTCCAACCCTAATTGTTCTATGATTCTATGATCATTGAGGCTATACTGTGCATGATGGCACAAATCCAGCACTAGATGGGTGGGGGGTGGTTTCTTTTTTCAAAAGAGCTGGATGATTCTTGTGAATTTTGGTTTAAGTATTGCATGGTCTATAAAAAGACTGAGAAGCACCATTCAAGTATTTTAAGTATTGCCTCGATTTAAATATTTACCTTCAAATTTCAAATTTTATACTTTGCATTGTAAAATGATAATTTTTTTTTAAGGGAAACCTGGTGTAAGAAATTCAGGAAACAGTGAAACAGAATGTTGCAGAAACACCTAATCACTTAACTTTTCTTCTCTGAAATAAATTTTATATTAAATCTCCATGGTGTCAGAGGTACTTTATTTCCTTTACACTGATCTGTTATACCATCTCTATTAATAAGGGCTGAACATAGAGGAAGCTACAACAGATCTTGAAAGAACCACCTGTGCCTCAAAAGAAGTTTTGTAAAATATAATGCTAATTTTAGTGCATCCTCATTCTACTATAAACTGAAAAGCAAACACTACAGAAAAGTTAATCCTGCAGTCTTAATACAAA
Source organism: Melopsittacus undulatus (assembly GCF_012275295.1). Taxonomy (NCBI): domain Eukaryota; kingdom Metazoa; phylum Chordata; class Aves; order Psittaciformes; family Psittaculidae; genus Melopsittacus; species Melopsittacus undulatus. Next base: position 56,638,846 of record NC_047529.1, on the reverse strand, counting down.
TAACTCACAATAAAGTTTACTACAAGAACTGGTATCTAGAAGTGAAATTCACCAGCGAAGCAACAACTTGAACCAGAGAAGATGTGTTGAGAGACATAAAATGTATGATAAAATTGTAGAACCACTTATGTTGGATAACACCTTTAAAATCATTGAGTCCAACAGTTAACCTGTCACTATCATCCAGCACTAAACTGCTTGAGACCAACTATAGGTAACTCCATTCACTGCAAATCTTTGGGTCTGGCTATCCAGCCAGATTTTTATCAAGACAAGTGTATGCCAATCCAACCCATGAGGAGCAGGCTTCTTCAGGACCATGCTATAGAATATTTTCCCTTTCTTTTCTGTCCTGTTAAACTATCTTTGTCTAAGCCCATGAGTTTTACACTTTTTTTACTTCTCTCTCCACCCCACTTGGGAAGAGTCTTCCAGAAGTTCTAGGTAGCAGTTCTTCTGACCCCCTCCCTCCTTCTTCAATAAGTAAAACCTCTTTTTATTTCATGATCACTACTCCCTAGATAGCCTCCAACTACCAGATCACCCATAAGTCCTTCTCTGTTCACAAAAAAAAAGGTCCAGTGAGTGCCTTCCCTTATTGGTTCAATCACCAGTTGTGTCAGCAAGTTACCTTCCACAAACCCCAGGAACCTGCTGGACTGTTCACTCTCCACTGTATTGTGTTGTATTTCTAGCAGATGTCTGGCAGTTCCTCAGTTCACTTTAATTGAAGTATTACCCTGCATAGTCTTAGTAACTAACAATCAAAAAACTTGTTCCAATAACAGCAGTGACTATGTCTCTCTTATAAGTAGAAGCTGCACAAAATTTCAGGATACCAATGTAACAAACTACACATAGCCACTCAACAACAAAAAGCAACCTAACTAGTTGACAGACTTTCAAAGAATATTGAAAAATAAAAGGAATGCTGTTTTTTCACCTTCTGAGCTAGAGACAGATGGTAAGAAAGGCAAATCCTCAATAGCAAACAGAATACTTGAAGAGGAGCTGGAGGATTCCTGGAATGGTAGAGGAGGGAGACTGGGATGAACAGCAGTTCTGGATGAGGGCTAATGGAGTTCCACCCCACAAAAATAAATGATCAGAGTAAATGGTTTTATGTTTGACTGGTACAAGCCTGGGAAGTAAAATAGTCTTCTTTTCTGCAGAAGGGATAGCTCCTTTCACAGAAGTTCAGATTTATTCAAGGAAATTCACTGACAAATGCTTAAGAATAAAATTTTGTGTGTTTAAATCACCATTTTTGAAATCCTATTCTTTTGAAAGAACACATTGTTAATTACAACATCAGATTCACACCAGAGCTGTAACTTGCAAATGCATGTGAGGGTCTAGTAAAGAGGTGAATTCAACATTTTTTCTCAGTGAAATTCTATATTTGCAATTTCAGGTCTTTTGAATCATCAAGCATTTATGTACTCTCTTTTGAAAATGTAACTAACTTTTTTTGACCAAGAAGGATTTTTTAAATTCTTTTAAATGACTTTGACACTTAATTCATTAACATTATTTAAATGCAAATTTTATAGCTGTATGTTTATTGAAGCTTGGTTTTCTTCCAAGTTATCCCACTGGACCATAACATATGCTATAAGACCAGTCTATGTTTAGAGGGTTTTGGAATATGTATAATCACAGAGAATAATTTCAACTGTATTTGTTTCCTTGGAGGTTTCTCTTATACTTTGATGCATTTTACTTTTCTGTCTTTTCCTTCCTCAGCAAAGTCACAATTAATTCCTCTTAGAGTCATTATAAGTATATATCCTCAGGGTTATGATTTAGTCTTAGTCAGACTGGCTAAAACTCATTTTTCTCCTTCTCCTGTCTCACTATTATTCAGGGGAGATTTAGAAATGCTAAGTTTTATTGGCTTAGATTCAAAGGGAATTTGGAAGCTAAAGCATCCCAATGCCTAATTTGCAAGCACTGGTCGCAAGGATGGAATCATAACATAAAGCACCCCATATGATTTATTAGAGAAGGTAGACATCTTAAAATAGGATCCACAAAAATGTGCATGTTAAAAAGGGATCTGTGTACACTGCCTCTACTTCCTTCTTCTTCATTTTAAGAAGTTGCAGTCTATGACTCTCACTTGTCATGTTCCAGCAGGACTGCTCTATCTCCCTTGTTCTCAATATCAGGATAAACACATCAGATATGTATTGAAAATATTTCCACTTTAAAGTAACAAATATCAGTCAGCCAGAAGGAGCAGTCAGCTACATTTCAATCTTGTGACAAGAGCATTCAAGAAAGGTGTGAGAAAGTCTGAAAGCTGTATTATCCAAGGTTTACCTCAGCATTTCAGTCACTAACTTTCATTTGGCACCAGATATTTTGGTTATGTTTACATTGATAAACAGATGGGACTAGGACTAACATTGCTACGACTAAACTGTCATTTATCCCTCCTGTACAAGACCTCATCCATACCATTTAACAGAAACACCCTTAGCTCTCCCCAAAAATTTCTTTGTTCTTCTCCGGACTACATTGTACAGCCTGGGAAGGTCTTAGCTCTCATGAACTAAAACTTTCAGGGAGCATGTTAATGGTTAAATAGTCATCATGTACTCAATTTCATGGCCTGGACACTTAATTTACTAGTGTAAGTATGACCTATATGGCTAGGATAAAAATATAGGACTTCCTCATTCTCAAGAGAAAACATTATTATTACACAATTAGGAGGAAGAGGTGCCTCTTATTTTTGCCCAATCCTTGCTAGTTTATTTCCCTAGAATTAGGAGCAGGTAGGGGGCAGAGGGCGCATTGTTCACTGTTATCTAGCAAACAGATGCGAGATTGATTCCCTCTAGAGAAAAAGCAAACAAGACAACCCAAACAACCAACAAACAACCAACCATTCAACCAACTGAAACCAAACCAACCAATCAAACAAAACCAGCTTTCCCAAACATTAGATTAACAGGAAGGAAAAGAAAAGGAATATTTCAAAGCAGGTTTGTGTAAAAATCTCCATGAGAAATAAAAAGGCACGGGAAAGAGAAATTAATTAAGATATCCAGTTCAAAACTGATGGATTTTTTTACCATATGTAAAGGTCAGTGCAGCAAATGAGGTTATCAGCATCACAGTTTCAAGCTAATATAACTTTTTTAGAGATCATAATTTTATATTTATTAATATATTTCATAAATTCAGATTAATATGGCAAGGTCCATCTTCCCTATTTCAGTCTGATCTGCACTTCCTTCTGATGTGCTTCCAAGTAGGAGAAGGAGGAATGTGCATACATTTTGTGTCCTGATGGACTTAGGGTCTCCATGAATCATCAGAGAGATGATGCAAACTGGACTGCCTTTGATTGTTTTATAACCTGAATAATTCTAGTTTGTAAGGCAGCTACTCATTGCAAGTACAGGCATGGAGGAAAGATTAGGTCCTATGGAAAAAAGTTATACTGACAGTGTTCTAAACAGCTGCACACTGCATGCTCAGTTTAGGGTACACACAGACCATGTGTGAAAAAAGGAAACAGAAAGACTGCTGAAAGCTGTTGGTCAAAAGCTGAAATGCTATGTGCATAGCGAAACCCCTGAGTTTATACTTAGGAAAAAACCCCCTGCAATTAGAGCATGATAATGGAAGCACATGTAATTCATAGTCAGATATTTCCCAGGGAAATATTTTCATCAAAAAATGTCTAACTGAGCCTGAATGCTTTAACTCTTCTCTTAGGTTTGGCTACATTTTGCCAAATCAAAGGCAAAACAGTCCTGCCAGGCTGCTTCAGAGCAATCAATTTACTGCTGCCAAGACTACTTCTGCAACAGGAAACCTGAAAGCTTTGTTTGTCAACAGCTGGGCAGGTTCACATAACTTATTTGTTCTGGGTCAGTCTACATGATAGATCTGCCCTGGAGCCACTCACTCTGGCAGCAGTTGGTGATGTTCCCAGTTCTAGAATGAATTTTCTGGTAACTGACAAATTATCAAGACTCTGTGGCTTCAGACACTGCACAGAGTGGCTGATGGTCTTACCAAAGCCTCAAGTCTGTGAGCATGTGAGCTACAATGCAGCAAAGTTCTGAGGGGCTGAGATGATATTGGAGATTGAAAGCTCTATGTAACAAAGCCAGAAACTAAAGGAACTTATGGGCTTCTCTGTTCTGCCTTTTTAAGGAGATCTGCACAGCGGGGCATCCCAAAGACACATACCTCCAGAGCCACTCAACAATCCTACTTATCAGTTCCTCTAGTCAGTGTTATCTAGTGTCTTAGGCTCAGATGCAGTACTTCAGAAGTTCTTCTTTCATAGAGACTATATGTATATGTACATATACATATATATACATATACATGTGTGTATATATATGCACACAAACATATATACGTGTATATATACAAGTGTGTACGTATTTAAAAAAGTATGTGTACATATCTGTGTTTGAATTCAGTTCCAGGAATCAAACCAGTTCCATGGATCAAATTACAAGAAACCATTAAAAGGGTAATCTCCACAAAATGCCACATTTAGGGAAGCAGCTATTGAACATAGTAAAAGCCACAAAGTAGTTTGCCCTATATGGCCATATAAGCATTAGATTTCACTGTTCTCTGAGAGACTCAAGCTCTATTTTTTAAACAACTTTTATTCCTTTCCTTCCTCAAGTCTATACATAGTATCGTAGAATGGTTACAGTTGGACAGGACTTTAAGGTCACCAAGTTCCAACCCCTCTGCGTGGGCAAGGGTGCCACACGCTAGACCATGTCATCCAGAGATCTGTCAAACTTGGCTTTAAACACTGACAGGGATGGAGCATATTCCACTTCTTTGGGCAACTTGTTCCAGTGCCTCACCACCCTCACAGTAGTTAACTTCTTCCTCATACCTAATCTGAACTTCCCCTGCTTAAATTTAAACCCATTCCCCTTTGTCCTACCACTAAGGTCCCTAATGAAGAGTTCCTCTCCAGCATCCTTGTAAGCCCCCTTCAGATATTTGAAGGCTGCTATGGGGTCACCACACAGACTTCTCCAGGCTGAAGAGACACAACTTTCTCAGCCTGTCATCATACAGAGGGTGCTTGAGCTCCCTTAACATTCTCTTGGCCCTTCTCTGGACTTGCTCTAAGAGCTCCATGTTCTTCAGGCAATTCACTCAGGCTCTTTATTTCAAGACTTCTACTTCATCTGTGAAAAATGCACAGATCTAGTTATTTACAAGTTTTACTGACAGTTAATTAGAAGATCATACAAGATTAATTAGTATCAGGCAACTTAGAGAGTCAGTGGCATGCCAAAGAAACTGAAACCCCTTTATTTGATCCAAGCACAGGATCATTCTTTGGAAAATAGCAAAAAGATGGCATCTTCAGTGATCTCAAGAGTTAGTGTCAAGAAAATGTTCTGTAATCTTAATATAAAGGGCAAATTGGTACAAGGAAAACAACAGAAAAATAGAGAAGGTATCCTTCTGGGCTCATGGGCTAGGGAAGAAAGGCTGACAAAATTTACTTACAAGTGATAAAAATGTGTTGGTGACTCATGTGAGATAGTGGGATACCATATTTGTCGTGTTCTAAGCCGAGCCTGTCACTCAGAAACCACGCAGCTCTTCGCTCACTCTCCCCTGCTTCTTCCCCCCTGCTCCTGGAAGGATAGAAATAATCAAAAGAAAGTAACTCCCACGGGCTGAGATAAGAACAGTCCAGTAACTAAGGTATAACACAAACCACTACTGCTACCACCAATAATAATAATGATAAGGGAAATAACAAGGGAAGAGAATACAACCACTCACCATCTGCCTACCTATACCCAGCCCAACTGAGCAGTGATCTAGCCCTTCTGGGTAACTGCCCCCAGTTTATAAAGTGACTATGATGTGCTGTGGTATGGAATACCTCTCTGGTTAGTTTGGGTCAGGTGTTCTGTCTCTGCTTCCTCCTGGGTTCCTCTCCTCCCTGGCAGAGCATGAGACACACAAAATCCTTGGTCAGACTAAACGTTACTGAGCAGCAACTAAAAACATCGGTGTTATCAGTGCTGCTCGCAGGCTGAAAGTCAAAATCACAGCACTGCACCAGCTACTAAGAAGGAGAAAAATGACTGCTACTGCTGAACCCAAGACAATATTGAGAAAAAAAATAGGGATTAAAAAACCCAACTAGTATGGAGTTTCTTGCTTTAGATTGAGAAGACATAATGAAAATTATGTATTTCCTATTTAAAAATAATAATGAGGAAATAGTGGGGAGAAAAGGGAGATCTGAAGTTTCACAAAGTCAGTTTAGCTTTAATTTTTTCTTTAGTCTTCTTTAGTCTTCTCTTAGATGAGTGTGACAAATTATGAAAAGAAGTGACGTAGTGAACTTAAACTGGTACTGAGTAAAACGCATCCACACTATTGCAAGTGCTTCAGACATAAGGGTGAAAGTAATCTGTAAACTAATGTGTATGTTTGTATGTGCTATTATTATTTTATTTTCATGTCACAGTGAACTGTGCACCAAGACAAGATTATGATAATACACAAGTGGCTTCGCTGATCTCATTTGGGCTTTAGAAAAAGCTCAAATAGGTGTGACCAGCTGTAACAGATTGCCATATTCAACAGATTGAGCCGACATATCAACTACTACATAGAAATTTAGCTTCAGATCTGAAGCTGAAGCAAATAAATCTGAAATAAAAAAGTACCAGAAAGTTAATAGATTCTACACTTTGCACACTTCGATTAATTCTTGCCACAGTTGTGAAAATAATAGTTGGTTTTGATCTCATGTCAACTCAGAAGACAGGTGCCAGCCAAACAAAACAGAGAATTTCACTGGTTTTGTTTTAAGAAAACTGAGGAGAGACCACATGCTGGACAGGAGAACATGAAGATTGTTTGATAAGACTCCATTAAAGTGAGCTGACAGCAAGGTTAAAAATGAACTCAGAAAACCTCACCTGAGTAATATCTGGGCAAGAAACAGTCAGTTTGACATTTCTTGGATTAAAGATTTCACATTAGCAAAATGGAAATCAAGTGTTCCTTTTCGTACACTGCACAGCAAATACTGGGATCACTCTAACTCATTCTGGACTGAAGAAATAATATTCTTCCTATGGTGAACATGACAGATGAAGAGCTCTAAAATTACACTAAATGTAAGAATTATGGCTGTAAGTGCACTGTATCTTGCCTTGCCATATTATGATATTCAAAGACAAACTTAAGTGTTAAACTAACTCCATTTTTGATTTTTAAAAATTTTAAGTCTTCTGCCATATCCTCATTAGCATCTCATTACTAAACAGCTAAGGAAAAGAATAAAGAAGGAAAAAGAAAATTAGATGCAACATTACAGGACATATTTTCACCTTGATGAGCAAGAGTAACTCATTAGAGGTCCAACACATGCTTTGGAGGAATAATGTCTTTAAGGTATTTTGAAATCATTAAAATGGCTTTCCTAGGGAAAATCCTGCCTGACCAATTTGGTGGCCATCTATGGTGGGGCTACAAAAGTGATGGACAGGGGTGGAGCACTTGACCTCATCTACCTGGACTTGTGCAAAGCGTTTGACACTGTCCTACACAACATCCTTGTCTCTAAATTGGGGAGACATCAATTGATAGGTGGACCACTCGGTGGATAAAGAACTGGCTGGATGGTCGCACTCAAAGAGTTGTGGTCAACGGTTCAATGTCCAGCTGGAGACCAGTGACAAGTGGCGTCCCTCAGGGATCGGTGTTGGGACCAGTCTTGTTTAATATTTTTGTCGCTGACATGGACAATGGAATTGAGTGTGCCCTCAACAAGTATGCCAATGACACCAAGCTGTGTGGTTCAGTTGATACGCTAGAGGGAAGTAATGCCATTCAGAGGGACCTTGACTCACTTGTGAGGTGGGCTGATGCCAACCTCATGAAGTTTAACCATGCCAAGTGCAAGGTCCTACACCTGGGTCAGAGCTACAGGTTGGGCAAAAAGCAAATTCATGGTAGTCCTGCAGAGAAGGACTTGGGGGTGTTAGTCAATGAGAAAATGAACATGAGCCAGCAGTGTGCGCTCACAGCCCAGAAAACCAACTGTATTCTGGGCTGCATCAAGAGGAGCGTGACCAGCAGGTCAAAGGAGGTGATCCTACCCCTCTACTCTGCTCTCGTGAGACCTCACTTGGAGTATTGTGTTCAGTTCTGGTGTCCTCAACATAAAAAGGACAGGGTGCTATTAGAACATGTCCAGAGGAGGGCCACGAGGATGATCAGGGGACTGGAGCACCTCCCATATGAAGACAGGCTGAGAAAGTTGGGGCTGTTCAGGCTTGAGAAGAGAAGGCTGCATGGAGACCTCATAGCAGCCTTCCAGTATCTGAAGGGGCCTACAGGGATGCTGGGGAGGGAGTATTCATTAGGGACTGTAGTGACAGGACAAGGGGTAATGGGTTGAAACTTAAACAGGGGAGGTTTAGACTGGATATAAGGAAGAAATTCTTTACTGTGAGGGTGGTGAAGTACTGGAATGGGTTGCCCAGGGAGGTAGTGAATGCTCCATCCCTGGCAGTGTTCAAGACCAGGTTGGATGAAGCCTTGGGTGGCATGGTTTAGTGTGAGGTGTCCCTGCCCATGGCAGGGGGGTTGGAACTAGATGATCTTGAGGTCCTTTCCAATCCTAACTATTCTATGATTCTATGAAATGTCAAGGCAACAATACTGACTTTTTAATATAAGAGTCATCATCATGGCTTGAGGGGTTTTACCCACGCATAGTACAAGCACGCTGATGGCTAAAAAGGCCAATGTGGGATAGGCAAATCTGTTTGAAAATAGCACAAAGAAAGGTCTCCTTGGTTGGTATAGGTGGGATGTAATTCTTTCTACATTGCCTTTTCTCCTTGAGACTAGATTTATGTGTGTTCTCAAAGGAGACAAAGGCATTATGCATAGTGTGTCTCCAAGTCTCCTGACTGGACGCCAAGCTGGACCATTGATGGTAGTCAATATGGCCAAAGCTAAGGTACTGTTTCAAGGAGTCCTTATATCTCTTCTTTGGGGCACTTCTTCTGCGGCAACTGGTGGCAAGTTCACTGTAAAACACAATCTTAGGAAGGCAATGATCCTTCACCCTAGAGACGTGCCCTGCCCAGCAGAACTACAATTTCAGCAATATGGCCTCAATACTGGTGACCCCTGACTGTTCAAGGACAATAACGTTTGACACAGTCAGTCCAATGGATGTTTAGAATTGTACGGGGGCAGTGCTGATGAAAGCGTTGGAGGAGTCGCAGGTGATGGCGGTAGATAAACCGTGATTCAGACCCATATAAAAGAGTAGACAGTACAATGGCTCTATAGACACTAACCTTTGTAATTTTCTTCAGGTGTTTATTGCACCAGACTCTTTTATGGAGTTTTCTGAAGGCTCTATAAGCCTTTGCTATTCTGATGTCTATCTCTTTGTCAATCATAGCAGCCGAGGAAATAATGCTTTCCAGATAGCTGAACTGCTGAACTGACTTAAGCTCTGATTCTCCGATGGTAATGTGAGGATGATGATAATCTTCTTGTGGTGTAGATTGGTAGAGAACTACTGTCTCCTTCAAACTGACTTCCAGGCCAAAAAGCTCAGCTGCCTCTGCAAAGCAAGATGTTAAATGCTGCAGAGATGTTTCTGTGTGGTCAACAAGGGCAGCATCATCAGCAAAAAGCAGTTCACAGACAAGATGATTTAAGGTCTTAGTGTGGGCCTTCAGTCACTTTAGATTGAATAGGCTCCCATCAGTACAAAATTGAGTATAAATGCCATTTTGTTCTTTGAGGTCTACCATAGCCCTTTGAAGCATCATGCTGAAGAAGATTGTGAATAAAGTTGGTGCAGGAACACAACCTTGTTTCACACCACTGGTTATTGGGAATGGTTCAGAAAGTGCATCGCCATATCTGAGTTGGCCTTGCTGATCCTCTGTTACATCCTCTGATGTAACAGAATAATCATTTTGAGGAACCTGGGGGGCAATCTAATCGTTCCAAGATCAGCCACAGGCCTTTTCTACTCACAGTGTCAAAAGCTTTGGTGAGGTCAACAAAAGTTACATATAGCCCCTTATTCTGTTCTCTACACTTTTCTTGCAGTTGTCTGAGAACAAATACCATGTCTGTGGTACTTCTATTAGTTCTGAAACCACACTGACTTTCAGGTAGAAGTTCTTCTGCAACAGCTGGTACTAATCTGTTCAACAGTATTCTTGCAAGAATTTTTCCAGCAATGGAGAGCAAAGTTATGCCTCAGTAACTTGAGCGGTCTGACTTCACATCTTTTTTCTCATACAGAGTGATGATGATTGCATCACAAAAATCTGATGGCAATTTCCGTTGTTCCTAACAACGCACAACTAGCTCATGAAATTTATCATGAAGTGCTTGTCCTCTGTGCTTTCAGATTCCAGGTGGGATTCTGTCAACTCCAACTGCCTTGCCAGTTTTTACCTGCTACGTAGACTTAAAAGTCTCTCCCATGGTAGGGGCTATATTCAATCTGTTTTTCACAGCATGTTGTAAAATGTGCTGGATTCCTTTGTCTTGGACTACATGGTTAGCACTAAAGAGTGTTTGAAAATGTTCAGACCAACGATTCAGGATGGAGATTTTATCTGTAAGAAGTGTTTGGCCATCTGCACTAAGTAAGGGGCTTTGAACCTGGTATGTGGGTCCATACACTTCTTTCAGAGCATCATAGAATCCTCTCTGGTCACCCAAACCTGCACATAATTGAGTCTTTTCTGCTAGGTTGAGCCACCAGTTGTTCTGGATGACTCAAAGCTTCTTGGAGTTTACTACATGCAAGACAACAGGCTGCTTTTCTTACATGGCAAAGTGGCTGATTGTTATCATCAAACCAGTCTTTGTTTTTCTTTAAGTAGAACCCAAAGTTTTCTACGGAGGACTGCAGGTTGCTATTTTTAATATGTTGCCAAAGTGCTTCAGGAGAAGAATCTATAAGGTGATCTTCAAGACAAGTTTGAAGCTTAGCTTGAAAGCTATCCCTCACTGCAGCTATTTGAAGATTATTAACATTGAGCCTACTCCTCGGAATGCCGCCTCTCTTAGGTTTGGGCTTGAAGTGGAAGTTAAGTTTGCAGTGCACAAGGCAGTGGTCTGTTTGACATTCTGCACTAGGCATCACTCAGGTGTGACAGACATCATGAACATTTCTCTGGCACACTAAAACATAATCAATACAGTGCCAATGTTCAGATCAGGGATGCATCCAGGTTGTCTTCCAGCTGTCTTTCTGCTGGAAAATAGTACTGGTGATGGTAAGCTGCTGCTCTGCACAAAACTCTAGCAAGAGGCAATTGTTATCATTGCAGCTACCAACACCGTGCTTGTCTAGTACTTCTTTCCAAGCTTCAAAGTTCTTATCTACTTGGGCATTGAAGTCACCAAGGAAGTCATCTTATAATCTATAGGAACCTTTTGAGTGAGGCGACGCAGATCAGAGTAGAATTTGTTTTTTTCTGCAGGGTCAGCTTGCAGAGTTGGAGCATATATGCTGAAAAGAACAACATGTTGCTTATTGTGTAGTGGAAGATGAAAGGAGATAATATGATTGGAATGACCTATCAGCAAATTTTCAAGTTTAGAGACAATGGAGATTTTAATCATGAAGCCAACTCCAGAAAGATGACTTTCAGTTTTGGATCTGCCTGACCAGTGGAGTGTATAGCCGGCACCACGTTGTTTAAGGCTACCTTCCTCATGAAGTCGAACTTCACTGAGAGCAGAAATATCGATGTTGAGTTGTGACAGTTTGTGGGCAATTAACACAGAACAGCGCCCAGGATGCCCACTGTTCGCTGTATCAAGCGTGGTTCTGATGTTCCAACATGAAAGTGTCAATGTGGACACACCTTTGGAGGCAGGTGTATGCCTTTGTCTCTTTGTCTTTAATCAACCGCAACAGAAGATGCCTTTTGGCCACAGCTAGCCAACCAGGTGGAGGGGGAGAGAAGCTTTGGTTAGACCACCTTTTCTATGCCTCTTTCCATATGGAGCAAGCAGTGCTCACCTTGAAAAAAAAAGCTGCTTGGTCATTCAGGATGCTGTCGAACAAGACTGTCATCTCCTGGGTCAGTCTTGAGCGACCAATGTCCTGAACCGCCCGCATGCAGGGTTGGGTCTGCAACTTCCAGTGCACCTTGACACCTGTCGTTTCATCCCTCACCTGTGGCTACAGGGCTTTGCAAGTGTGGGTAAACCCTTCGGGCCTGCGCAGTGAATTTTTTATGTGAGGCACAACATGTGCAGAACTGGCCTCACCCTTTTCACCTGAGGTTTATCTGCCAGGGCCTAGCAAGCTTGGACGATGACAGCAAGGTCCTCAGGTCATAGGTTTGATTAGAGTATCCTTCTCTTAGATGGATGGCCTTACAGGGCTAAACGAGCTCCATCTGCCCAGGTTCAAAGTTAGGAGTTTTGCTTCTCCTAGGATGGTTGTCCAAAGGCTAGTGAACCCATCCTGCCCATGGACACACTTTGACCCTTCAGTTGAGACCTGTCTGACATGGGAGACCCTACTGGAGGCATATGCCATCACCAGCATAGCTCCCAGGCTCACATGGGCACGCAAGCTCTTTCCCCAAGACCAGGGGGTGTCCATGACAGAGTATAAAAGAGTAATGTATTAACATTAAGTAAGAACACATGTAAGGAAAAATCTATACAGACAGGAGAAAAATGATTAAGTAGTTAAAGAACTGGTTTTTTTTCAGTGGTGGGAGAGAGAAAAGGTGATAATAACACTGATTTGAAAGTTAAAATGGTTAAATGCATACATAAATTATTAATAATTCCTTCGTTACTTTACAGGGACTTCTGAATATTGTCTCATATTCTTTTCTGGAGGGGAAGAAGGAGACGTGGTTTGAGAAAAATATCTGAGAACTGACTGAATCGCCCCCCAAAATACATATGTGAAAAAAGAACTGTTGTGGTTTAAACCAAGTCCTCAGAGCTTGTTCACTCACTCCCCCCCCTTTTCTCCCCCAGCTCACGGAGAGTTAGGAAGGAGAATCCAAAGAACGTAGCCCCCACGGCTTGAGATAAGAATGGTTTAACAGCTAAGTTATAACACAAATCATTACTGCTACTACTACTACAAATAACAATGATAAAGCCAATAACAAATGAAGAAAATACAACACCTCAACAACCACCAACCCATAATTCACCCCACCCTGCCTGACCAAGCACCGACCGATACCTCCTCCATCCCCCCAGAGCTCCAGCCCTTCCGGGTTTCTCCCAGTTACATCCTGGGTATGACGTGCTATGGTATGGAATAACTCTTTGGCTAGCCTGGGTCAAGTGTCCTGTCTCTGCTTCCTCCCGGCCTCCCCTCCTCCCTGGCAGAGCATGAGCTCAGAAAAAACCTTGAACAAACCAAGTAACTCAAAACATACTTGCTATTAGCAACCATTCTCATCCCAAAAGTCACAACACAGCACTGCACCAGCTACCAAGAAGGAGAAAAATGACTGCTACTGCTCAAACCAGGACATCTGGCCAGGTACAAACTGAACCCTCTGGAAAATAAGCAGTATTGCATTAAGGGTTCAGTCATGAAATGCGCAGTCTCCGATTATCGTGTGTGTGCTTCAGTGCTCTGTTGGAACAGAAAAAAAATGTGCAGTGTTTAGTAGGATCAGTCCCACACTTCCATCACACAGGAACACATATACACACACACATACACAGACAGACACACAGAGGCCAATTTATTTCCTCTATATTCCTACTTTCATTTACTTAGTTTTGGACTATGAAGTTTCTAGTTTGTTATTCATACACTCACTCAAGCATTAAAAAAATCTCATCAAAACCAGAAAAGCACTATCATAAAAATGGTTTCTTTATCATAAGTCATAGAATCATAGAATAGTTAGGATTGGAAAGGACCTGAAGATCATTTAGTTCCAACCCCCCTGCCTTGGGCAGGGACACCTCACACTAAACCATATCACCCAAGGTTTCATCCAACCTGGTCTTGAACACTGCCAGGGATGGAGCATTCACAACCTCCCTGGGCAACCCATTCCAGTACCTCACCACCCTGAAGAAGCTCTCTTTCCCACTGCCACTAGCTTAGCCTTATAGAGAAACTGAAATCATCCTCATCAACTTAAAATTATGGAAAGGATAAGTACCTGCACAGCAATCAGAAACACCCATTTGGACTCTGGTGAAGTGTAATTTTATTCACACATACTGCCCTTTGGCACAATTACTGTTTGTACAGAGGTAATGTCAGCTCCAATTTATCAGGGCAAGAACTTTCAGAACTGGCATTTTTAGTGAAAATGGTATGGCCTGTACTGGCCCACAAAACATTCCTGAAAAAAACAGTACTTACAGGTGAATGACAGTCAGGTACACTCTGTTGAGTTGCAAAGTCTAGTTAATATACATTTGTTTCCTTTCTGAACTATAAATTTCTTGAACAGACTCAGGAATGCCCTATGTTCCATTTAGGAGCTGTCTCCCATTTGTTTTGCTAGTACACCACGGACACAATGTATCTGTAGTAAATGCTACGTGTTTCATCGAATTATTAAGTATCTGATATCAACTGGAAGACTTCCTCAACAGAAGCAGCGCGTGATTTAAGGATCAAATTGTGTTTTATGCTTCTTAATCCATGAAAATGTTAATGGTCATCACGTAGAAGTGCACCAAAAGCAAAGGCTGCCAAGACAACTTTTGGGGGTATCAAAAGTGACATGCTAGCAGCACTGGATTACCTCTCTAATCAGAAAGGAGGAAAATCTCTCCATTTGAAGTCTCAACATTTTGATGCCTGATCACATATTTGGATGCTACTTTTGTCAAAGATGTGCAGCAGTACAGCTGCCCTTCCACAGAGAGACCTATAGGGACTTATAAGTATTAGTGTGCAAGAACATGATGTCAAAACAAAACCAACACTTTTTACTAATTAAATTTTTAAGCATACGAAAGGGCCTATACCAGTTACTGTGAACAGAGAAAATACACAAGGTAAAATGAAATAATTGTCATAATGCATAATATTTTATAACTTTTATGTTCTGCGATTTCAGACAATTCAAATAAAAACAATGTTAAATAGACAATGGGAACAGAAATAACCCACTAGGAGCATAGTGTAAATCTGTAGGTTAAACAGAGAAATGCCACTATAAGAAAGTGAAATGCCACTCTGAAATGCCACTGATGCCAGAAAACCATCAGTGTTGAACAGTGATGTTACTATCTTAGGCACTGTTACAATAGACCAAACAACAAAAATCCCAGTGCAGATTTGAATTGCACATTCACCTCAGTAGTCAGAATAAAAAAAAAAAAACCCAAAACCATGTAATTCGATAGTGGAACACTTCCATATCTTCAAGGATAATCTTTTATTGACTGCCATGTTGTGAAACAGAAATGCTGGGTGCTGCTGGAAGAAGTCTTTGATTCTATCTCCCTGGTTAAAAGCTGAATCAGTCATACTTAAGCTAAATTAAGTTACACTTTAAATCAAATTTTATAAATGTGAAATTCATGTTTGGTCAGTCATTTTGATTTAGTAATCATTTTACTGCCAGCAAAACCAGAGCATTTTTGTGAATCAACAAAGAAACTCTTGGGATAGGTAAATAATTCTCTTCACTAACATGACTAAATAATTCATTAATGCTATTCACTGGAAAATGCAATTGGCTGTGTGTAAAATCAAAATGGTGACAGTAAAAATGTCTAGAAATAACTGGCTTGAAATAAGCTAATCTGGATATTAGATTCAATGTAGGCAAGTTTAATGTATGCTTTTTAGTATGGTGAGCTCTGTGATGTCAAGCCTGTATGGTTAGAAATAAACTTCAACTATGAAGTTTAGTTTTCTCAGATGCTCCTACAGCCCTTTTGCATTGCAATCAGATTCACAGTGGGGCAGGGTGAATGCAGTGAAAGGGCTTATGATGAAACAGTACTTAAGTGTGGTTTTCCTCAGAATTGTGTAACATGTAGTAGCAGTCTGAATCTGGGCTTCATAACATATCATTAAATAAATGGCTACTTCAGTATGTAGATTCTTACAGAACATGTAACAGAAAAACAATTCTACAAGTAATCTGTTTTCAAAAAAGCAGATGGCCTTAGGTTTGTTTTCTGTTTGTCTTCCTAATTCAATAAGGTTGAAATCTAGTCTTCAGGTAAAGACTGTTTACAGATCCTTTTCTGCTTCTTTCTCTGTGTGAGTGGACTGGAATCCAATGCAAAAATAATCTGTCTTCCATGGCTTTCCTGTTGTATATAAGAAAGATTTGTATTCATTATTAATGGTAGCTTAGAGACTATCTACATCTTCTCTATTTTAAAAGGACTATATTTAGTGTCCATTATTTTTTCCTTGCTGAATATGATGTGCAACAATGAAAGCCAAAATCAGAAAGAAGAAATTCTTTTTTTTTTATTTTATTAGGAAACCTAAAGGAGAGACTCATTATATTTAGAGCATGTAGTTACTATTGTTATGACAAGCCTAAGGTCATAAATATCAGGTCATTAATTTGAGAAGTTTAGCATGAGCTAGTATTTGGCCTGAGTATTTTCTCTTCAATTTTTATTGTAAGGCATACTGACAATTTGTGGCACGCACACAATAAACAAAGGAAAACATAAAAAGAGTATTTTAATGTAATTTGCAAAGCATTTTGTTTTGAGAAATAATTGAATCATCTTTTCTGAAAATGGAAAGATAAACAATATTTAAGGCCTTCAAAAATGCAGTCTAAACTTATAATGGTTAACACTAGGGAGCATGTTAGAATATTACTCCTGGTATGACACTTGTCATACAAGATTTTCACTTAGCAGTAAAGAACTTTGTTAATGTGCCTTAAGTGTTTCTAAATACAAATTAAATAGTTCCTTATTCTGTGCTGGGGGGACCATTCTTTCATATCTTGAATATATCAAACTATGCTACTCAGCCTACTGTGCCCATTTTGATGCATGGACAAGAGTAACTCAGATCTTGGTTGGTTTTTTTTTTCTTGGTAGTTTTATTTTATGAAAGAACTTACCAGTTGAAAACATGTATGTACTATTGGTACCAGGAATTACAGTGTCAGGACACATTAACAATTGTTCATGTTTAGAATGCTAAAGAATAATCAATGTGGGACAGATTACAAATAGAAGTAAAGCCACCAAATGCATGCCACCTATGAGCATACAATCTTTATCTGTTTAGTAATCATTTGAGATCCTTGCTTTGCCATTTTTTTTTTCTGCATGTTCATATCTTGCCTTTCTTAAAACTTAAAAAATTCATTTTCTCTATTTTGAGCTGGTCTAAAAACTATGATTTTCAGAACATATTGAGAACTTCCCACTCAATGCTACTCTGAGTACAGAAATAGACACTGAAAACTGCTACTTATTTCTGAATATTCTCTAATATTTTCCTGACTGTTGTTTAGCCATTTTATTTTCGAAACAATTCATAGCTATTAATAACAATTCAAGTTGCATCACTTTATTCAATAGACAAGCAATGATAATGCAAGCAGCACCTAAACTGGACTGATGTAACTTATCTGTATGAAGGTGTCAGCTCAGAAATGCCTAGAAACCTTTACTATGCCATTTTGTGACTGAGTCATGAGGAGAAAGAGCTTTCTTTAGTTCTATGTTCTTCCTCCTCTCTGAGTGCATATAAAATGGTATGGCAGACTCTGGCAGCGAGAAAGCAATTTCCTTTTCTGTTTATACAAGTATGTAACATTTTGCTTTAACATAAATTAGCACAAAGCCTCATCCTCAAAAGCATCAGCTTGATTCTCCTCTATCAGCACTGTCTAGGACATTTCAGCAGACACTGTGGAAAACCGATCTTGTTTTATTCCTTCTGGTTTGTCTTGAAGGTCAAAGAAGATATTTTGTCTCACTTGACTAATTTGGAATTC
Source organism: Melopsittacus undulatus (assembly GCF_012275295.1). Classification (NCBI taxonomy): domain Eukaryota; kingdom Metazoa; phylum Chordata; class Aves; order Psittaciformes; family Psittaculidae; genus Melopsittacus; species Melopsittacus undulatus. Next base: position 56,620,865 of record NC_047529.1, on the reverse strand, counting down.
CTTTGAGCAGCCCAAGTGCAGAAATTTGGCTCAATCAAATGTTGATTTCACATTTTCTCCCCCTGATGGAGACAGAGACTCACAGGGGATCAGCGCAGTGGCATCAGAAATTCTCTTGAAAATTTCTCCAAACTAGGAATAGTACATAGTGAATTGAAAAGTGTCAGAATCATCACATGATGATAAGGATGATAAGGTAAATGAAACAGACCAGTAAGCAAGGACAGAAAAAGTAATCCATATATATCTATGCTGTGCATGTAATGTGGCAGGAAACAGAGAAAGCACACAACAGTGTGACTATTTAAGCATATCCTACCCATAGCATAAAATTAAATGCTTGAATCCTCAATATGATGTTAAAAAAAAAAAAGAAAACAATGACGAAAATGGCTTAAGCTTCTATAAAGAAATCATCTTCCCATGCCATTCTCTACTTTGTCCTGTTCCACAGAGTTTGTTCACTCATACTCAAGGGGCAAAGGTATTTACCATCTCTAAATGTCAGCATCATGTATCTGCATTTTCTGTTTACTTCATCAAACCTTTTAGCACATCTTCATTATTAAAAATTAAAAGTCAAGTTCTAAAGAGAAATTGCGAGATTAAAGTTGCATTTGTAACCCTTAGTTTTTACTTTTATATATGGAATTATAATTTTCTTCTTTAATATGTAATCACATGATTGCTTCTTTGCATGTAATTGCATGAATGTAAGCTATTTTCCCAGTGATTTCTGTCTCATTCTGTTCACAAAACTGATACTGCCTTATTAATAAGCATTTCTTTGGTTTTGTGCTTTTATTTTTTTTTTAGTGTTTTCTTTCTTATTTTGCAGAATATTGCACATGCAAATATTTAGCTTATTTGACTATGTTTTTCACCCGTTGTCAGCAGCCCGTTTTAAAGACAGAGCTTTCTCATTGATGTGTAACTGTTCTAAGATTATCACTTAACTCCATTCTAGCTAGCTACCTTCTGTGTAATTAGACAGTCTAAGTTGGAGTGAAGCAACATTCTCCAGCACCACAGGAAAAACAGCACATTCCAATACTAGAACAGAGTTTCATAGATGGCTGAAAACATTCTGCAAGAAAACTGAGTTTCCTCATATATGCATCAGAAACCACACTATAAAGCCTAAGACTATATTTTAGGAGCTTTCAGTTATTTAACATGGATATTCATAGATTTTTGTTATTTATTAGACATACCACCTACTAGTACAATTAAAAAAAAAAGTTTCCGTACTAATCCCTGATACTCACTCATGCCTATCAGAAGCACTCTCCACTATATGTACCTATCCAGAACAGAATTTATCTATTTTTTTTCTGCAGTAATTACTTAGACATTTGAACATGAAATAAGTATAAAAAAGGAATTTTTTTTCAGTGTTACTTCAAAAAGAAGTAAATCTCGCAGCCATTTATTTTCCAGGGGGCATGTAGACAAAAGAACTGAAGTTCATTTGAAAGCTGAAGCTTTAGAAAATAATATTCATTGAGGAGCGGTGCCTTTTACTGTCTTATAGGAAATTCATTTTGATTTGACAGAATGATAAACCTTTGAAAACTGTGGACTAAAAATACACAGTAGACTTCTAGCTAAGCTCATAAGGTGCCAGACGGAGAAAGGATTCACTGCACATGAATAAGAGCTAAATTAGCTGTGTATTGAAAGGTCTCAGTAAATGCAAGTCTTGAAGTCCTTGGCACAACTTGGATTCCAGAAAAGAGTTTCTGCAGACTTTGCCAGGTACTCTGGAGGGATCACCATTCTGATGTGCTGTAAGATTTCTTCAACATTCTTTGGCTAATCTGAACTTTAAGGAGTATCTTACAGCAAATATGAAAAATAGTTACAGATTTTTAATTTTATATTTTGGGGGTTTAATTTGTGTTTTGTGGTTTTTTTGTGTTGTTTTTTTTTTGGGGGGGAGGGAGGGACGCTAATTTTTTTGGTTTTACTTTCAGGAAACTTTTTAAAGAAGGAATGTGTTTCACAGGAACAAAGGTCTTAGAAGGGCTCAGAAATTTGTTATGACTTCTGAATATATGACAGTCATCTGCAAGTTCGAAGAAGAACAGACATATTTGTGTTTTATTTCTATATGTACAGGAAACAACAGGCGTTGTTCCTGCATAAATGGCAAGATACAAGGGGTGAATGAAATAAACAGGCAGGTAATAGTAGACTCCAAAATAATCTCAGCAAAATCTCACTCTGTATGTAGTTTTATGCATGCATATTGCTTTACCTTTTGTAACAGAACAGGGAACACTACTGCAAATCTTTTAAACATTAATGGTGTTTTTTAGGAAGGCTCCAGAGAAAACACACACAGACATTCCGAAACGTGTTATGCAGTACATGTTCCTGTCATTGTTTTCCTAAGAATCACATTCAATGCATAATTACTATTGTTAAAATATAGAAACACAAAAGTAAATCTCACAAAGAAATAATGAACATGATATAATGCATATGCACTGAAATAGTGAAATACTACAGTGGAATTATTCTTGTGGAATTATTCTTGGAATCATAAGAGTATGAAAACAAATAGAATCTTCTTACCCCGAGTGACATACAATCTGCTCATTTTGACTCTGTCCTCCAGACCCACATGCAACTGGGTTTCCATATCTCTGCTGCTAATACTGAAAATATATTCCATCTCTTTCATATTCTGGAAATAGATTTTTCTAATTTACAGGCTAAATTCTTTATGAATTCACAAACATTTCTTCCTATGTCAACTTTACCTTTCAAATTTAATATCTTTTTCTGCAATTCTTCAATACCTAGATGAATTTATTAAAAAAAAATCATGTTCCTTATGTCTAGCTAATTTGTATAAACTTTTCTATGGTACAGAGATAGAAGTTACCTTCATAATAGTTCAGGTGCTGTTAGCAGCCTAACAATAGCTGCACTGAGATGACAGTTGCCTCATTTGCTCTGTTTCTAAAAATGAAATCTTTATTTATAGCGATTTTTCTCTTCAGATGTCAAAATGATAAATGTGAGGAAAATGTGAAGGATAGGTTCTGTCTCTCTCAAACATTATTGTTTTCATTAGGCTTTTAAAGAAGATCTGTGAAAGAACTCTTAAGCATTCACTTAACATTTCATAATATGAATATGAATATGAATATGTACCTGCAATATATCTATGAAACTGAGAATTATTTCCTAAAGTTTAAGAAATTACCTATTAGACAAAGTTTTCTCCCTTTAGGAATCATGGACATTTCATTTGGAGAAACTGAATAAGAGTACCTTTCACTTTTCATTTAAATCGATTTCAGGAGAAACAAAATAAAAACAACAAAAACACCCAATCATTATTCAAATAACAACTTTGATGGGAAAGGCTCTTATTACCTTCTCCAATTAAATATAAAACTCAAGTATACTTTCAAATAAATTGATTTAATGAAAACAAATTAAATAAAAATGATCACTTACACAAGCATAGAAGAACCTGATGAAGACAATGTTTATGATGTATGATCAATAGTAACAGAAAAGTACAGTTTTATACCTAATTTTTGCATATGCCCCTTTGCACATATGCAGTGCATACAAATTTCCAGGAAATACTGTACCTTGATAAGGAGTTGCATAGTTTCCAGTATATTTTGATGTCACAAAAAAGTAAATAGATATATAACAATACCCAGAGTGAAATCCATACTGAACCAATGAAGCCAGGCCTAGCAAAATTTGCATGGATAAGATTTTTTGTTTCCTCTGAGCAGCAGCCAATTTTCACAATTTTAGGCTATTTCTAAGGAGATTCATTTTCGATCACATTATCAACTTCATTTTCTGTTGTTCATGGGGGACTGCAACTGACACCACATTATGTTTTAAATAGTACCATACCACTCTCTCCTTTGAACTAGATGGTACTGTCTTGAGAGGAGCTTTTAATTCCGGTTTAGCCATCTTGCAACAAAAATAACATGACAGACCTACTGAAAGGTGATGGAATTATTTCTGAAACATGCAGTACTTGATTTTTTGCACATTAATATAATATCAATCTTCTGGCACAACAATTGCTACAGATGAAAAAAGTGTGTCTCAGCTTTTATTCTTATTCCTGTGTTGATCTCAAATTACCCCTTTTTCCAGATGTCTAGTCATCTCAAAGTTCTAAAATGCTGATTGGCACCATTACACTTGTCATACTACTGCAAAACCATTCTCCTTAAATTCCATACTGTATGAAGTATTTAGTGAGTATTTGCCAAAAAAAAAAAAATAACTTCCCCCAATCCCCACCCCCCCACCAGAAGCCAGACATATTCTCTGCTCAACAAAGAGAAGAAAAAGAACATAGATTATTACCCTAGAGTTTTTCAGATATTGTTATCTCATTATTTGCTGGATTTAGATTTACCCAAATGAAATCAAGTCTACTGTCATAGTGAACCCAGGCTATCATTTACATTATTCTGAGCACAATTCATCAATGATCATATCTAAATTGAAGCTGACAGAAAAACTGCCTTCCTCCCAAACATATGCTTGAGTAATCTTGGCCTCATGGTTGAACATAAACTCTCTAAAGTGCTTTAGAGGAAAAAAGAGTCTTAGCACAATGCAGAAATTTGTATGGTGCACACATTATGCCAAAGGACTTGACAAAAGGAGAAAGTGTTTAGCTCCAGCAATATCACTACATTCTTCTCTGAAAAACACTGTAGTCCAGAGTTTAGCTAAGGAGCCTTTTTCACTCACACAAAGGTAGCAAAACAGATTGAAGTGTAAAAGACTTCTTTTTCCATATACAGTTGTCATGGGTTGAGTAGTAGCAGTCATTTTTTCTCCTTCTTGTAGCTGGTGCAGTGCTGTGTTTTGACTTCTGGGCGGGGGGCGGTTACTTGGTGGCAGGCATGTTTTGGGGGTGTTTATGTTTAGGGCCTTTTTTCTGAGCACATGCTCCAGCCAGATGGAGGAGGGGAGGCTGGAAGGAAGGAAAGACAGGACACCTGACCCAGACTAGCCAATGAGGTATTCCATACCATAGCACGTGATGCCCAGGATGCAACTGGGAGAGAGAGAGCAGGAGGGGTGGAGCTTGGGAGGAAAATGGAGGAAGGAGCACGCGGTGCTCGGCCGGGCAGGGTGGAGTGAGTTATGGGTCGGTGGCTGGTGGGGTGTTGTATTCTTTTCGCTTGTTATTGGCTTTATCATTATTATTTGTAGTGGTAATGGTGGTAGTGATTTTATGTTATGCCTTAGCTATTAAACCGTTCTTATCTCAATCCGTGAGGGCTACATTCTTTGGATTTTCCTTCATAACTCTCAGGGAGTTGGGGGACTTGGTTTAAACCATGACAACAGTATACATTAGAACTTGGGGTCTCTGAAAAGCATATGCTCACCTGATTACAGTCTAAGTAACACATACAGTGTCAATGTTTTTAATGGTGAGTTTTCTTTTCCAATTTCTGCAATTGTAAAAGATCCTGAACACTCACACACACACACACACACATGCACGCACACACACACACATCTTTTTCATTTAATCTGTTGAATTTCTAAGTCATTTAGACATTTTAAGAGAAGATAAAGCAATTTTAAAGAATTTTCCTTTTAAATATACAAGAGTTCATATACACACCCTCACATAAAGACGTAAAGTTTTCTCTTTATTTACACATCATTGTTAATTCTCTTTTCTTTAAAATTTTCTTTCACTTTTTTCTTGGTTTCAGGGTTCACCCCCTCTTTTAACTTAGAAAGCCTATTCATCACATTCTAGAATTCTACTATTCTATTCTTCCTTCTTTCTTCAGCCTATATTTTCGTCTTTTGTTTGCAAACAGATGAGGACTTCTGGGTGTTGTGATGGTTGGAGGGTGCCTTGGACATAATGATCACCAAATGACAACTTTTGATTCTTGGAGAAGTAAGGAAGGATGTTAGAAGAACTGCTACCCTGGGCTTCTGGAGGGAAGACTTTGGCTTGTTAAAGGAATTGGTTGAGTCAGTCCCTTGGGAAGCAGTCCTGAAGGACAAAGGAATCGAGGAAGGCTGGACATTCTTTAAAGCAATGTTTAAAGCACAGGAGCAGGCCAGACCCATACGCTGCAAAGATGATCTAGTGGGAAAGAAAACCAACCTGGCTGAAAAAGAGAGCTTTGACTGGAACTCCAGTTAAAAAAGAGAAAACTTTTGGTCTTTGGAAGAAGGGGTAGGCCACTCAGGAGGACTATAAGGGTGTTGTGAGGCTATGCAGGGAGAAAAATAGCAGGGTCAAAGCCCAACTAAAACTTAATCTGACTACAGCCATAAAAGACAATAAAAATGTTTCTATAAATACATGAGCAGCAAAAAGAGGGCTAAAAAGAATCTCCATCCTGTACTGGATAGGGGGGGGAAACAGAGTGAAATAGGCTGAGGAAAAGGCTGAGGTATTTGACAATTTTTTCACTTCCGTCTTTAATAATAAGATCAGTTGTTCCCTGGATACTATTGCATGCTGGTCAAAGGCTGGAACATGGTTTTGCTTGTATTCTTGGAAACAGAATTAAGACTCAAAACAGAGTAAAGTGCCAAGGAACTTTGTTTGCCCAACAACAAATTTGCAAATTCCAAAGAGAATGAGAGAGATAAAGAGAGAAAAGAATGAAAGTAAAAAGAAAGAATAAAAGAGTTCACAGCAATAGCTACCACCCCGGAGTTGCGGCATCCTGACAGTCTGATTAGTTTCTAAGTCTGGTGGGGGGAAATATTTTTCCTCCAATGCTGTTCGGTGCTGTTCTTTTTTGGAGTTGTCCTGAGCTGTCACATCCTCCACCTGGTAGTGGTGCATATGCCCACTACTACGGGGTCTTCCAGGAGCTTTAGGTAGTCCTCAGGGGCCTCTTGGCCCCTCAATCTCCTCTACCCCTAGTCTGTAGGGTTGCACAGGGGTTTGGTTAAATTTCTCTGGGTGAGCTCTCCCTGTTGTTAATAGGTGTCAGTTAGTGGTTTTTCTGCCATAACAATGTTGAGACAAATATCCTGCACAAATATCTGCTGTGATGGTGATGTCATCAACTTTGTTTTTTCATGACATTGTCTCTTCCATGGTATTTTCACTGACACAGTCTCTTACAATTACCTCATAGGAGGTTGTAGAGAGGTAGGTGTCAGCAACAAGAAGCAGGACAAGAGGAAATTACCTCAAGTTGTGCTAGAAGAGGTTTACATTGGATCTTTGGAAAAATGTCTTTATCAAAAGGTTTTTCAAGCACTGGAGCAGGCTGCCCAGGGAAGTAGTAGAGTCACCATTCCTTGAGGTATCTAACAGGTTTGTAGATGTGGCACTTAGGGACATGGTTTAATGATGGACTTGGTAGTGTCAGGTTAACAATTGGACTCCATCTTGAAGTTCCTTTCCAATCTAAATGATTCTACAATTTGTACCCAAATTAATCCACTGTTTTACTCCTGCAAAAGAGTTTGTTGCCCAAACTCTTTTCTTTACCCAGAGCATCTTTTCCCTGCTAGTTATCACTGGTTTATCAGATTCATTCTGTCTGATCTCATTCAATTCGCCAGAGAGTTTCTTTATTTTGCCTTATTTATCCGCTCAGCATTCTCACCCTAGATATATTAATTACAGTAAAGTGTTTCCTAGTCCACCAGTTCTATATTGAGTCTTCCCTGTATTTTGTTAATTTTTCAGTTATCTTTCCTAATCTATTTTTCCATTTCGTATCCTGTATCAGCAAACCTGATTTTATTCAAAATCTCTTTAACCTGTTCAAAATAATATTTCTCATTCCTAACCTATGTGGTTATTGATGTCTACTTCGTTAATTACAATATTTTTCTTGGTTCCCATTCCATCAAATGGAATTTTAGACATTTTTTTCCTCTTGCAATAGATATGACACTCAGCTATACTGCTATTTCTTTTTAACTGCATTTCCATTATTTTTTACCTGAAGGTTCATTTTTCACTTCTAAATGTTTACTTTTTCTTGGGAAAAGAAGACAAGAGTGCTGTCCATACAAGTTGCCACTTTTCCAGGCAGACTGACGCCAGCAAGACTTTCTTAGTTAAGATTTCTATGAACAAATTCTCACAGCAGAATATGCCATACTGCAACTTTTTTTTCTCCTTATTCAAGCAGATCAGGACATTTTCTTTGCATTTGTTACACTGCATTCTTTTCTGATAGGATTCCTAAAGGAAATTAAAGAAGGAAAAATTGATAAAGTAACATAACCAAGATCTGGAGCTATCAAGGGTTGCCTACTAAACAATGCAACCGAATCTCCTTTTAAAAAGTGCTAAATATAAGCATTTTAGTGACCTAATTCATGGCAGAGGATAAAGATGACTGGGGGTGATGGATAGGGATAGTTAATGAAATGGATCAAGATGTTATCACCCTGGTCCCACTTAAGCCTTGGGAACAGTAAAGAAAATACCAGGTGCTGTTGCCCTGGACTGGCTCAAGCTCTGGGAACTGTGAAGAAAACACCAGGTGTCAATGGCCTGGTTGGGCCTAAGCCTTGGGAACTGTAAAGAGAATAATGGAGGGTAAAGATCATTTTGCAAAACAAAGCAGGATGTGCATCTCAAAGACAGACCAAACAGTGTGAGCATTTGTAACTGTTTCCAAAAAGAGGATAAGAAGCAATACATATAAATTGATATAAGAAATATACAGATTACAGAAATTGATTATTTTTTTCATCCAGAAAGAGTAAGGTAGTTCTCAGATTATGTATCTATCCCTGTTCCAGCCCCTTTAATACTGCACAGCCTGTCAACTGTCTCTTCTAGTTCAGCTACCTGATGCAACGGATTCTCAACCTGTGCACAGTTTGCATAGATACTAGCCTTTTCCCCAGAAAAGGTATCTGGGTGTCCATTGCAGGCTAACACCTGTATTGATGCCTCTTTCCTTACCAGCTCTGAGTAGAAGCATCTTACTTCTCAGCGGCTGCTTCTGCAGACGCAGTGGGTTTTGGCTCCAAGTCCAGTGCCCACTAGTGTGGCAGAGACCCAGAACACTTAGAACTTTCCTGAGGTATGGACCCAACCTGCAGGTTGCAGACATAAAGTGTCATGTCATGCCCTGTTTGTCATGCTCCTTAGCACCGTTTATATCTCCCATGGAAGCTCCTGGCTCTGGACCCCATCTCTCCTGACTGGCTGTTGAGAACTGCCAGGGCCACTACTCAGATGTCCCTAGGCTCAGAACTCCCTGTACAGCTTGGATCTAAAACTCAAACCCCAGTATTAGCTTAGTCGCTACTGCTATCTGGCTGATTATATGTCCAGATATCAAAAGAAGGTAATTTAATTCCTGATTGAGACTTAGGCTTACAGGTTGCAATCCATCTCCTGAAGTTTGCCTAAAACACAGCCTCAAGCAAGTGTAAAGAAAGCAGAACTGCCTAAAAGAAAATTACATAGAAACATTTCATCAGTCTGCTGAATAAAGATAGGTATCTCCAGTATTAAAACTGCAATTGAAGCCAAAACAGAAGGTAAATTTGAACACACCATAGGTGGTGTTTAATCTAACCATAGCCTTGTTGTAGTGATACTTCTGGCGTATGCTTATTTTCTATCCTAGTATGTCTAGTTTGGAAGAAAAGCAACACTAGTAATAAAGTAGTACATATAAATATAATAAATAATTCTTGAGAGCAGCCTTGTAGTTTCTCAACCTGTTGCAAACCTTCTCACTTGAAACTGTACCTACCCAAAAATGTGATTAATACTACCGATTACAGGCAAGAGTAACCACTCTGTACATTGTGTACACTGCTGTGTGTACTGCATAAAATGAAACACAGCTACCAAAGATGAGTCACCAGCTTGAAATATGTGCCTAGACAATTATTAGCCTACCTAATAACCTACCTGACAAGACAGCTATGCACAAAGCTTTATGAAATAACCGTGGTTACATCATGTAGTATTTCTGAGGTAAATAAAGTAGAAAAAGTCCTTCTTTTACTTCATAGAAGAAAAGACTGCAAACTGTGTTGCCATTATCAATGAAGATCCATATCAACTGACATATATTAATATGATTCGTTCCAACTAATATCCACAGTGTGCATTATTGAGGACACTCAGTAAGAAAGGTCTCAACTCATTAAAAAAAACCTGGATCCAAGAAATGTAGCTCAGTCAGTCAGAGTGGGACTCAATGCCTATCTTGTATCTCAGTTAGTTATTATTTATACATACATAAAAAGAAACAAAGCAACTCTAAGTCAAGTTCCAGACTTCAGATTTAGGAAGAGATATATATCGACTCATATTTTTTCTCACTGGCATCAAATTTGAAGGAAATGTTTTTAAAAACTGATTAATACCACTTCTGGTTTATATTGAAATAATTTTAATTACTTTAAAATTATTAAGCTATATTTCCACTGGAATACCTCTGAAATCTTGCCTGCAAAAAAATCCCAAAGCAATAAATGCTGACTGTCCTGGGTTCAGCAGTAGCAGACACTTTTTCTCCTTCTTGGTAGCTGGTGCAGCGCTGTGTTTTGACTTTCAGCCTGGGAGTGGTACTGATAACACGTATCATAGAATCATAGAACAGTTAGGGTTGGAAAGGACCTCAAGATCATCTAGTTCCAACCCCCCTGCAATGGGCAGGGGCACCTCACACTAAACCGTATCACCCAAGGCTTCATCCAACCTGGCTTTGAACACTGCCACAGATGGAGCATTCACTACCTCCCTGGGCAACCCATTCCAGTACCTCACCACCCTCACAGTAAAGAATTTCTTCCTTATATCCAGTCTAAACCTCCCCTGTTTAAGTTTTAACCCATTACCCCTTGTCCTATCACTACAGTCCCCAATGAATAGTCCCTCTCCAGCAACCCTGTAGGCCCCCTTCAGATACTGGAAGGCTACTATGAGGTCTCCATGCAACCTTCTCTTCTCCAGGCTGAACAGCTCCAACTTTCTCAGCCTGTCTTCATATGGGAGGTGCTCCAGTCCCCTGATCATCCTCGTGGCCCTCCTCTGGACTTGTTCCAACAGTTGCATGTCCTTTTTATGTTGAGGACACCAGAACTGAACACAATACTCCAAGTGAGGTCTCATGAGAGCAGAGTAGAGGGGCAGGATCACCTCCTTTGACCTGCTGGTCACACTCCTTTTGATGCAGCCCAGGATGCGGTTGGCTTTGTGGGCTGTAAGCGCACACTGAAGCTGGCTCATGTTCATTTTCTCATCAACCAACACCTCCAAGTCTTTCTCTGCAGGGCTGGTCTGAGTCTTTTTTTGCCCAACCTGTAGCTGTGCCTGGGATTGCTCCCACCCAGGTGTAGGACCTTGCACTTGGCATGGTTAAACTTCATGAGGTTGGTATCATGCCACTTCACAAGCATGTTGAGGTCCCTCTGGATGGCATTCCTTTCCTCTAGCGTATCAACCGAACCACACAGCTTGGTGTCATCGGCAGACTTGCTGAGGGCACACTCAATCCCACTGCCTATGTCACTGACAAAGATGTTGAACAAGACTGGTCCCAATGCCGATCCCTGAGGGACACCACTCGTTACTGGTCTCCAGCTGGACATTGAGCCATTGACCACAACTCTTTGCATGTGGCCATCCAGCTAGTTCTTTATCCACCAAGTGGTCCACCTATCAAACTGATGTCTCCCCAGTTTAGAGACAAGGATGTTGTGTGGGACAATGTCGAAAGCTTTGCACAAGTCCAGGTAGATGAGGTCAAGTGCTCCACCCCTGTCTATCAGTACCATAGCCCCGTCATAGAAGGCCACCAAATTGGTCAGGCAGGATTTCCCCTTAGGATAGCTATGCTGGCTGTCACCAAGCATCTTTCTCTTTTTCATGTGCCCTAGAGTGCCTTCCAGGAGAACCTGCTCCAAGATTTTGCCAGGCACAGAGGTGAGACTGACTGGTCTGTAATTCCCCAGGTCATCCATTTTCCCCTTCGTGAAAATGGGGGATATATTCCTCTTTTTCCAGTCATCAGGAACTTCACCTGTCTGCCATGATTTTTCAAATATGATGGCCAGTGGCTTTGCAACTTCATTCACCAGCTCCTTCAGGACCCGTGGATGGATTTCGTCATGTCCCATGGACTTGTGTACGTTCAGATTCTTAAGATGGTCTTGAACCAGATCCTCTTGTACAGTGGGCCCAAGGTCTAGGTTTTCACAGTCCCCCTGTCTGCCTTCCAAGACTCAGGTGATGTTGTCAGGGGTTTTGCCAGTGAAGACTGAGGCAAAGAAGCCTTTCAGAACCTCCGCCTTCTCCAAATCCTGTGTAGCCAGTTCTCCCGAAAGCTTCCGGAGGGGGCCTATGTTGCCCCTAGTCTATTTTTTAGCCGCTACATACCTATAAAATCCCTTCCTGTTATCTTTAACATCCGAATTGGGCCTTAGCTTTTTGAGCTAAACTTGGCTAGGGGTGTTAAAGATAACACGTATGTTTTTAGTTACTGCTCAAATGTTTGGTCTGGCCAAGGACTTTGTGAATCTCATGGTCTGCCATGGAGGAGGAGAAGCTGGGAGGAAGCAGAGACAGGACACCTGACCCAAGCTAGCCAAAGAGGTATTCCATACCATAGCACATCACACCCAGGATATAATGGAGAGTTACCCAGAAGGGCTAGTTCTTGATGGCGGGGGAGGGGGTTGGTGGAGGTATCGGTCAGTGCTCAGTCAGGGGGAGTGGGGTAAGTTATCTGTCAGCGGGTGGTGAGGTGTCGTATTCTTTTCACTTGTTATGTCCTTTATCATTATTATTATTATTGGTAGTACCAGTAGTGATTTGTGTTATACCTTAGTTATTAAACTCTTCTTATCTCAACCTGTGGGAGCTACATTCTTTTGATTCTCCTCCCCAGCTCTTCAGAAGTTGGGGGAGGAAGGCGGAAGTGAGTGAACAAGCTGAGTGGCTGGGTTTAAACCACCACACTGACAAAGTTAATCAAGAAAAAAGCTACTTTGAAACCCACAGAAATATACTTTATAACAAATAAGAAGTAAAGTGCAAATCTGAGGGGAAAAAAAGCAAAGTTATGCTTTAAGTCAGGTCCACTGCCCTTTCAATCAGAAATCCACCGTAATGGTCTGCTGCATCTTGAAAAAAAAAAAAACCCAGCAAACCACAAAACCAAAACAAAAATAGGCATAGGCAACCAACCACATTACTTTGCAAAACTTTGTGTTTTCACTTAACTTTATGCCCTCTGAACAGTTCACCTAGATTTACCAGGAATGCTTGCAAAGCTCTGGTGTAAGTCTTTACAGTATCAATGCCAACATCTGCAACCCTGGGCACTAACATTCTCTTAAGCTAATTCTGTTTTCTCTATTTCTCTTCTATCCTGCCAGTGGATGTTTAGAATGACAGTCACACCTGGCTTTGCTGTAAACTGAAAAGGACACTTGAAACAAAATGTTATTCCTTGGGATTTCCCTGGGGACAAAGGCACTAAATTAAACATACATTCAGTTTCTGTTTTCACAATCAATGAAAACACCCACCACAGATCATGTGACTAACATTGGATGCAATTGACTTTAAAATTAATTTGTTTTCAGTTTCACTGAGTCAGAAGGGAAGTAACACCATTCAAAACCTATTAAGTGTATTCTTCCATCTAATATAATTTTGATCCCCAAAATATGTGGTTTTTCAGGCACAGTCTGATGCCATTCTTTTTTCTCTTTAAAGGGGCTGTCAGTAACTTAAACCTCAGCAATTTTTGTGAACACGAAACCAGCTTTCCCCCTTTTTACTGTATCCAGCTTCTTTTAAAAAATCTCAGTCTGATATACATGACTTTTATTTCAGTATAATTACTAAATATACTGACCAACATGTGTAGTTAGATGGGAAATCACTATTTTAAAAATGAGTAAGCAAATTGAAAGAGCTAATATTAAAAAGGAAATAATTATTATTACTGGCTGGTTTTAAATTTCAAGCACACTTCCATAAATTATATATATCCAGAAGCTTTTGAACGTTCAAAATTGCTTTAATATTTACTGTTATTCTTAGAGTTTTTACTAAAAAGGTTATGAACTACTACAGTGATGCTAACAAGCTTACCCTGTGTTTCCACTGTTTTAAAAATGGACTTTTGTATTGGTTTTCTTGTTCTTTCTACATTCGCCCTTTTTAAATCTCCTACTTTTTCTTTGCATTGCCTAATCTATAGTTTATCCACAGGTAAGAGAACAGAAACAAGGTTCTTACAGTATTTGTTTCTGTTATCTTCACACCTAACTGGTTCCCATGCTCTCCTTGAAAATCCTTAAGTACTTCTATGAAAATACAGAATCACAGAATATTTTCAGCTGGAAGGGATCTTCTAGTCCAACTCCCCTGAAATAAGCAGGGACATATTCAACTAAATCAGGTTGCTGAGAGCCCAATCCAACCTGACTGAATATTCCCAGGGATGGGGCATCGACCACCTCTGTGGACAACCTGGTCCAGTGTTTCACCACACTCATAAAAAATTTTTTCCTGATATCATGTTTGAATGTACCCTCTTTTATTTTAAAACCATTACGCCTTGTGCTATTGCTACAAAAATGTCTGTTAAAAAGTCTGTACCTAACCTTTTAATGACAATCTGGAGCTGTTTCAGCTAAAAACACCCTTGTGCACACCTTTTAAATAATGAAATCAAAATATTGTGGTACTAATAATCTCCATAGAATCATAGAATCATTGAATAGTTAGGATTGGAAAGAACCTCAAGATCATCTAGTTCCAACCCCCCTGCTATGGGCAGGGACACCTCCCACTAAACCATGCCACCCAAGGCTTCATCCAACCTGGTCTTGAACACTGCCAGGGATGGAGCATTCACTACCTCCCTGGGCAACCCATTCCAGTACCTTACCACCCTCACAGTAAAGAATTCCTTCCTTATATCCAGTATAAACCTCTGCTGTTCATGTTACTCAATAGATCTTCACAGAACAATAAATATATTTTAAAAACCCCAAAACTCCAGGAATATTGTTAATCCATAAATTCGATAAAACTGATATCTTTAATTAGTTTATTTCTGCAGGCCTCGTCTTGATATGAATGACAGCCCCTACCATATTGCTCCATGAATACAGCAGAATAAAATTTCCAATCTGAGTTTTTTTCCCCATTTTCCTTGTGTAAATTGGATCCTGAGTTGACATCTTTGGAGCTCCTTTCAACTAACTCAGTGTTCAATACACTGGGTGGCTATCTACTGCCATTTTGAAGTTAGCACAGCTTGCTAAAGTACAATTGCCACTTAACACTTACCATCTCCTCCAGATTTCACTGCCTTTTGCTTTTGACCTTGTGCACAGAATGATAATCAAGATCAAGTATTAAAGGTGAAATGATAAAGTGGTGTTACAGTTTTCCTACTGCTTGGGGGGTTTGTTTTCAGTTGTTTTTTGTGGTTTTTTTTTTTTTACTTGTTTGTGTTTTTTTTTTTGGTTGGGTGTTTTTCTTGGTTTTTTTCTTTTTACTCTGCAAGCAGGCAGGATTTTGCTTCCATTCTTTTGGCTCTGCAATCAGCCTGGATTCACAGTAAGTCTGCTTGCTCTGAAGCAGAGCTCTTTCTCACTCCACTCTTATTGCTGGTACATCAGAGGAGAGCAATTTCCCTTCAGGAGCAGAGACTTCAACAGTCCTTCCCAATTCCAGTTCTGAACAACCTCTTTTCCTTTTTTCCCCCCACTGACTGAGAATGTTCTTTGCCCTGAAGTTGAAAGACTATCTATTTTTATTCGTTCAGATCAGGATACAATGCAAATCTATGCAATTGTCCAGTAAAAATCTTTACTTTCCTCTGTCCACTCTGCATTCAAGAATATTGAGACTGACAGCCATCTTAATTTTGCCTCTTTTTAACAGTCCGCTCAAGAGGAAGGTGAAAGCTTGAGCAATTTGGAGTGTAAGAGTACACTCTCATGTGATATAAAGAGCTCATTTTTTAAAGCTAGCTTTTTCTGAAGTTGTTGAAATCACATTGTATCAAAGTTTGTTTAGACAGTCACTTTTGACAATCGCGAATCAAATTATTTCTTCTATAAATGAATGAACCACCATCACTGAACAAATCACTTTATTATACTGTCATTATTGAGAAAAAAATGTCTGAAAAAAACATTGTAGAAGAGTTTCACAGTACTTCTTTGGATGATGCTTAGTAACAGTCTGAGAGGAAAGATCTATTTATTCTAATACATCTGTTTGCTTCATGTGATTTAAGTAGACTGCAGACTAAGATTATGTTTTGATTACAAAAAATTAGTTTAAAATCAATCTATCATAGTTTTTTTTACAGTGCTAAGGAACAGTACAGTAGCTATCATTTTGTAGAATGTTTTTACAGATTTGTTTGATGAATTATTCGGCTCAAGCTCAGGAAGCAGCTTAAGCTTTAGTTTGTGGAGTGGGTATGCATTGATAAATTGTCTAACTGTAGAGTACGGATACCAAAGTTTTTCTCTGAGAAACAAATCTTTGAAGTAGATCTGCCAGCACCTTTCTATAAACTAAGCATACTTTATCTAAGCCTACTCTGTCTGCAAGGAACTCATTTCAGCAAAGCTCCCCCCACCTCCACTCCAAGTCTTTGCTATTCTGACAACTCATTTTCCTAGACTGAAGACGTAAATGACTGCTCCACAACGCTCTACAAAGTCCCTGGAAGTGTTCAAAAACCATGTAGATGAGGCCCTCAGTGACATGGTTTAGTGGTGGCCTTGGCAGTCCTGGAGTAATGGTTAGACTTGATTTTAAAGATGGTTTGCAACTGAGTTGATCCCATGATTCTATGTTTCTCTAATACAGTCTCTTTCCTAAATGGCTCTGCCTGATCTGATATGCAACAACAGCAAAGAAAATACAAATTCTTCATCACTGCTGTTTAGCTTCACCTTAGGAGGAACATGACTGAATAATGCATAAAAACCATCATACTCACCAAAACATTTTTTTTTTTATCTTTATGTAACTGGGTGAAAGAAGTTTAGAATGACTTAAACCTGCAAAACTTTGCCCTATTGCTACAGTGTGGTGCTGCATATCCATAAATCAGCTTAGGTATGAGGACTAAGCTAGGTTAAGTAGAATCCAGTTTTATCTGGGCTTGCTTAGAATTATCTTTATGACACATTACTGTATGAACATTGATGTATTCCAAATCATATTCAGTATTGTTCACTGCTCCCTCATGCTTTGTACTACTGCCAGAGCAGAAAGAATTATATGTTTAAACTGAAATTAATGAAAAAAAAAAAAAAAGAGGTAGACATAAAGCTTGCATGGAAATTAGATGAATTTGCTTCTCTTGCTCTACTTACTAGCTGTAATTATAATTTCACAGTTTTTTTATGTACAGAAGCAATACTGGTTGGATCATATTAGCTTGCATGTAGAACTATAAGCAATCAAATCCTATTAATTTTAGAGGATTCTTTAAGGTGAATCTTTAGTTGATGCAAATTAATGAAACATTTTTTGACAACACTAGCAAAAAATAAATGGTATTAAGACCAAAATTTGTAAGCATAAGGAAAAGAAGGAAAAAGAACTGGTAGGATAGCTTTCTTACAATTTAAAGGCCTTTGCCTTCAACAAGTGTTGCCAACTGAAAATTTGGTTAAGGTAGTATTAACCGTCTACCACAAATTACAGGATCAACACAATATAGTTCCACTGCAGAGCAGAAGGAAACAATCTGGTAACCAGAACAGCACTCAAGCCAGTTCACGAGAGGCTCCTTTATATCCTTGAACCATGCCTTCCTTCCACAATTGTTTTATGCATTTAATTTCTTCTAGAAAATTAGTTCTGCAAAAGTAAACATAAGGAAAAAAGAAAAAACAAACCAAAAACAAAAAAAAGAAAACAAAAACAAACAGCACTATATTGACAGAATTGAAGCAAAGCATGTTTTCATGACTGACTCGTGAAGTGTACTCATTTTGGCTGGGATAGGTTTTCTTCATAGTACCTGGTATGGGGCTACATTTTATGGTTTCATGATAAAAACAGTGTTGTCTGTTAACATTGATTTTTTAGTTATTGCTGATCACTAGTTGTACAGCATCAAAGTCTTTGCTTCTTGTGCTGCCTTGGCAGCAAGTCGACTGAGGTTACACAAGAAATTGGGTGTTACATAGCCAGATCAGCTGACCCCAAATGAGCAAAGAGATATGCCATGACATATGACATCATTCTCAGCACTATAAGATGCAAGAAAGAATGAGGAAGGGGGGATGTGCATTTGATGGTCTTTGTCTTCCCAAGTAACCATTACATGTGATGGAGCCCTGCTTTCCTGGACATGGCTGAACACTTGCCTGCGCATGGGAAGTAATGAATCAGTTCCTTATTTTGCTTGCTCATGTATGCTGCTTTTGCTTTCCCTATTAAACTGCCTTTATCTTAACCCACAGATTTTCTCACTTTTACCTTATGATTCTGTTCCTCACTTCAATAGCTAGGGTTTAAAAGAAAAGCTTAATTTTTAGAGAAACACAACACTCTGGGTAAAATTTAGAGTTAATAAGAATATTTTGTAACTACAGAGAGTATTTTCAATGATTACTTATCACCCTCGTTAGCACATATTATCAGTAAACCTATATGGTTAGCTTTAATTTGCCTTTGAAAAATATTTTTTTTTTTTATGGCCAAGCCAGACTTCTGTTTTCTTCACAGACAAGGACAGGATAAAATTATTCCCTAATTTTTGTAATGCCTGCCTGGTTGAATATTATTTTTCATACACAAAGTGCTGTGATTAAATTTTCACACTTCCTTCCTAAGCTGCTGTGGTGACAGAACTGTATCCAACAGCTGTCTGTAGCTCCACTGGCAGAGCATCTCACCTGGAGCACTTCCTAGGAACAATCTCCATGACCAGAGAATCATTGCTGGTTTACCTGATTGCATAGTCAACCCTGGTCACTTCTTTGGGACCTCCTGTTCAATATTTGATTGCATCAAACTAGAAAAGCTGTGCTGCAAAGGCAAAGCTGAAGCTCCAAATTGAATGAATTTCTAGAAACCAAAGGGTATTTCTATACCTCAGCAATATAAATAAGCCTTTCAGATAAACCTCTTCCTCATTTTTCTCATTGTACCTAACTCATTTTTTAAGAGGTGCTCAAAATCTTTCAGTATTTTGTATTTCTTTACTGTGTTCTGGTTTTTCCTATATTTGTTTTTGTTGTTGTTGTTTAGTTTATTTTTGCAGATGAAAAGTTATGATCTCCAATTTTGAGATTAAATTTCTCAGGTGATAAATAACGTCTTTTCTACTGCTTTCAGGTTTTAAATAGCTGAATAAATAACTCACCTGCAAATCAAGCTCTCAGGAAACTTTCTAGGAAAAAAAAAATTCATCACTGTCATTCTCTTGTTCTCTTTAAAAATACCTACTCAGTAATTTATTACTTTTTTAAAATTACTGTCTCATCCAGAGAGACAGTTTTGTATTCTTTTGTTTAGTACATAACATTTAGGACAATAATACAGTAGAAACAATACAAGTGTTGAAATTTATGGTTAACTGCGGTTTCCTCAGATTTCTACATCCATGCAGGTGTTTGTAATGTCATCATATCCTTTTTGTAATGATGACTTACTTCACAACCAAATTGGTTTCTGACAGTTTCTCTTAAGGCACAGTTCCCAATAATTTAATCACTTTCACTGCTCTTCTCTGAAGCTTCTTTAACTGTTTCAATATCCTTCTTGCAGTGTTACCATCTAATTTATATATAGAATTCCAATAAATCAAACTATACTAGTATTGAAACTTTTTTCTCTCCTAGTAAATATTTGCAATTATATGTAAATGGAAGAATAGGTATCGAAAACCAGCAAGAATATAAAATAATAGAATAGTAGAAGGAATATAAATTAATAGGAAGAATAGGTAGAAGGAACAAGTTATCTTTGCCTGCTGTACCATTGCGTTGAAACCAGATTATGTGCAACAACTTTTTCAAAATTTGCTTCCAAAGATGGAATGACCTGTTGTGTCCATATGGCTTAAACCCTCTATTCATAATTGTGTGATATTACTTCCTCTGTCACAGTGGAATGTATACGGTTTGTTCTCACGTGTTACAAGATCATGGCTAATTCAGCAGCTTTTAAACTGAGATAACAAAAAAATGATGGGGGAGCTGGCAGGGACAGAAGGACATATGGTGATTGCAATTCCAACTCTTCTCATTTTTTAGCAAGACTTCTAGCACTGAGAACTTTTGTTTTGAACATCTCACAGTTCTTTGATTAATTCACTTCTTGGGAATTCTGTATTAAATTAACATTTACTCTTCTTTATTCCTAGTTTACTAGTCCTGATCGTAGAAGATGAGTTCTTGTTTCTACAGAAAGGGAAGATAGGTGAAGGTAGCTGAATTGACTAGTCTATTTTTTTTAAGTCTAATGGCTTAATGTTCCATAAAATAATTAAAAAAAATAAAATAAAATTTAAAAGCCAAGTTTGTCCTCTTTACTCCATAACTAGGCAGCCAGCTCCACACTCCCTTGAATGCTGGGATTAGAATGCTTTCTGAACCTACTCAACTGTTTTCTAGAGCTAGCTCCCCTTTCAATTGTTATTTAAATACAACTGACTTAAAGTTGTCAAAATCCTCTGTCTTTATCAGACCAGATGATGTTAAAAACTCCCTGCTTCATAATGGATTTTCAGTCTTTGTTGAATTTATTGAATCAATATCAATTCCTGTCAATTGTACATCACTCAAAACTAATTTCACATTGATATGAATTAAAGATTACATTTCATATTTGGAACATTGGTGTAATGACAGATTTGTTTAAGATGATCACACAGTCTTTTTTTTTTATTATTTTCTAATAATTACTGAATAATAGTATTTGTTTGCATGTCTACCTTACACAGTTAAAATGAACTTCCTTCAGGCCCTAAGAATCAGTACTGAAACTCAGCTTCCAAATAACATATTCGGCAACCACACAATGCACTAAGGATTTCCCCAGAGATTCTTAGGACAGAAAATAACATTATGATTTATAGACTTTTCCTGTTCATCTATACATTCAAATACTACATACTGTATTAGACAAGTGAGTTGAAAATAAAAAAACAGTCAGAAGGCTCTATGCCAGTTTTCCACAATGAGTAAGCTCTTTTCAGCATATTAGCTTTTTTGTAATTAAAACTACTTTCAGTTTGAAAACTGGAGGTCACATTCATCTGATCAGATGTGAATTTCTACATATCTACCACTATGCAAGAAAGATTAAGCTGCTTTCATGGCCACAGGAGAGAAAAGTTTCAAACCATGATTAATGCTGCACTAAATATTTGAAACCTTACCCATAAATACCTTAGAAATGCCTTCTTTTACTCCACTGGTATGGGAGAAATCTATATTGTAAGCATTAGAAATTATGTTAAGCAAAGCTCCCTACACTCACATAGAAGTGTTTTTTTTTCCCCCTAATATTTTTTAACAATTTCATAGGTTTGTTAGACTTACTTTTGGAAGCAAGAGATCCTGTTCAAGACTTTGTCTTTGAATATTCACCTTACATGATGAATTCAGAATCTCGGGGACTGAAGATGTCTTTCAGAAGGGAAGATAAATGAAACTGTATTGTTTGACTAAGTCAAATATAAATTTAAAGAAGATGGAAGCATTTAGCAAAGTGACACTCCTTAGAAAAAGTGGCTTTCATCTAAGACCTCCAAGCAGCACGTCTCAATCACCAAAGCATTACATGAAACAGCAATTAAAGGAGATCAGTTTGACCCTAACTGGGACTCAAAAATACTGATCAGTCATACCCCAGCACTCCTGATTTGCACAGTCTTATTAGACAATAAACTCAACAATCAAGCTTTATCTTTGGCCCTTTCTTCATATCAATATGAAAACAACCCTATGATTTTGAGCTGGACAGCTGACAACAGTGCAGAAATCATTTTGCCTCCAGGAAAAGCTATTGACACAGCACACAGCAGATTTCAAAGGTCTTGGGCAGCACACATTTCTGAGGTGTAAAAGTGCTCTTTTTTCTAAGAAGGCCAGTGACATTTTTTTCATGTCTGAGAAACTGCTGAATTTGAATATCTATCTGGGAGTTAGCATGAGATGACAAATTAAGGGAATGAAATGTGTGGTTTACCAAACAGAACATTGTTCATGTTTAATTGATGGGCTTTCAATCTACAACTATTAAAAAAAAAATAATGTTTATCATTGCCGCTCCAAGCTACAGATTTTATACAAAGGGCAATTTTTAAGACTATTCCTTATTTATTATTTTTGTTTTAAATCATGAAGTTTTCTACACTTCCAGTTTAACACACCAGTATCCATTTATCACTGTAGGGCATCATGGACAGCTGCAAACTGAAGATCCAACTGGATGTTGGCAGACTTGCACAGAAATATAATGTTGCCCTGGGTTACAGCTCTAGTTTAATTTTGGCTGGTGAGTTAACATGCTTGAGTTTGGGTGTTTGTTTTCTGATAATTATTGACTGATCTTTAAAATAATACTGATATGAATCCTTTATATGGCATATGTCTTTTGCTACACTTATATTTTACCTCTCATCCCACTTCAGTTATTTTTGTCTAGCTATGAAACTATTATATATATTTTGTTTTTTTATGATTGTTGAGGGCCAATCTTCCAAATTGTTTTTTTGCCAGAAAGACAGTTCCCAGGTCTCAGTGTCTGTCATGTTGACTGATCTTTTGTGCAAGGCATAAGCCAGAGAAATTCAGAAGTCTTTCTGCTTTGCCACACTAGCTGTTTATGAACTGTGCCTCTAGTCATTTGCTTGTGTGAGAGATATACAGACAGCGAGCAGCAAAAGGACTAAGAAAGAGATCCAGTGCAGAACAGGTACAGAAGCAAATCACCTAGAAAGATTAATGGTTTCATATTTTTGTATTTTATATATTACTGATCCAAGACAATTTTTTTTAATCATAAATTATGAAGGTAAAATGACTGTACATAAATAATAGTAAATATAATGATTCTGTTCAATACAGCTGAATTTTGTCATCTTACTCATAAGAACTTTGGTACATGAATAGACATTATGGTACACATCATGTACTGTACAGCTGACAAAACTGATTCAAAAATTAAACCAAGGCTTAAGCAAATTCAATTCATCAGCTAAGTCAGTAGTTCTATAGCTGTTAAGAGTATTTTGAATTTTTATTTATTGTTTAAAAAAAGCCTGCTAAAACACTTCCTTTGAGTTTGGGGAAAAGAAGTTTATAAAAAGGATACATCTTACAACCATAACAAATTCAATCAAAATAGGAGTTTGGCACTGTAAGTATTGGCATTGTGGAATTTTATTTAAAATACAGCTGTTTAAAAGATGGTAAAATACCATTATTTGTGGAAAAAAAAGATCAGAGCTTGTTTAGGTAAACAGGAAAGCCGTAGTTTCCGTAGGCTACTCCACATTCGTCCTATCTGCAGATCATTTGATGACTTTTAAAATTATTTTATTTTCAGCTATCTTTTTCTTCACTATCCATCCATATGTTTTTAGTTGTAATACATCATCCTGTTTCCTCTGTTAAAAATTATTTAATCCTTGCAAAAACAAGAATATTTTCTTTGGTTTTTTTTTTCTATTCCAGATTAAAAGAATGTTCTGAAGAAATAAAACTGATGTGTGTCATCTTTCAAAAGACAGAAAGAATATACTTCCATTGCTGTGTACTGAAGTTTGAATTAAAATTAGAATGTATACTTATCCACATGCATTTTTCTTGTAGCAGTGCTCTGCTCATTCATAAAATGTATGCTCATTGCTGTTGTAAGCTTCAGTTGTAATTTGGGATGTGCATTCTCCAGAACCGCACAGCACCCAAGAAAGTATGTGTTTCTTATTGGTGGAGACATTGCTGTTATCTTGTTAATCACATCTGTGGGGATCTGTCTATGTCCATCTTGTCATTTTATTCCCCAAAATTGAATCTCCTATGCAGGTCCCTTGACCTTACTCCGTTTTATGGCAAAACTGGCTTTCAGCAGGATTTGGATTATTTCCCTCCCTTTCTCAAAGACTCCTTCCGCTGTATTGCCCCACACTTGAAAAACAGTAACACAGCAAATACCTGCTCTAAGTAAGGTATGATATACTGAAACTGTGAGATCAAGAGAAACAACTTTGAGAGCCAATAAATCAGCATTGTGAAGAGTGACTATAAATCTGGTCAGATCTGTCGTTATGTCAACCCCTTGTGCCCCAAGTTGGGCACCAAAAAGAACTGTCGTGGTTTAAACCCAACCACACAGTCTCTCACCCCCCTCTTCTGTGTGTTCCACTTACCACTGTAGAAGCCAACTACCTAATTACACTAAATATGCACCCCTTTAGGGGAAGTTTTGTTCACAGAATTTAGGCAAACAAAAGCAATTTATATTCTTCTGATAGTACACTTGCACTAAAGTCTAATGGGAGGGGAAATATTATTTTTAAATTTGCCATTTGAAACATTCTATGTAAAATCCAAGTTATGAAGTTCTATACATGTACGGACACTGCATGAACAACTTCCCTACATGACATTTTATAAGTAATTTTCATCTCCTTGAATTAAACATAAACAATCTGACAACTTGTTTATGCAAATATGTTCTGAATTTCTTTGAAGCAGCCATTTTTAAAGACAGATAGTATCTCTGCTTGGGGCTGTGTACTGGAAAGTCATATTTGTTTCAATATTAAAAAAAAAGCTAGAATTTATTTTCTATATGGCTTGTTCCATTACATACATTTATTCTGACAGGAAGCGCTGAAAAACTAGTAATAAAGTGCTGGAATTACACATTTGAGTTTAGGATCAAAATTCAGCAGAAAAATGCAAGTGAGATAGGGCTTCGATCTTTAAACTAAAGTGGGAGGCATGTATTATTTAAACAACCATACATTCAACACAGCTTGTCCAAGCCAACAGCTGTTCTCAGTGCAAGGAGGTGACATGGAAAAAGTAGCTGAGATCATCTGAACAAAACCCATTTTTTAGGGGAGAAAAATAGATTAAAACAGAAAATATTAAAAAAACAAAACAAAACAAAACCCAATAAGTTTTAACAGGGAGGTATTAGGATGGTTTTAGCATGAAAATAGTTTTCAAGGTATCTGGAAAACCATCTGGGTTTAGATACAGCAATTATAGAATATCTGGAAAAAAAATTACAAGCTTCTGAACATACAAGGCCTTTTTCTTATTTCACAGCTTCAGGAAACACTCTTTTACTCTGAGGGTGACTGAGGGAGCCAGAATTTGCTCAGATATTTTCTGGAATTTCCACACTTGGAGCTATTCAGGTGTCTGAACATGGTCCTGAGCAAGTGATTCTAGGTCATCCTGTTTGGTCAAGAAGGTTAGAAGAGATGACTTCCAGAGGTGCCCTTCAACATCAGTTATACTGATTTTGTGATTTAATATTGATTTTGCTTATCTGCCATTGATGCTCATTAATACACCAAAAAAATTGTTTCATTACCTGTACCTTTGATATCTGATGTGTGAAAAAAAACCCACAATTTATTTATTTATTCCTCTGGAACAATAAATTGTTATGAAATGTATATGGTATTTAAATTAAGAACACAGCGAAACCATATTTAAACGCCTTTGAGTAGGCATAGGTAAGTTCAAAGAGAGCAGCTACAGCTCATAAGCTTGTATGGAACTAAATGAAGGTACAGAGAGATGGGT
The DNA here is from genome assembly GCF_012275295.1 of Melopsittacus undulatus. Taxonomy (NCBI): domain Eukaryota; kingdom Metazoa; phylum Chordata; class Aves; order Psittaciformes; family Psittaculidae; genus Melopsittacus; species Melopsittacus undulatus. Next base: position 56,595,095 of record NC_047529.1, on the reverse strand, counting down.
TTTATCCATATCTTTTCTAAAGTTTACCTGCAGGACTTTGTAAAATTTGGGTGAATTACCTGTGTCTTATGAATAAGGAGTTATATATGTTTGGCTTGTTTTTCAGATACCATTTCAGTTCCAATATTTTTTGGAACAAGAATTAACTGTCAGTATGTATTTGATAATATTTGATATAATGATTTTTACTGTCAAACTGGGAATGTTGATCGAAGACTTAATGGAGAGCTGAAGGAGTTTTAGGGGGGGTTTGCTAGCCTTTAAGACTCGGACTTGTTAAAGCTCATTACTATAAAAAATATGCCTAAATTAAGTTTCTGTGGATTTTCTCAGATAAAATTATTATTGGATTTGAGTTCAGGATTACCAAAGACTTTCTTTTGGTCTCATAACTGGCCTTTTACGATTTAACTCTCAGTATCTCAACTGTTGAAAGTGTGGTCAGAAGTGTGAGTGTGATGAAATAATCATAATCAAGGAATGACATATATGTTATATATTTGCATTTGCTGATAATTGGAGCAACATTTGAACAATTAGGAAATTACCCAAGCACCAAACACAAAAGCTGGGCTAAGTGAAAAAAGTATTTTTTTTTTCCTTTCTACCTTTAGAGCAGAATCGTACTTCTGCTTGCACATTGAATTCCCCAATGAAGGGGGTTTTCTTTGGTTGTTTAGAGTTGGTTGATTTAGGATTTTCTGGGATTTTATTTTCAGTTGAGGACAACATTGTCAGGTACTAAAAAAAAAACAAACAACTCAAAATTTCACACTGAAAAAGAAATAAAATTTAAAATCCCTCTACTCTGCTCTTGTGAGACCTCACTTGGAGTACTGTGTGCAGTTCTGGTGTCCTCAATATAAAAAGGACATGGAACTGTTGGAACAAGTCCAGAGGAGGGCCACGAGGATGATCAGGGGACTGGAGCACCTCCTTTATGAAGACAGGCTGAGAAAGTTGTGGCTGTTCAGCCTGAAGAGAAGACTGTGTGGAGACCTCATAGTAGCCTTCCAGTATCTGAAGGGGGCCTATAGGGAGGCTGGTGAGGGACTATTAATTAGGGACTAGTGGTAGAACAAGGGGTAATGTTTTAAATCTTAAACAGGGGAAGTTTAGATTGGATATGAGGAAGAAATTCTTTACTGTGAGGGTGGTGAGGCACTGGAATGGGTTGCCCAGGGGGGTTGTGAATGCTCCATCTGTGGCAGTGTTCAAAGCCAGGTTGGACAAAGCCTTGGGTGATATGGTTTAGTGTGAGGTGCCCCTGCCCATTGCAGGGGTGTTGGAACGAGATGATCTTAAGGTCCTTTGCAACCCTAACTATTCCATGATTCTATGATTCTATGAAATAAGATGGAGAAGAAAGGTGATCATCTTTTCTGTTAGTACTTCCTGAGAACAATGGCTGGGAAAATACCTGTGATTAGATCTAGTCAGATTTTTATTTACAATTTGGTTACTCTCTAAAATCTAAATAGCTTTCAAATTGCAAACAAATTTACTCAATTTCCTGCCACATTGCCAGTACTGTTCTTTAGCAGCAAGACTGATCAGATCACTAAGAACATCTGGAATCTCTATTCCGCTCATCCCATGAAAATTACTCTGGAAAAATTTTTCTGTACACAACTTTGACAATCTATTTAACAAAAGCCATGTCCAGCTTTCCAAATTATCACTGAAATATTCCACTACTTCCATCTTCAGTCAGCTCAGGGAAGCAGGATAATTCTTTTGTCTCATTTTTCCCTTATATTTTTTGTCTGCACTGCCAGCTATTTCTGCACATAATGGTGACTGCTGAGCAATTCAAATATTCAGCACAGTATCTTTAAAATGACAAGAGATGAAGAAGGCAGAAAATCTCTCTTGAAAGGTTTTTGTTGTTTTTTTTTGCCCCATACTAATGTAAAAGACACATGTACCTCAATCTGAAGCTACTTGGTTTTCTCAGGCTTTAAATGAGCAAACAAAATAAAATGGTGTGGTGTATCAAAGATGGACTCCAGTTCTGGTGAAATCTGAAGACCTTTATTACACTTCTCGCATCCCTTTTATAGTCTACTAAGTGTTAAGCAGTAATTTTCCACTTGTCTTACTTCCTTGTCATCCTGATTCAGCAAAACCACTAGGAGTTACAAATATTTACATTGTGTAGTCTGTTTTTGAGTAGCACATCCTGCTTTGTCTTGCAAGCAGCCTTCGTTGTTTTCTCTTTACGTTTCCCAAGGCTTAAGCCCAAGCAGGGCAATAACACCTGGATCCATTTTGCTAACTATCCACAAAATGGTACATTTTCCAGACAGAAAGGACATGTACATGCTTGTATTTGTCATTCATCTTGTCTATCTCTGTGCAGTCTCAACATATTTGACGTAGCTGCAGTCATGATGATAAATATTCCCTAATTCTGAACATAAACCCTGGATAGGGTGGAACAAGCAAGCTTGAATGAAGACTAGTATCTTTTTTTGACAGGTGTATTTCTATTGATCACCTGATTATGGGATAAAAAGTGATGGTGTTCTGTGGATATACATATCAGAAAAGTAATCAATAAAGTTTTTTTCTGCCTTTTATATCTGTGAGAATAATCTGTGGTGTAAGTTCAAGTTCTCATTTTAGTTTATTTTAAATATAATTCTTAATGTTTTATATTACATATAGCAAATTCTAAGAAGCTGGTGAAGCCATAAAATGTTATGTTAGCAAATTCATAGCCTTCTCATATATGCTATAAATTTAAAATGAGTGGGTTTTACTACTCATGAGCATAAGTTAAACATGTTTTACATTCAGAAATGAAATCAGATCTCTATAATAAGACACAGTGACAGTTATATTAAAATCTATTTTATACAGACACAGAAATACAGTGAGTTATATTAAAGGGTGACAAGACAAGTCCTCACTCTAAAAATCTGTATTACTCCTATCAGGTCTCAGAGATGACAGGATGCAATACTGCAAATGGGTTATTTCTTTTTCTAGTTTAATTCAGATTCATAGCCACTCTTTAAAAGATTTGTCAAAAATCCTCAGAATCAGAAGCTGAAGTACAAACATGTGAACAAACATGTCATAAAGCTTCTGAACTCTCTCACACTCCCCTTGGTGAAGCACAAGGATGCATAACTAACATTTAGATTCATATGATGATATCATATGTCATCTTGTTACTGAGAAGGCAATGCCACACAGTAAATGGCCAAACTGCTTACCAGCTAACTGCATATTAAGGCTTCTAGTCTTACATTTTACATGTGGTGTCATAGGTCTCAGCATATGCAAAGCCATATACAGAAGACATGTGAACTAAGAAACAAACTCTGGAGCAGAACGACACGTGTCTTCTCCATCCAATAAATTTAATGAAGTCAGTAAGAAACCAGAGACATCAAAGAAATATGCTCATTCTCAGTACAACACACACAAAAAAACAAAAAACAAAAAAAACCCAACAACAAAAAAGCAATTTCTTAGACACAGTATTTCTCAGCCAATACAAATAATTTTAAAGTGCCTGGTCAGGTTTAAAATGATAGGAAGTTGGCCTATCACTAGGATTTGTATATTGGAGGATGCTACTTCTTGATTTTTTGAAGGGGGGCTATAGGGATTCTGGTGAGGGACTATTCATTAGAGACTGTAGTGATAAGACAAGGGGTAACAGGTTAAATCTTAAACAGGGGGAGTTTAGATTGGATATAAAGAAGAAATTCTTTACTGTTAGGGTGATGAGGCACTGGAATGGGTTGCGCAGGGAGGTTGTGAATGCTCCAACCCTGGCAGTGTTCAAGGGCTGGTGGGACAGAGCCTTGGGTGGCATGGTTCAAGTGTGAGGTGACCCTTCCCATGGCAGGGGTGTTGGAACTAGATGATCTTAAGGTCCTTTCCAACCTTAACTATTCTATGATTTTTATTTTTTTTTTTTTGGGTGGGCAGTTATAGTGACCACTGTTAGTCTTATATGCTCTGTTCACATCTCTTTAGCAAAGCATTGAACTACCTCTTCAAAAACTGTATTCCAGCAGTGTTCCAAGCACCTACCTTCTAGAAGAAAAATTAAAACAGAGGCTCTGGCACAAGCATGACTGCATCCTGAGAAGCTTAATACAGGAGCTGGGGGTACTACATTTTCCTCTGGAGGAACACAGGACTTGTATCCTTACAGAATCTATCAATCTACAAGTCTACCAATCTACCAGTGCCTCATTCTAGGCACATATTTACAACTGTGGATGCTGTTACAAAGACTACCCCATGCTTCCCCCTCCACCCCCCCAGTTTTGTTTTGTTTTGTTTTGTTTCCTTGTGGTGTTGATTTCTAAGTCATAGATATAATAGTTTCACCATAATAAAATGTTCTGTTGTTAGGGTTTTTTTGACTACTGTTGAGACTCTGAAATGTAGGCAAGTCATGTATTGATGGACAATTTATTCCAGTCCTATGTAACAGTTGAACAAACAGAAAAAAGTCCCAAGGAACTGCAAAAGCAGTTTCAGTCCTACATTCTTTTAAGTCTACACTGCATTTATTTATTATACATCTTATACCATTTAAGTGATTTAATGGATACTAAACTTTCTGAAAGGATCTTTCTTGATGGATTACTGGTAGCATCTGCAAGAGGAAGCAGCTTTCTCAGAAGTTTATGCCTTTCAACCTAGGATATATTTTAAAAATGAAATAAGGGAATGAGCATACACTTCAGGCTGGATGCTACCAGCTTTTGATAATTTTGTTAGGAAAAAACAGTTAATCAGGTGTTCTCCTGAAGTTTGTTTTATAGCTGCCTGTAAAAATTTCTCCTGCATACAAAGAATATCACATGCTTTTTTAAGATATGAAATATTAATTTTATACCCATGTTATTCACAAATAGCAGTCAATAAAACAAACCTCTGACCAGTCAACCTGGTAATCTGTAAAACTACTGTATCTATCTTCTCAGTGATTTATTTTGGTCATTATTTACAGAAATAAATAGCCTTCCAATGCCTCTTCTGTCAGCAGCACAGGAAGCACTTACTACTTTACAGTACTCTTTTGAGTAGTTCTGCTAATTGTTTTCAATAGGCATCAAGAGAAAGTACAATATAGCAATGACTTTAAAAGCTCTGAAAAGGTACAAAGTTATAATTCTCAGAAAAAGCATTTCCCTTTTCCATATTTTTCATGCAATTATTTGTTTTTATAAACAATAACAGCTGAAACAAGCAAAACTTTAAACTGAACTTCCTAAAACCAGGTAAAAAAACAGTTTTGGTAAACTTGAATTAGGAAGATCAGAATACTCTCAAGATTTGACCAATTTGAATTTTTCAAAGAAGCTTGAAAAAGAAGCTTCTGATTTTCCTACCAAAATTGGTAAAATTTAGAAGACATTTTCTGTTCAAAACTAAAATCTGAATAATTCTAATTACTCTGCACTTGGAAGGCCGCTAGGAGAGTCGCCCAGGCTACATTTGAAATTTTACCTGCTATTTGGCAATTACTGGATGAGCAGACAGGGATAAACTTTTAAATTAGCTTAGCATGCAGAGAGCAGACAGTGTCATAAATTACCCATGTTGTATTTAAAATCAAGCTTTACAAGCAATATTCCTCTAGGTATTGGACAAAATGGCTTTGGAACAGGACAATTGAAAATGAGAAACAGAATGTGGTACAATTATTAGTGTTGGAAGCTCTAGAAGTCTGTTTAATAGGAAATAAGTAGAATGTTTTATTGTTTTTTATTATTGTTTCATACACTTTCAGGGAAATAAAAGACAGAGGCAAACATTTACATAAATAGAAATGAACCAAAAAGAAGAAAGAAATTGACTGCAAAACTAGATTTGTGTGTCTTCTTTTAGAAGAGAATGGATAAATTAAAAAAATAATTTTTTTATTCAAAATATCAAGTTTAAAGCATGATAACTGAATTGTCCTGATATTTTTTATATGGGTGAAAATTACAGATTGCTCTATGAGACATTATTAGACTGCTAACTTTAAGTGAGCTAATGAACTGGTATATCTCAATACTATTTGCCATGGGTTGAGCCATAGCAGTCATTTTTCTCCTTGTAGCTGGTGCAGTGCTGTGTTTTGAGTTCTGGGCTGGGAACAGTTGCTGATAGCAAGTATGTTTTGAGGGTGTTTTTGTTCAAGGTTTTTTCTGAGCACGTGCTCTGCCGGGAGGAGGGGAGGCCGGGAGGAAGGAGAGACAGGACACCTGACCCAGGCTAGCCAATGAGGTATTCCATACCATAGCACGTGATGCCCAGGATGCAACTGGGAGAGAGAGAAGGAAGGGTGAAGCTCTGGAGGAAGATGGAGGAGGTAGCACACGGTGCTCGGCCGGGCAGGGTGGAGTGAGTTATGGGTCAGTGGCTGGTGGGGTGTTGTATTCTTTTCGCTTGTTATTGGCTTTATCATTATTATTTGTAGTAGTAATGGCAGTAGTGATTTAGCTATTAAACCGTTCTTATCTCAATCAGTGGGGGCTACATTCTTTGGATTTTCCTTACTAAGTCTCCAGGAGCTGGGGGACTTGGTTTAAACCACGACACTATTAAATTAATAACTCCTCAGTACTATAATTAACAATAATGACAAAAGCTCATAATTAAACTTCTCATTCAAAAAAAAAAAGAAAAAAAACCCTGTAACAGAAAATTATTTAATATGTGAAATGCCTTTAATCAATTTCAGCTTTAGAAGCCTATACCATTTATTAATATGTTTCAACTCAGTAAGTTGATAAGGGTCTCCATATCTGTAAAAGAACATTTTATTCTGCTTTAATAAAATTTATTTTCTTTTTATTGTTTTACTCAATTCTATTTTCCTTCACTGTGATGGGTAGCATGTTAAAATTAGTGAGAGAAGGGGGGGTGGTTACAAAATTTGCTAGTGTTTTTTTTCAAGCTCTCTCTCTGTCTTATGTTTTAGAATAGAATCATAGAACAGTTAGGGTTGGAAAGGATCTTAAGATCATCTAGTTCCAACACCCCTGCCATGCACAGGTACATCTCACACTAAAGCATGTCAACCAAGGCTCTGTCCAACCTGGCTTTGAATACTGCCAAGAATGGAGCATTCACAACCTCCCTGAGCAACCATTCCAGTACCTCACCACCCTCACAGTAAAGAATTTCTTCTTTATATCCAATCTAAACCTCCCCTGTTGAAATTTTAACCCTTTACTCCTTGTCCTGTCACTACAGTCCTTAATGAATAGTCCCTCACCAGCATCCCTGTAGGCCCCCTTCAGATACTGGAAGGCTGCTATGAGGTCTCCACGCAGCCTTCTCCAGGCTGAACAGCCACAACTTTCTCAGCCTGTCTTCATAAAGGAGGTGCTCCAGTCCCCTGATCATCCTCGTGGCCCTCCTCTGGACTTGTTCCAACAGCTGTTGAGGACACCGGAACTGCACACAATGCTCCAAGTGAGGTCTCACAAGAGCAGAATAGAGGGGCAGGATCACCTCCTTTGACCTGCTGGTCATTTTCCTTTTGATGCAGCCCAGAATATGGTTGGCTTTCTGGGCTGCAAGTGCACACTGCTGGCTCATGTTAAGTTTTCTCATCGACTAACACCCCCAAGTCCTTCTCCATAGGGCTGCTATGAATCTCTTCTCTGCCCAACCTGTAGTTAGGCCTGGGATTGCTCCGGCACAGGTGTAAGACCTTACACTTGTCATGGTTAAACTTCATGAGGTTGGCATCAGCCCACCTCACAAGCATGTTGAGGTCCCTCTGGATGGCATTCCTTCCCTCCAGCGTATCAACTGAACTACACAGTTTGGTGTCATCAGCAAACTTGCTGAGGGTGCACTCAATCCACTGTCCATGTCACTGACAAAGATGTTGGACAAGACCGGTCCCAACACCGATCCCTGAGGGACACCACTCATTACTGGTCTCCAGCTGGACATTGAGCCGTTGACCACAACGCTTTGTGTGAGGCCATCCAGCTAGTTCTTTACCCACCAAGTGGTCCACCTATCAAATTGATGTCTCTCCAACTTAGAGATAAAGATGTCATGCGGGACAGTGTCGAATGCTTTGCAACAAGTCCAGGTTGATGACATCAGCTTCTCCACCCTGTCCATCACTTTTGTAGCCCCGTCATAGAAGGCCACCCAATTGGTCAGGCAGGATTTCCACTTAGTGAAGCCATGCTGGCTGTCACCAAGCACCTTGTTGTTTTTCGTGTGTCATAACATGCCTTCCAAGAGAATCTGCTCCAAGATTTTGCCAGGCACAGAGGTGAGACTGAGTGGCCTGTAATTCCCTGGGTCATCCATTTTCCCCTTCTTGTAAGTGGGGGTTTTTGCTATTTCAGTTTATGAAAGTATGTTGCTTTCTTTCCTTGTGCACATATCAGTTCTTCTGGAAAGAAAAAAACATCAAAGAGAAAATGTTAGATACAAAATGAAATGAAATTAAGTAAGTACGAAAAGGTCAACTGGTTTAAACTCTGTCTTTAAAAAACATAAAGCCACTGTGATGCTCCATGAAAGTAGTAAAGATTGAACTGAGACATTCTTATAGTTTGCTGTCTAATCATAGTCTAACGTCACGTCAGATATAATCTATTACTTTCTCTTGAATATATTTTCATTCATATATACACTAGAAATTGCTTGATATATTGTAGAGAGGAGACAAAAACTGCCTTCTCCTTACGTAATATCCCCTCTGCATTTTCACAAAAGTGAGACTTTTGGTCCTCCCCTCTATTTTGCAGGTTGCTGGTTTAGATAAATACAGAGGAGGTTCTGTACTTCAGCACTGAGCTGAGCTTCACTCCATAGAAAGGGCAGGCTATGGTCATTATTTTTTTTTGTGCATAAAGAACTCTACACTGTTGCAAGATAATGGAATATGGATTTTTTTTTAAATTTATCAAGATAACTCTTAACTGAACAAAAAGCTGAGTAAAACTTTACAGATAATAATTTATAGAAAATTTATAGTTCAGTACTTTCCTTACTACTTTTATATTCAGAAGTGTGTATAGTTATAGAAAATATTAATGTCTTTCACTGATAACATTAAGTCACTGAAAAAGGAGCAACAAATACAAATTCATTGTCAATTTCATTTTTAAGTATCTCATCTATTTAAAAATAGGTATGAAAAACATTATTCCAGGTATCTATTTATTTTATAAAGAAGAGATTTGGATGGGGACACAAAATAATGAATGAAGCAGAAGCAATGAATGAAGCAGAAACAATGAAACTGTTCCTTGAGGTTTAAATCATTATACAATGAGGACTATGCAATTTGGAAATGGAATATTGAATGCTCATTGTGAAACTTTCCTGTAGTATAGGAAACCTATATTTAGTCAATCCAGTTAAAATGTAAGGAAGAAGTTTTCATCCTTCTTGTGACACAGATATAATGCTATTCCAAGGGGAAAGAGGGGGTAAAAATCTTTGAAAGCTAACAAATGGTCATTTGTCTTGACAAATAGACATCATTATGGCTCAAGAGCTTAGTAATATTGGCATAAATGGTAGAATACAGACCAGCACTCAGGCAGCACTGGGTGGGAAAGAATAGTAACCACTCCACATGACTGGATTTTTGTATTTAGCTTTACTACTGGGTAGCCTGATGCCTGCCCAGGCAGCACTTGGCAGGTCATTTCACCTTCCTGTTTTCTCTTTCTCATATGTAAAGTAGGGAAGTTGAACTAATGAGATCCTGGTATAGAACAGTAGCTTTGTGTCTGAACAGGAAAGTTAACCTCTTAAAAACATTAAGACAACAGTTAAAAAATACTTAGATATGACTTGTGTGTGAGGAGAAACTGACTTAAGGGAAGTATGGGACTGAGTTAGAGACTTTCTAAACTGGAAAAATTTCTGGAACTGGAATAAAGATGACCATACTTACCGAAAATAGCGAAACATATCTTATATTCTGGAAATCAGTTAACATTAGTTCTGCCACTAATAAAAGTGAGTTTTGGAAAAAGGTCTGGGAGCTAAGGTCCTGTCTGTCATATATGCTTTAATCCAAGTTCCTTTGAAGCTTTGAAAAAATGAATTAAAGAGCACCCTTCAAAACCAAACAAGTGAAATAGGGAAGTGTTAATACAGATATTTCTTTATTTCTATTTTTCTTTCAAATAAAGTCAGTAGTGCCAGGAGCTCTTCTGATTAATAAAGTCCAGAGGTTTGGACTACCTGCTGCTATCACTAAGCATTCCTCAGCAAAAGCAGATAATGACTTCCTTTATTATAAAAATAACAGGAGGGGGGAAAAAAAGCTTAAACTTTTTTTCTGATTTTTTTCTATTTTCAACAATTGTCAGTGTTTTCCTAAGTTTCCACTAGCAATTTATTTTTTCATGCTTTGTAATCACCATTATGCAACTTCTGATCGGTTGGTCTGTATAAATTAATGAAAAGCATGTCGTGGTTTAAAACCAAGTCCACACAGCTCGTTCACTCACTCCACCCCCTTGCTCCCCCAACTCCTGGAGAGTTAGGAAGGAGAATCCAAAGAATGTAGCCCCCATGGGTTGAGACAAGAACAGTTTAATAACTAAGGTATAACACAAATCACTACTGCCACCACTAATAATAATAATAATGATAAAGCAAATAACAAGTGAAGAGAACACAACATCTCACCAGCCACCAACCCATAACTCACTCCACTCTGCCTGACCGAGCACCCACCGATACCTCCACCAACCCCCAGAGTCCCACCCCTTCCAGGTAACTCTCGGTTACATCCTGGGTATGATGAGCTATTAATGGAATACCTCGTTGGCTAGCCTGGATCAGGTGTCTTGTCTCTTCTTCCTAGCAGAGCATGAAGCCCAGAAAGTCCTTGGACAAACCAAACATTTGAGAAGTAACTCAAAACATACATGCTATCAGCAACCGTTCCCAGCCCAAAAGTCAAAACACAGCACTGCAGAAGCTACCAAAAAGGAGAAAAAATGACTGCTACTGCTGAACCCAGGACAAGCAATATGATGAAATATGTACTCTTAAATCCAAGTCACTTGCTAAATACCTCACCATGAATCAGTCAACATGGCTACAGAATAGACAAGTTTCCAATACACTGAATCAAAGCCAGACTCCCATACACATTTTATATATTTAATTTACTGAGGTAATTTACAGGTATAAGTGGGATAAATATGAAAGACTTTCTCACTTTCAGAATTCTGAGTAAATGTCACCTGCATAAATAGCAACGCTTCTATAGAGGAAAATGATAATTTCCACCCTGTTTTGAAAGTGAGCATGGCTTTTTCCACTAATCTTTGTTAGTTCTTTTGTATCAGATATACATAAAATGCTTAGGACGTTGTATGCAGAGGAAGAATGCACGTGTCCAAAAGGTAGAAAAGTTACTTTAAACACAGATGTCAAACAATAAAAAAATGTCTACCTGAATGATAAATTGTTATGGACTCAGCCTTACAGACATGAAATTCTAAAATAGTTGAGTGTAATCACTTACTATGTCATTAGTGTGGACAAGATTTTCACACTGAAAGTGAATTATTTGTCAGTAAGTTTTTGGTATAAGTTTTTTTTCAGACTGCATGCATATTTTTCAGAACCAGGGAGATTTTTTGTTTTGTTTTGGGTAGTTTTTTTTTTGGGGGGGGGGTGGTGGGGGGGGAGGAAGGTATTTTAATTTGGCTTGGGTTTTTGTGGGATTTTTTGGTTTTTTTGTTTGTCTGATTTTTAGCAAACCTGTTAGTGGGAATTACATGTTAGGCAGCTTTCTCAACAGCCGATGAGATATGGGTTGAGCTTTTCTTCCTATTACTTTTACTGTTCTGACTGGATGTTTTAATGATTGGAAAGTTTTTTTAATAACTTGATTTAGAACTTACAGACTCTTAAAAAAAACCCTAAATAACACAAAATCTAATGCCTAGTGAAAACTGAGCTTCTGGAAATCTTGGGAATACTGGGTTGTTAATCTGGAATCCATAGAGACACCCACATAAAATAATATGTGCAGGTTTTACATGAGAAAAAACATAGCAAAAATGCTTGATAGATTCTAAAAATAAAAAAAAATATTGTGCTAAATTTTCAAGTATTTTTAAAGAAATAAAAACTTTGTGAAACTTACTATTTCTGTAAATAGATTTTGAGATTAAAAAAAGCTTAATTTAAAAAGGTTTTTTTTTCAAAAGTATCAAATACTTCTGTGTAAAATATGAGAAAGAATTTTTTTCAGAAGACAGCATTTAAACACAGACATATTTTTAATATAGCGATGACAATATTGAGTAGAAACCATTTAAATCAGAATTTACTAAATGCTGTCACATAACCATCAGAGGTACTTTTTATTGTAAACTCTTAAAGGACATTGATGAAATACAAAGTTGTGGGTAAGTGACTTTTTCATAGCTATACATGTATAAACCCAGTGCCTAGGGTACTTCTAAATTACCCATCTGTATTAACCTTAGTAATGTAATGACACAAGGAAATTTATATATCTGACCTCTGCAAGTTTGATACCACATTTTTGTATGTTTGTAATGCATAGGTCTCAGCAGGCTGTTGGTAGCGCTTTGTTACTTCATTTACAGGTTTTCCATCTTGACAACATTTTCATTGCTTTCAGCTCCTGAAGGATCATGTCATGAGATTATTGAGGACCTGTTGCAGAAAACTGCCTTAAAGCTCTTTAATAAAAACTGGGGAACTGGAATTTGCTGTTATTATGGTATATAAAGTTTTAACTGACAGTACAAAGTGAAACTGCCATTGTATTCACAATTAGAGCTCTAGTTCTTGAATGTAAGTTTAGGATAACAACTTTAGTATTAAAGTTAGTGGATCAGTCATTTGGAAGTGTTAGTAATATTTTTGTTAAAATGCCCAAAGGCCCCTGTGGCAGATATGGAGGTTATGCAGCCACAAAACCAGATTATTGTGTCTACCAATTGTTGCTTTAAGAATCAGGGGAGAAAAAAAGAATGGAACAGAAACTATTATATTTTGCAATAACCAAAAATTTCTTGGTGCGCTATCTTCATGATGTAGACTAAGCCTAAGGCAAGGAATAGAGGATCTTATTTTTCAGCACTGAATTTACTTTCAATGATACTAGGACTTGTCAGGTATATTCCCTAGAGTTGTAACTTTTATTATATTTTATCTTTCCAACATTTTAATTTGAGACAGACAGAATCAGTAAAGTGGCTATGCAGTAACTCAAATGTCTAATCCATGAAGAATTTTAAGAAATACCTTAGAAATACATTCGGGACTGATAAATCTAAACCAGTGAATATGCTTTCTCATCCCTGTGTGAAATGCTATCATCAACTAATCTTTATTTTTATTTGCAATATTTCCCATTTGTATGGCAAGGATAAGTTTAAGAAAAACTTTGTTATTAATTAAGCTTAATTTTTTCTAAAATGTTAATTCAAAATATTTGCTCAAACTCTTGAATCTTGAAGAATCTCATACTGTATAAGAACAACTATCTATTCTGCAGTTCTGCCCCGACAGAAAAAAGTTCCTCCCACACTGAATATGCATGCAAAAGCATTACTGACATTAAAGCGGACTCCATCAGAGATTCACAATTTCATATTGAATATTTAAGCACTTTTTTAAAAAATCCAAGAAAGCCTACAGAACACGTTTTTTCATACTGTCTTTTGTTGTCCTTTTTAATTTCATGCATATATATAATTTTGATATTGTACTTTTTTCTTTAAAAAAAAGCACAATATTCACATTTATCTGTAAAGGAGACAGTACTCAATGAGACCAGAGATTTTATGACAGAATAATTTTGCCTATTGCATAGTTAGTGTCCAGCTTTCATGGATGCCTTATTGCTATATAACAGTAACGGTCAGAGCTTAAAATTAGTCTTTTTGTGGTTTGGGTTTTTTTTGAGTTTGGACCAAAATATCTTTTGAAGTCCCTTCCAACTTGGGTTGCTCTATAATTCCATTATTCTATGATTTTTTACAAAGTTGTAAAATTTATTATAGCGAAAAAGTAATAAAACTAGTCAAGAGACACATGCCACATCACAAAACTAGAATAATTAAGGTTGGAGGGAGAAATGGGCTGCATTTGGGGATCACTTAAATGGCAAAGCATGTGAGCTGGCAGAAAGTTTTGAGGGTTATGGAAAAGATGCACTCAGCTGAAAAGGTGACTGAGTCATCTTGAATAAAAGCTTCTCCAGCCCAGATGAAACAGTAACATCAGCTGCAGAGACAGCTGGTGGCAGGCCTTTCTCAACTGGAAAAAAAAACCAAGTTGCTTAATTGGTTTAATAAATTATTAGTAAGCCTGTTGTAGGCTCCAGGCTGGAAGTTAAAACACAGCAATAAGTTACTTTTATGGTCTATCTTTTAATTGGTTTTACCTGAATCAAAATCCGAATTTGTTCACAGCTTTCAGTCTTTTAGCTATTTTTTCATGGAAATGGGAAGAAAGAAGTAAGGACAAGGCAGTTCTGTTTCAGTGGGCTTCAGAGGCTCTGTTTATTCTATTTGACAGATTCCACCACTTCCAAAGTTGTTCTTTGATTTATATGTAAGGAGCATTCCCCACAACATTGCAAAATGTCAAAACCAAAAAGTGAGTGAACACGTTTCTTCTATACCACTCAAGCATTTAAACAATACATCTTTCACTGTACATCTAGACTAGAGTAGTAACTGAAAGAAGCACCTGCATGTTCAATATAATACCTTTAATTTCTGACCCAAGTCTCAGGCATTCCAATATTAAGCAGCAGTATGAGTTGTAAGTAAGTCCATCTAGAAATATTTGCCTATTTTCAGCAATTAAATTTCCCCTTCTTTGCTAACAGACTGCGTGGTGCTCATAGCAGCTTTAAAAAAAAAAAAAAATCACTTTATTTTGCCTTACCACAGACTCTTTCCAAAAAAAAAAAAAATGCAAAACTAATGTAATTAATATAACAGCTTCAGAGGCTTAGTCACAAAACTTGACTAAGCAGTTTGCTGATGATCTATCAAGTTACAAAATGTTGGTGCACATAGTAATTCTCTACGTATTTCACATGAATACATGCAATTTCACACACTAGCGTCTCATCTTGGGGTTGCTGTTAACAGATTTTTGGCCTTTTCTGTTCCAAATATACGTATAAAATTAGCTGGGAACAAAGAGGATGATTCATGCTAAAAATATCCACTCCCAATTTTTATTGCCTATGAGAACTGAGAAAGAGTAAGAATTCTCTAAGAGAGAAATCCAGTGGAAGTCTAGTTCAAAAACAAACCTCACAAAACCTTTTTCCTTAGCTTCCAAAATGCATCATCAACCTGTGCATATACAAGAAACTGTCATTAAGATATCCCTTACAAACAGTATCAGTTATGGAAAGGGATTTATAAAAGCATTTTCTGTAGAGGAAACTGTATGAACAGCAACAGGGAAACTAGGATGAAAATCAATGAAGCTTTTCTAGTCAGAAAGGTGTCAGCTCAGTAGACACTCAAGCTATTTCTGAAATACAAGTAAATAATAAAGATGACCCAGAGGTATATTTTTTCCTCCAGTATGTCACTATTTGGATAAAGAATTGAAAATTTGCTGTGAGAGGAATGCAGATAGAAAATAAAATCATATTTTGATTTAACAGCAACAAAAGTCATTGTTGACTGAAACTTGGTAAGAAGGATGCTAAATGAGTGTCATGGTTTAAACCAAGTCCCCCAACTCCCGGAGAGTTAGGAAGGAGAATCCAAAGAATGTAGCCCCCACGGATTGAGATAAGAACGGTTTAATTGCTAAGGCATAACACAAAACCCCTACTGCCATTTACTACTACAAATAATAATGATACAGCAAACAACAAGTGAAAAGAATACAACACCCCACCAGCCACCGACCCATAACTCACTCCACCCTGCCTGGCCGAGCACCGCGTGCTCCCTCCTCCATTTTCCTCTCCAGCTCCCCCCACCAGCCCTCTCTTTCCCAGTATGCATGCTGGGCATCACGTGCTGTGGTATGGAATACCTCATTGGCTAGCCTGGGTCAGGTGTCCTGCCTCTCCTTCCTCCCGGCCTCCCCTCCTCCACCTGGCTGGAAAAAACCTTGAACAAAAACACCCTCAAAACATGCTCAAACCATGACAATGAGTTAAATGGAAACAATAACCAATAATAGTTGGAGTTTATCATAAAATAAATATATTATAAAATAATAACCTGCAGAATCTTTATGCTAGTTTTTTTTAACAGGTTATTACCAGAGTGAAATTGTAGCTTACTACAGAGATCCTTCAGCTATTATTTCTTACTAACGTAAATTTGAAGGCCTACCACAGAGACGTCACAGGGTATCGAGTTGCTAGTCAACTTCATGAGGATAAAAATAAAAAGATCACAGAGAAAAATTTCCAGAAATACTCATAATAGCTTGTTTCTTTCCCCAAAGGCTAAAATATGTATGAAAAATTCTGTGTGAACAGTAATATCAGTAAACACTGCCAAGACACCTTTTTTTTGTTTATTTATTTGTGTGTTTAAGTAGGTGAACAGATTTTGATGATATTGGGAGATAAAATAATTTTATATATTATATATGTCTTTGACAGCAATACGACTTCAGTGTTCTTACAATTACAATGAGAATTGATGTAGCTGAGAAACAAAGATTGCAACAAGTCTTAATCTTCATATTTATTCTACTCAAGCAGATGTTCCAGGAATGAGGCATATCCATTCAAACTTGAAAGCATATTTTCCATTGTCCTGGGTTCAGCATTAGCAGCCATTTTTCTCCTTAGTAGATGGTGCAGTGCTGTGTTTTTGACTTTCAGCCTGGGAACAGTGCTGATAACACTGATGTTTTCAGTTGTTGTTAAGTACTGTTTTCTCTGACCAAGGACTTTCCAAGTCTCATGCCCTGCCAGGGAGGAGGGAAAGCCAGGAGGAAACAGAAACAGGACACCTGACCTAAACTAGCCAAAGGGTAATCCATACCACAGCAGGTCATGCCCAGTATATAAACTAGGGTCAGTTACCCAGAAGGACTAAATCACTGCTTGGGTGAGACTGGGTATCAGTTGGCAGTTGGTGAGCAGTTGTATTCTCTTCCCTTGTTATTTCCCTTTCATTTTTATTATTATTGGTGGCACCAGTAGTGGTTTTGTATTATGCCTTAGTTAGTGGACTGCTCTTATCTCAACCCTTGGTAGTTACATTTTTTCAGTTCTCCTTCCTATCCCTCTGGGAGTGTGGGGAGGAAGAACAGGGGGAGTGAGTGAGCAGTTGCATAGTTCTAACTGGGCTTAAACCACAACACCCATAATGTTCACATCTTTTTGTCCGAAGCCTTCATCTTGGAAACTTTTGTTGTTTTCCAAATTACACATTTCCATGTCTGTTTTACAGTCAATGACAGACGTATTCTATAGACAGTGACACCTAGAATGTTTTCAGTATTATAAACTTCTGAGTTAACATTTTCAACATATATTTGACACTAGAATTTATTCTGGCTGCTTGAAACATATCTTGCTTTAGAATATTAACAAGCAGAGTGACAGATTTTATTTCATAGTAGTTTCAAAAAGATTTGTTTTGCTCTATAGCAAGACACAGATGATGAATGACAAGTTATGTAATTACCTCAACTGCATATATAAAATAGAGGTATTAACATGTCTGGTATTACTAGCAACAGACAGGATAGACAAGTGGAAAAGGACAATAAGGGAGAAAAGCACCATGCGAATGTACTGTATCATATGATGTATGCAAATGTTCAAGGGATTCCATATTTTTGCTATCAGTTCTTACAAAAACTTCCTGCTTCACAGCATACAGTGAATTCTGAATATGCTCTCCATTTTCAGTAGAGAGACTTGTCTTCAACAAAACATTTTGTTTAATTTTGATGACATATTTAAACTTATTCATCAAAGTGCTTTTATAATTATGGAAGAAGTCAGGCTGACTTCTATGCATTTACACAGGATTCAAAAACAAACAAAAATTTTAATCATTAAATTGCTGAATAAGGCTTCTTATGTGGATCTTCACAAATATCCGCCTTTGAATAGGAAGGATGGCTTTTTGTATTTATTTGACAAGAAAATAGGAATTTATGCTTTCTTATCAGAAAAAAATAGTTTTGCTTCTGATTCGGAGATGAAGCAAAATAGAACCCAATCAAATAAAAAAGGCCACACTTCACTGGCTGGCTATGCAAGCCTAACCCAGTAAAATTTACACAAAAGTTATAAATATTTAATAATGCGTAATCATAAACAGTTCATCAACTGTTGACACTTTTATGCAACATTATTGACAATTATATTCTTCTGCAAGGTTTCAGTGTAAATTTACCTTATTATTAGGCTATTTTTCATGTTTTAAACTGAATGAAATACTTCAAAATGCTAAGTTGTTTCAGTTATATTATTTTTTCTTTGAAATAAGCTATTTAATCAATTCCTGAAATCAATAAATCCATATTCAATAAATTACACAGAATTTTAATTAAAGAAATAATCTATGTTCGTGTAACTTTTCAAATTAACAGTTAAATTACATGGAGACAAATATTTTATATATAGAAGTTTCATATATGTATATGAATTTTAAACTTGCCAAAAAAATTTGTCACATCTATCAGAACTTTGGCAGGTGTGAAGTAGTACAGGGTGCTCTGAAAATATACTCTAACAAAAAAAAGGATAATACATACCCCTTGAGAAACACAGTTTAGGAGTATATTTTGGTATTTTTCCAGCCAGCATCTTGCCCTTGTTTGCTCTTATTAGAGCTTTAGCTTGTATGTGGTTATTAATCAGTGAGTATTTCAGAGTCTGGATACCTGCAAGTAGTATTTTATTCTTGGATGATACAGTTGAGAATCTATGTGAAAAGCGAAGTTTTCATGAAAGGAGACTGTAGAATCGTATTTTTAAAATTCAGTAGGATCAATAAGCACTGAAGCTATTTTTATTCTTTTAACAAGTCAATTTCTGTGCTGATTTAGAGGAAGTTCTACCCATGTTTGGCCAGATGCAAAAACACTCAAAAGGGAAGAGGTGGCATCTAAAAATATCAATTACTAATTCAACTATAGCTGTTACATTTCTTCAAGAAATGAGCAGTGGCTGTTGTGACAATGTAGAATTCCATAATACCTAAGATGCAGGTCTAATTCCAAGGTGGCTAAATGTTTATCAAGGATGAACTATGTAATCAATATTTGGTGTAAATTTGAGCCATTGCCACCTGATAATGCTAGGTACAGAAGTCAAAATTTCAAATTTCAAAGTCTCACTGCTTGCTTCTGATTTACCACTGGTATATATTTTACCGCCTCCTTAATCCCAGTCAGAATTATGCTGCATAATCTTGGGAATTTTCTCTGGTCAACCATTTATATGGGTAACTGGAGCAAAATCAAAATATTCCTATTAAACTCACTGCAATGGTATCCTCCATTAGTCATCTGTCATTATAGGTACGTAACTTATACTACAGTGCAATTTCAGAGTGAATAAGTATTTAATAAATTATTATTTTTATTTCCAAGCACACACACCTTTATTAAAGGAAAAAGAGCTATTACTGAACTTTCCATATTGAGGAAAAATTTAATTCAGCAATTATTTGCATTTTAAAAATCCAATGCCAGCTTGTCACTTGCTTTATAAATATCTAAGTTCCCCAAATCTTTTCAGAAAATTTAATGAAATGGCAAAAATCATAACTGTTTAGGCACTTATTTCCCAAAGGACAGTGAAGATTTTGCGTTTTATTTAAAATCATAGAATAGTTAGGGTTGCAAAGGACCTTAAGATCATCTAGTTCCAACACCCCTGCCATGGGCAGGGGCACCTCACCCTAAAGCATGTCACCCAGGGCTTCATCCAACATGGCCTTGAACACTGCCACAGATGGATCATTCACAACCTCCCTGGGCAACCCGTTCCACTACCTCACCACCCTAACAGGAAAGAATTTCTTCCTTATATCCAATTTAAACTTCCCCTGTTTAAAAATTTAACGCATTACCCCTTGTAATACCACTACAGTCTCTAATGAATAGTCCCTCACCAGCACCCCTCTAGGCCCCCTTCAGATACTGGAAGGCTGCTATGAGGTGTCCATGCAGCCTTCGCTTCTTCAGGCTGAACAGCCCCAACTTTCTCAGCCTGTCTTCATATGGGAGGTGCTCTAGTCCCCTGATCATCCTCGTGGCCCTCCTCTGGACTTGTTCCAACAGTTCCATGCCCTCTTTATGTTGAGGACACCAGAACTGCACACAGTACTCCAAGTGAGGTCTCACAAGAGCACAGGAGCAGGATCAACTCCTTCAACCTGCTGGTTATGCTCCTTTTGATGCAGTAAAGAATACAGTTAGCTTTCTGGGCTGCAAGAGCACACTGAAGCTGGCTCATGTTCATTTTCTCATCGACCAACACCCCCAAGTCCTTCTCCACAGGGCTGCTATGAATGTCTTCTCTGCCCAACCTGTAGCTGTGACTAGGATTGATCCAACCCAGGTGTAGGACATGAAACTTACCATGGTTAAACTTTGTGAGGTTGGCATCAACCCACCTCACAAGCATGCTGAGGTCCCTCTGGATGGCATTCCTTCCCTCCAGTGTACCAAGCAAACCACACAGCTTGGTGTCATCAGCAAACTTGCTGAGGGCACACTCAATCCCACTGTCCACATCACCAACAAAGATGTTGAACAAGACCAGTCCCAACACCGATCCCTGAGGGAAACCACTCGTTACTGGTCTCCAGCTGGACATTGAGCCATTGACCACAACTGGTTGAGTGCGGCCATCCAGCCAGTTCTTTATCCACCGAGTGGTTCACCTATCAAACTGATGTCTTTCCAATTTAGAGACGAGGATGTCATGTGGGACAGTGTCAAACGCTTTGCACAAGTCCAGGTAGATGACGTCAACTGCTCCACCCCTGTCTATCAGTTCCGTAGCCCCGTCATAGAAGGCCACCAGATTGGTCAGGCAGGATTTCCACTTAGTGAAGCCATGCTGGCTGTCACCAAGCACCTTGCTGTTTTTCATGTGCCCTAGAGTGCCTTCCAGGAGAACCTGCTCCAAGATTTTGCCAGGCACAGAGGTGAGACTGAGTGATCTGTAATTCACCCACGTCATCCATTTTCCCCTTCGTGAAAATGGGGGTTATATTTCCCTTTTTCCAGTCATCAGGAACTTCACCTGTCTGCCATTATTTTTCAAATATGATGGACAGTGGCTTTGCAACTTCATTCACCAGCTCCTTCAGGACCCGCGGATGGATTTCATCAGGTCCCATGGACTTGTGTGCATTCAGGTTCTTAAGATGGTCTTGAACCAGATCCTCTTGTACAGTGGACCCAAGGTCTAGGTTTTCACAGTCCTTGCGTCTGCTTCCAAGACTTGGGTGGTGCGGTCAGAGCCTTTGCCAGCGAAGACCAAGGCAAAGAAGTCTTTCAGAAACTCAGCCTTCTCCAAATCCGGGATAGCCGGTTCTCCCAACACCTTCTGGAAGGGGCCTATGCTGTCCATAGTCTGACTTATTCGCTATGTACTATAGAACCACTTCCTGCTATCTTTAACATCCCTAGCCAAGTTTAACTCTAACTGGGCCTTAGCTTTCCTAACTTGGTCCCTAGCTTCCCAGACAGCATCTGTGTATTCTTCCCAGGCACATTTCCTTGCTTCCATCTTTTATAAGCCTCCTTTTTCCTGTGAATTTTACTCCTCAGCTCCTTATCCATCCAAGGAGGTCTTCTGGTCTTCCTGCTGCACTTCCTTCTAGCTGGGATGCAACAGTCCTGAGCTCGTAGTAGGTGATCCTTGAATATCAACCAAGAGTCTTGGGCCCCCCTGCCCTCTAGAGCTATATCCCATGGAACCTTACTAAGCAGATTCCTGAAGAGGCCAAATTCTGCCCAGTTGAAGTCCAGACCGGTGAATTTGCTGCATGCTCTTCTCACTGTCCTCACTGATCCTGAGGATCTGGAACTCGACCATCTCATGGTCACCACAACCAAGGCTGCCCTGGAGAGTCACATTTCCAACCAGCCCCTCTCTGCTGGTGAGCATGAGGTCAAGCATGGCACCTCTCCTTTTCGGCTCCTCTATTACTTGCAGAAGGAAGTTGTCTTCCACACAAGCAAGGAACCTCCTGGATTGCTTGTTCCAGGCTGTACTGTCGCTCTAACAGATATCAGGGCTGTTGAAGTCTCCCATGAGAACAAGGGCCTGCAAGCTTAAGGCTTTTCCTATTTGTCTGTAGAGTTCTTCATCTGTAGTTTCCTCTTGATCAGGCAGTCTGTAACAGGTCCACATGCTAATGTCCCCCATAGCTGTTCTCCCTTTAACCCTGATCCACAATCTCTCTGTTAACTGATCACCTGTCCCCAGAAAGAGTTCCATACTCTCCAGCCTATCCCTAACATAAAGGGCAACTCCCCCTCACCTCCTACCGGGCCTGTCTTTTCTAAAAAGCCTTTAACCTTCCATTCCAGCACTCCAGTCATAGGAGCCATCCCACCATGTTTCTGTGATGCCTATTATATCATAGACCTGTAGACGTGCCCACATGTCTAATTCCTCTTGATTGTTCCCCATGTTACGGGCATTTGTATAGAGGTATCTGAGACGAGCTCCAAATGAAGATGGCTCATTGGCTGGAGCAGCTGGAATATCATTACATTGCTCCAAGCATTTCTTATAGGTGCTGGCAACTGACTGCTAGTGCTGGGATGGAATGATGCCCCCCTCCCCCAACACATCTAGTTTAAAGCATCCTTTACAAGTCTGACAATCCTCCTACCAAAACCACTCTTCCACTTCTTTATCAGAGCAGCTCCACCAGCCCCCAGTAGACCTGGCCTACAAACTTAGGTCCCATGTTCAAAACACCCAAACCCTTGACTATGGCACCACCCTTCTAACCATTTATTAACCTGGTCAATCCTCCTAGCCTTTTTAGGGTCCTCCCCTGTACCATGAAGAATTGATGAAAAGACAATCTGAGCTCCAGATCCCCTAACCATCTGTCCCAGGTCTCTGTAGTCCTTCTTTATGTTCTCCAGGTTACTGCTATCTATATCACTAGCACCCACATGGATCACTAGAAGTGGGTAATAGTCAGTGGGGCTTACTAGAGCAGGCAGTCTCTCTGCAACATCCCTGATCTGTGCCCCAGTTAGGCAACACACTTCCCTTGAAGACTGGGCCAGATGAGTGCTTCTGTTCCATTCAAAGTACAGTCCCCTAGCCCTATGACCTGCTGCTTTTTCCTGGCAGCATCAGTAGAGATCTTCTTTACCAGTGCACCAGCTGGTTGTTTCTGGTGCAAGTGTGTTTCCTCATCAGCCCCCTGCAGGACAGCAAAGCAGTTCTGGGTGGGGACAACAGATTTAGGAGGAAGCCCCTTGTTTTTAATCATCCTCTTCCTCCTTTTCTTTTTTTTTTTTTTGTTACTAATTCCCAGCTTTCCGGGTTAACGGCCTCCTTCTTTCCTCCATCATCTAGACGGGAAGCTTGAGGCCCTGCGCTCTTTGGGGCTGGAGCAAGCAGTCGTGCTTCCTCTAAGCTTCCTTGACGTCTTGTAGTTTATTGATAGCATCCTGCAGCTCAGCCACCTGCTGCAGGAAGACATCCACCAGGGAGCACTGAGTGCAGCCCTGCCCATTCTGCACCTTTCCCTCACAAGACCAGTGCAGCACTTTCTACCCTCCAAGCTCTGCGCTGCAGCCTCCCCTCTCATCTGCTCTGTCTGCGTGCCTACATTGGCCACTGCCTGGGCAGCCAGAGCAGAATTCCCAGACCAGACCTGGTCATAAAACGAGTGCTCGCCAAGTTTTTACCCCAAGTTGAGACAGAGATACTACAAGATCACATTTCTGTACTTGAAGGGAACTGGAAAATGTTGCTGGGTTGTGTCAGTTCTAGCACAACTAAAGTAATGGGAGGCCTGGTCCTGGCATTTCAGGCTGGGATGCTTGTTTTACTTGGATGCTGGCCAGCCCTCATATGTACAGTTGTTTTGGGAATAGGGGTCCTGCAGCAGGTGACCCCACAGCATCCTTGCTAATGAGCACCCATAGTTGATCTTTACATTTTCCTTACTTGCAAGGATACCAGGTGCTCAAGCCAGCCACGTCCTAGTTTTCAGCTCTGTTCATTATGAGAATTCAGTTCTCCTACTTGTTTGCAGCTGTAGCACTGCTCTGAGTGAAGAAACTGCAGCAGAGCATAAAGAAACCCATGTCATGTGTTGGGTTTTGAACAGAAAAAAGCATCACCACTTAGGAATGACTTGAATCAGAATTTTCCTTCGTACCATCTTAAAGGTAGTACTATTTTCCAAAGTAATCATCAGCTGTCGTATTTTAATTCCTATTTTGTGCAGTGAAACATAGATATTCACAAGTACAAATGGCATACATTTCTGGAGAAAAGAAAAAAGAAAGTCTTTACAGTGCTCGAAAAACTATGCTGTTAAATTGCTTGGAGGTACAGGTTTTCAGAGCATATTTTATTTTTTGCTGTCACCTTATGTCTCCTTTCCCCTGGTATTTATTTTTATTCCTTTATCGCAGTAAAAGAGAACTGTGAACTGTGGAAAGCTCTCTTTTATTCTATATCCTTTCTTCCTTAGTAACTTCAGATTCTGCTATTCAGATGCTCTCTGGGACAGAAATGTAGCAACACATATTTTTCTTCAGTAAGGACCAGGTCCCTCTCTTGAGTTTATACTGTTTTTCCTGCTATTATTATCTTAACTTGAAGAAAGCTTTGGTATGTTAATATGGATAGCCTTAGTTTTTCAAAAACTACGTCTCAGTTTACACATAACAATGCTATATTTGCCAGACAGAAAGAAAAATCTGTCTCATTTATGTAGAGAAGAGACAAAATAGTGACACCTTCTGCAACAGGAACACAAAGTGAAAATCATTTTGCAGTTGTCCTTATGAGAAGAGGGAGTGTTACTCTGTATTTCAGTTTCTGTGCACAGAAAAAGTGAAACCAATAATAATCACATTTAAACTCTGGTAATAAGTTGCTCTATTAAGTGACATAGAGAAATCTTCAGGAAACATGATCTGCCAAAATATTTCCACTTGCAATGTAGATGTGTCAAACCCTCATCAAATTTGTGTTCACTCCACCCATATCTGGCTAAAACTATAATCATCCATGTAGTTTTCCATTACAGAAATCCTGATGTTGATTCAGCTCACACCAGTCTGATGTAATCCTTATGGTCTCGAGGCACCCATTTCATAAATCAAGCCTTGTGCTAAACACAATTTGTTCATAATTGAGATTCAAGAACACGATCCTTTTTTATTCAAACAGTTGCTGAGCAATCCCATCTCCCAGAAGGATATTATCTCTTTTTCAGTCCTGCCACAGATATTCTGGAATGGAAAAAGAGCGCCCTGTTGCCCAGTATTCACAGAGCTCTAGATAGACCACAGGCTAGAGACAGATAGCAGTTAGATTTTTGCATAAGCTCTGCATTTGCAACATGAGCCAACGGCAACTGTTGTGGCTGCCAGCGCATGGGACATGTCTGCTATAGAAACAGACAGAGCCTCTACCCAACTGTTTTTTTTTTTTAATTCTAACTTTATTCTCTAATTTTCTTTTTCTTTCTTTTTACCCCCCTTTTTCATTTTTTTTTTAACACAAACATAAGTGTAATCCCAGTAAAATTCTATCTACCTATCTGATGTACTGTTCTATCTGTATTGATATCTGTTTGCAAGCTGCATTTTGTCATTTGTAGATTTTCCTTTTTATCCTGGGACGCTTGTGCTTCCTCTACTGTGAAGAACATTACATTCACGGAACATTTGTTTGGCACTGTGAAGACAGATTTTCGTAGCTGCTGTGCAAGAAGGGAGTTAGAAAAAGAGTGAAAAGAAGAATCAACATCTAATAATCTGTCTTTGTCTTCATTTTGTTAGCTCAATTCTGTGTAAGTATTGTCTGGGGAACGTAATAAGTGAGAAAACATGCCATCAAGGGATTTCCGGCAGGACGGGTTATTACATGATCAAAGACCTATTAGTGAATAGAGCTGGCCTGATGTTATTTTCATACTTACTCTAAAACTCTGCCTATATCAGTGGCTGAGCAATCAAAGCACTGAACCGCAGCTGGTATTTTTAGAGTCTGACTCACACCTAAACATTAAAATATGAAACTTTATATTTTCATTAGTCTCAGCAAGGCAGCAGATGTAATGGACCTCCTAATAAGAATTTTAGCTGCTTAATATGTCGTTCTCTTAAACAATGGTTCTGAGAAGCTTTTCAGATGAGAACTGAAGGGATGATATCAAAGAGCAGAGGAAGATAATGTTGGATATGGGATTCTAAAATGGGGAGCTCTGATTTAGCTTGTATCATAGTGGATAAAACTGCTATTTGTGAGAAAATCACCACAGGAAAACATGCTAAAAGATTTTAAACTCTGACTTAAATGATGGGAACAACACTTAAAAATCTGTTCTTGACCCTCATTCTCCAAATGCAGAACAGCAAATATCAAGAAGGCTCTTTTCTACATGTTATCCAAATAGAGAGTTTTTCTCATTCCTGTAAAGCCTTCTGTTGTTATGCTGCACATAATCTTAAAGATGAGCCATAGGACTGAAAACTTCTCTGGCTTTTGTTTTTAGATTTTAACAACATAATCTGCATATTATTATGAAGACAATATTTTGATATTACATTCTTGGCATTTTGTAAACACAAGCCATCCATACTTTGACATTGTCCTTCACATTTTTAGTTCTCTGAAATATTTCTGGCATATGCTTTTTAAAAATGAAGGGCTGGCAATTGTGTCCATTATGCTTATTCTGAGAAGACACTGTTTTCTTCTATGAAGCTTGTCTGGTTCCAAAGAGACATGTGTAGGCAAGTGAAAATATGCCACTGAAGCTGTAGAACAGATATATTTTCCTGGGGAATGATGCTGAACTGTAGTGTAGACAGCTGTCAACTGTAGCAAAATTGCAGTGAAGGACATTTTAGTACCATAAGGAAATTCAGTATCCAGATCTATATGAGCACAGAAGAGAAAGAAAAAGAAACAAACAAACAAACAAAAAAAAGAGTAGTATTGTCTCTGCTAACTCACTTCATGCTGGTTTTTAAGGTTCCAGACTAAATGCTGTATAGCAGGGCTGTGCCCCATGAATACATGGCTGACTAAATTCTGGACATAATCTTTCCTTCTTACCTCTTCTACCAGATTCAGAATTATCTCATTCTTTTATAGGGAGCAGTTTATTGCTGCCTCTACAAGACAGCTACAGTAACCAGCACACAGAAGTCATGTGTTCCTCCATTCATTAGCTCCCTTTTTTCTTTGCAGAATGGAAGGGTAAAATGAATTGTGTTATTTGCTCTCCTAAGAGATACTGATTTCCCCTTTGGTCTCCTATTCATTCAAGATAGGACTGTGACAGTATAACCTTAAATCATCTCCCTGACAAATGTAACTTAAC
The DNA here is from genome assembly GCF_012275295.1 of Melopsittacus undulatus. NCBI lineage: Eukaryota > Metazoa > Chordata > Aves > Psittaciformes > Psittaculidae > Melopsittacus > Melopsittacus undulatus. The sequence goes on along the minus strand of NC_047529.1, from coordinate 56,567,562 downwards.
AGAAGCTGAGAAAATACAAAGCAAATTACTTGTGTTAACATTTAAAGATGGAACAAACCACTTATTTTATTTTCCTAAATGTTCTTTCATACAAATGCACAAGAACAAATGGCTTAACTTTGCCAATCTTTTAGTCTACTTGGAATTTGCAAACTGAGTTTTGTAAAAAGCTTGTAACAGTCACTGACAAATGTGACTTTTAAAAGTGAAGACCTATACTCTGCCTTGGGCTGAAAAACTGGGTTTAAAGGGTCTCATATAAAAGATTGCAGTCATAGCACTGAATCAAACTACAGGCAGTTTAACAGGTTAAGGAGAGGGAATAAGTGCTTGGTGAGTGAGGTTACTAGAACCTTAAAAATATCCTTCAGACTATGCAAAGCTATCAACACTCCAGAGAAACTAAATATAATCTATGATAGTGAAGGTGTAAACTGTAAATGAAATTGGCAACAACGATCTAAAGGGTTTTGGGATTAAATATTTATGTTATTTACAGAACCCACCCCCCTGCTAGGTGTTTTAGAAAAAATATAACAGACATGGCATTTTTTCTTACTGCATACTCCCTTTCATTTTTCTTACCTGTCATCACTGGGGCCTTAGAAAATGGCGATGTGGTGGAACTTGCTGAATTCTTTATGTCTATCTTGATATTCTAGTGTGCATTCCAATACACGTGAAAGTATCATTGGAAGAATAATTAAACAGTCAGAATAAGACACCAGTTTACTAAAAGGTTTTATATACTTTTATGTGCAGCATATAAACTCAAGTGTGTTTAGAAACTAGGTATTTGCAGGAGCCATTTCCCAATTATTCGATTTACATCCAATTATGCTTTTTGTGGATTTCACTGAAACAATTACCGTAACCCAGAGAACAGCTTTTTAGTTAGCTAGACAAAAAGCCTGTTATTATCATTCACTGTTAACAGAAGCAAGCTGAGAAAATGGCAACAAAAATAAAAGCAACAGCTCTTGTGACTTTGTGGGAGTACTGTTTAAAAGCTCCCTCTGAGTGAAGGTTATTTGTTGACAAAGTGCCAGATCATCAGGAAAGTAAGGGAATAAATGACACAGATAATGTTTGAACTTGGGTATTCTGAAAAATCAGGCAGACATACACATGCAATAACCAGGACAGTGCAAGGAGGAAGGATGGAGACTTGTGAAGTTTTGTCTCCTCGATCCCATAAACACTTTACATGATGTGCACACCCCACTGAACCCAAGAAAATGTAGAACTTCACCCAAGTTAATTATGGGTTTAAAGCTACAATGTATCAAAAAAGAAATAGCAAAGACCTGACACACAATGTGAAATCATCCTTGTTCCAATTTCCCATCTCTGTGAAATAAAGAAACGGTATGGAAAAAGACAGTTTGTCTGGATAGCATATAACACAATGAATGTAGTAGCCTAAGTTGTTCTAAGTTGCATTCTCTGTGAGGATGAACAATAAATGCTGATATTTACAGACTGTGACAGTGACTACGCCATAAACCCCCCACTGTATGCCTGTGTTTCTGTAGCTTCCCTATCCAGGCTTGCAGCACTAACCTACCAACCACTCTGACTTTCCATATACTTTTTCATAACATAAATGCTATAAGGTAATTAAAAAATGTTAACGTTTGATCATTTTAGGTGTTGTTAGGGACAGTGAAAATTGTTGCTTTCTGTAACAAAGAGTTAATGAAAAATTTGGTCTTGGGAGCTGCACATTTCCTTTCTCAGGATCAAACAGTGTGTCCAATGACCCAATTGGGATGGCTGAGTTTTGCATCCCTGCCTGTAACTTTCACTGAGGCAGCAGAGAAAGGTAAATATGAAGGATATACTTGAACTTTTGCTGTAGCAGGAACAAGAAATAGTTGTGTCTATTGGTTAGCTAACTGGAAAGTTTGCCCTGTGCATTGAAATACAGCTACTTTCAGTAAGGACACACTAAACAACAGAATTATTCTTATGTTTTGGGTTTTTTAATTAAAATTATCCTGAAGCATAAATAAAGTAATAATTTTAACAGCTTTCTTAACAATAGCAGCTGTGTTTGTGTAGCTAATCATGTGTCCTTATAGTAAAAATCTCTGGTAGGTGTTATAGGTACTCCTGCTTCGTTTCAGCTGGTGGTCACACAGTCTGTCCCCTACAGTGTTCCTCCTTCTGATGGTCAAAAGCCCCTTTTTTTTGTTTGTCTCAAAACAGCTCAAAAGATATAAGGAATTGACAGCTCCTTATTGGTTGGGTAAGCGGGGGCCATGGGCAGAGTAAGGATTGAGCTCTGTGAAGGCAAGGGATGTTTTGATCTGTTACTGACCTAAGGCCCCTAAGATCAACTGCCCAGTGCACAAACTGCCCCAAGGCAGAGGCACAAACACTGCAGTACTCATCAGGGTGCAATTAATTGCATATGGAGCTTTACCTGATCCCTCTGCCACTACCTGGAACCTTCCAGAACAACTAACATGTGCAGTTGTGTAAATGAGTCTTTCCTGTGGGAGGGGGTCCAAGAGACTTGGCCCCATAAAAAGGCAGCCAGCGACACAGCCACATGGTGTGAATTGTTGTATTCTTAACTTGAGTGTGGTTACTGCCTGCAGGCATTATGAGGACTGCAACTGTAAGAATTTCCGTTTGCTGTCTATGAAGATGTTGCTGGACCCATGGGGTGGTAATTTTATATCTCAATTTTCTTTCCTTCTTTATTTATTTTCTCTTTCTACTTGGGATCTTTTAAGAATAAGAATCTGCCAAGAATTTTTTTAAGTTTTAAGGATGTTTACAATGGAATTAATTGTTGTTTAAGTCTTCAACCTCTGGAGGATCTGTCGTATCTCCTGTGAGCCGCTTAGAGTGTGGTAAAAGATCAGCTACACTGGACCCATCACAGGGACACTCCCAAAGCTAGTATGTTCCTGAGGAGCTAGCTAGCCAAAGAAGGGCTTTATTCTTGCTGCAGCTCTAGGTCTGTTTTCTGGCACAAGAATAACTAAAGGAATCCTGTTATGCATAAATACTCCCTAGGGTTATTTGAGTTCTGTGAACTTCCTGGTGATGGAGGTGGGAGAATCCCCATTTATGGTCAGTCTGTGACCTCAATTCTCATCTGTGAGTTCTTCAGTTAGAGGAGAAGCAGCAGTGAGGAGGAAAAGGAAGGTCTATCTGAAAAGTCTTCCTTTTCCTATGGTCAGAGCTCCTTAAAATAACTGCAGGCACTGTCCTGCAAAGAGAAAAGAAATCACCATTTCTATTTCATCTATTTAAAACCTGTGCTTTGAGATTCTATGAAAAACTTCTGACACACAAAATGAAAAAAAGTCCGAAACTTGGTATTGGAATTTAGCCTGTGATATATTTTAGGAGGTTCTACAGATTATTCCAGTAAGAAAAGCATTCCAGGCACTGTAACATATTAATTTGTCAGTATTGGAACAGAAAGCTGGTCCTGTTTGTAAACTTAATGCATAATTCTGTCACAAAGTTATCTGTCACCTATGCAAGAGTTTTTCTTTTCGTACGTAACAGGATTGAATGTCCATGGATATCCGAAACACTGACTGAATACGGTCTTTGTGATTTTACACTAAATAAAACACATGCATTTTCCTACTTACTATCAGAAAAAAGAAAATCAAACAAATCAAGGCTAATAATAAGGTGTAATGAGAACAAATACTGAAGTACTCAAATATGAGCTGTGACATACTAGGTTGAAGAAATAAAATAGAAGTTCTGTAAACAGGAATTGACTCCTGCTGCACAGCATAAGGAAAAAAGTAGCTGTGAAGACTCTAATGCAGTCTCTTTTAGTTTATAGCTAGGACTGAAGTGAGACCTAAAGACGCTGAATTTCTTCAGAAAAGTTTTTGGAAGTATGCAGGAAATGATGGGTGAAATGGAATGATTTTGAATATTAGGGAAAAATTTAGTGTTCAGAGATAAATTTCTTAGGCACAGAGATCATGCATGTCACCTAGCAATAAATAACAGTGAGCAGTGGGTATTATTCTGTTATTTTCCTTTTTTTTTTTTTTTTTAATAGCCACTGTAGATGAGCAGGGAAATGAAAAAAATGACCAGAAGTAAGAAAGATAAATACAGTATATCAAAGAAAGCACAGGAAACTGTTAAGAAACAGGTTGTGTCAGAAAAAGAGTAGCAGACAAGGCAGACATTGAACCAAACTTGAGATTTGAGTATTTGAATTGCCTTAGCTGTATAGAATTCCTGTGATTTTTACCTGAATGTGAACATCCTAATGAGTAAATGCTATTGTGTTGCAAAAAACATTGCAGTAGCCTGTTACCCTTTTGAGGATTACTAGGCCTTCAAATCAGAAGGATTTCACTCAGCTGATAAACAGCTGATTTTGGTAATCTCAAAACTGTTTGTAAAGCAGTATTATTTTACATCATGAACCTTTCCAAAAGGTGATACAAATACTGAAATTCTAGTGCCCAGACACAAGACTACCATCTTTCTCTTGTTTTTCCTCTTTCATTTGACCAAAGACTCTTGATTTTATTTTTTCCCATTAAAGCTTCTTCTGAGTGAAAAGGGGATGAGAAAGAAGAGGCTGAAGGGTGTTGCCTTCAAGTTGCATCATTTTCACTCTCTGGACTGTAGCATATTTTGGAGCTAAGGGTATCTCTTCTTGTAGATCTTCAAATTGAAGATTTAGAAACAGAATTAAGTAAATTAGTGTTAAATTCAGATTTTTCATATGGAACATTCACATTAAGTGCCTACAATCTGTTTTATGTGTATCCTGTAGGGAATCATGGGCTTATGATCTCTTTGGTTCTTCCTCTGGGAACTTCCAACCCCCTACCATGCACAGGGACACCTCACACTAAAGCATGTCATGCAAGGCTTCATCCAACCTGGCCTTGAACACTGCCAGGGATGGAGCATTCACAACTTCCCTGGGCAACCCATTCCAGTGCCTCACCACCCTAACAGTAAAGAATTTATTCCTTATATCCAATTTAAACCTCTGCTGTTTAAGTTTCAACCAGTTACCCCTTGTCCTATCACTACAGTCCCTAATGAAGTGTCCCTCCCCAGCATCCTTATAGGCTCCCTTTAGATCCTGGAAGGCTGCTATGAGGTCTCCACGCAGCCTTTTCTTCTCCAGGCAGAACAGCCCCAACTTTCTCAGCCTGAAATGTTAGTATTTTTGAAAATACATTTATTTTCTTCTGCTCTGTTGCAACTTACTTGATGTAGAAACGAAGACATGCACTACAGCTATTCTGCATTTTCTAGATAGGTGGCATGTAACATAAACATCTTGTTTTGACAGATTTTTTAGTGACTGTTGTTTACTGAACATAAAGTCCTGTTTTCAAAAAGTATACCTTCCACTTACAGCCATAAAGCTATCATCACCACCTTCTGCAGCATTTAGGAGCTTCCTGAGTGTGATTTCCATTTGTTTCTTAATTTTGTATAGGCCAGTAAAAAATCAGATTAGCTGTCTCGAGTTAAGAAAGGGAAAAACAAAACGCTGGAAACAATTGCTAAAAATACAAATTCAAAGCTTTGTCAAAAATAAGTATTCAGGAGCTATGAAATTCATTGACTAATGAGGTGTTTGGATAAAATCATTAGGAGTAAAAGGAAGTACTTGTAGTCAACTTAGTTCACCTTCTAATCCAAATGGATTTTGTGTTTATTCCATAAGTTATGTAACCTTTTCATACATAAATCACTGCTAGATGGTTTACTGTTTTCCTATGTGATTTATTCCATTGTTAAGTGATGCTTCCTACTAGAAAGTTTTTATAGGTACATCTGGATCTAAACCAGATTTTGTGTTCTGAATAAGCTTGTTACAGTTTAAACCACAAAGAATGAAAAATTTTATTGCACTTCAATGCAAAAAGTTAAGTTTGTCAATTTACAAATATTTTGCTGAGTAGTCAACATGCCTAAACATGTTTGAGGTCAAAGAAAAATGCTCTCCCTAGTTTGTATACACCATTTGTATCAAAAGCTCCTACTTCAGGACAGTCAAATGTAGTATTAATTTATTTTTGCAATTGATCTTTCTGGCATGTAATGCCTTTTAGTTCCACCTACAGCAAAGTCATTTAAGTTCATTTCTGACTGTTAAAATTTGTCATGGCTTAAGCCCAGCCAATAACTCAGAACCACACAGCGGCTCACTCACTCACTCCCCCCTTATGCAGGATGGGGTGGAGAACTGAAAGAATACAAATCCCACAGCTTGAGATAACAATAGTTCAATAGCTAAAATATACTATGAAACTACTACTATTACCACCACTAATAATGATAAGGGAGAGAATATAAAACTGGCAGAGCAGTCTCTTTCAGAGAGACTGAAAAATCCTTAATTGATGTAAGTGCTAATTAGTAACAACTAAAATATTGGTGTGTTACCAGCATTGTTCTCAGTCTAAATCCAAAACAGCACTGCAGCAGCTACTAAGGAGGAGAAAAGTAACTGCTACAGCTGAACCCAGGATAACACTGTAGAAGAAAAGAATTTCTAAAAGAACAATAAAATGACTAAAATTATTTAGCCACTATTTCTGTAAGGTTCATTTAAGTATAAGGGAATTGTGAGAAGTGTAAAAAAAAAAAAATTCAAGCTCAGATCTTGAAGAATATAAAAACACAGAAGTAGAACTCTTAGTAAAACTTTCTTCTTTTAAGAAAAAATATTTTGAAAATAACATTTACCAGAACTATATATTGTTTCTCAAGAGAAACCAAGTGGATAAGACATTGGAGAAGATGCAGCTTAGATCTTTTTATATCTACGAGCTTGTTTGTGTAGGAGATGTTTATAATAAAATAAAAATATTGAGAAGAATAAAAAACAACCACCAAACCCAACCCAAAACAGTGTAAAGGTGGAAACTTACAGTGCAACTGTATCAAATCCAGATACAGAAGTTCCCAGGCAATGATGTTGATGTTGAAAGCATTTTGGAACTACTGAATATTGAAGAAGTTGTATTATGAGTTACACTGGGGAATTTGGAAAGACTTTGGTCTTCTTGAGAAGGTTGCTCATCCATACAATTCACGAAGTGCAAGCTTGCTTTCTCTGAATGTCCTGTCCTGTGACGCTGATAAATTTTGAGAAAGCAGAGAAAAAAAAAATAAAACCTTCTCTTATTCAAACAAATTAAATAACATCATAGAAAGCAGACTGCAGATGAAATCTTATAACCAAAAAAAAAAAAAAATCTGAAAAAATCAAGTGCCTATGCAGCTTAAATTGACTGTATCACTTCAGAAAAAATTCTGTGGAACTTGAGGGCTTAACAGTGGCCCTCTGAAGGAAATGAAAACGTTCACTTTGGCCCTAGATATGTTTTGGTTTCTGAATGCAGAAACTCAACAGGTACATGTAAAAATGACCCTTATCATAGAAATGTCAAAGAGGATTATTTCAGCCCTGGCAGTAAAGATTTAGAAAGATGATTTTATAAACATATGCATGTGTTTAATTTCATATATGTCTAATTCTTATTTTTAATGTTAAATATCTGTAAATGTTTGAAGACACAATTATAATTTTACCATCTAGATATGGCTTTTTAAGCATTAATATATGAAGATTGCATTAGGGAAAGTAAATAACAGCAGCAAAATCACAGTAAAAAAAATACAAGAGACAGTTTCAGAGTTAGCTAAACCTTCATTACTTCCTCAGCTTCATCTAAGTTGTTTTGAGACCCACAAGAAACACACTTTGGAACAAAATTTTATATATCCTTAACATTGCATGAAAGGATAAATTTACGGTAGTGATAAAGTGTTTAATAATCATGTCATACTGATATGAACTCTCGTGTTTTAAAGCATTTGAAAGCATAGTCACATTCCTACATGTGGAACTGATTGTCACTGAAATAAGATTTTTGGATTTCAAGATTAGTAGGTGTTGCCTTTAGAGGAAGATCCTCAGAAGCACATGGACTTTTAGCTACTCTTTTTACAGATTTTATTGACAATTGGGGTTTTTATTAGGCTTAGCCACCCATATATACATGCATCCCTACGAAAGCAACTGAATGATGTATTGCCTAAATGACAAAAAACTCTTTCTTTTGCTGTTGTTGTTATAGCCTTGAGAGTTTTCAAAATTATTCAAAATACCTGATGGTATTCTTACCTGATGGTAGAGTGGCAAACTAATTACTGCTGGCTGACTTGTTTCTGTTCACCTTAGGGAAAAATGCAGACACCTACTTGTGTAAGGAACTATCATTCAACAGAATATACCATTTCTTGTTATATTTTATTTATATATGCCATGTTTATTAGTAGTTGATTTTTAGAAACATACTGTATAAAAACTAACAATTTGAAAATTTTGTGGTTTTTTTTTTCAAAACTTTAATAGTGAAGGACAGTGTTAGCCTTTTCACTTATGTCCTAACTCAAAATTATTTATTCAGAATGAAAGACACAAATAATTCGCTGAGCTTAATGAGATTACTTCGCAGTTTAAGAGAGAACTGGATGAAATTATGTTAAATTGATTTGTGTATCTAGTGTAATTATTACACAGTGATTCCAGAATTACATGTGAGCTGACCGTTGGGTCAATTGCTGAGGTGAGTACCGCAAGACAGGATGTCTTCACCATCAGAGTGGAGGGAGATCAGCGCCTAGGAGCCTCAATTCAGGGTGGCAAGAGCCACTGATGGAGCCTCAAGTCCTCTACAAGATTTGCCCAGGAGCTGGCAGCTCAACTGATGTGAGCAGCTGACTCACAGGAGGTGGAGCCAGGAGGAGCAGCATTAGCAATCAGTGGTTAAAAAGTGACCGAGGGAGCGCAAGAGACAAGAGCGCGGCAAACAGAGTTGGCTGAAGCAGTTTGCTCACAGAGCAGGCAAACAGGGTGGGTCGAAGCAGCTTGCATGGCAGTTCACGTGGTGTCGTGGTTTAAAACCAAGTCCACACAGCTCGTTCACACACTTCCCCCCCTTAGCTCCCCCAACTCATGGAGAGTTAGAAGGAGAATCCAAAGAATGTAGCCCCCACGGGTTGAGATAAGGACAGTTTAATAGCTAAGGCATAACACAGATCACTACTGCCATTACTACTACACATAATAATGATAAAGCCAATAACAAGTGAAGAGAATACAACACCTCACCAGCCACCGACCCATAACTCACCCCACCCTGCCCGACCAAGCACCGACCGATACCTCCTCCATCCCCCCCAGAGCTCCAGCCCTTCCGGGTTTCTCCTGGTCACATTCTGGGTGTGACGTACTATGGTATGGAATACATCTTTGGCTAGCCTGGGTCAGGTGTCCTGCCTCTCCTTCCTCTTAGATTCCCCTCCTCCCTGGCAGAGCATGAGCTCAGTAAAAGCCTTGGACAAATCAAACATTTGAGCAGTAACTCAAAACATACTTGCTATCAGCAATCGTTCCCAGCCTGAAAGTCAAAACACAGCACTGGACCAGCTACCAAGGAAAAAAATGACTGCTACTGCTGAACCCAGGACACGTGGGCAGGTGAGCAGGATGGTGGGCACTCTCCATATGACCAGGGGCTGGTCTGGGAGCTCTGCTCTGGTGGTGGCCAGCATAGGCACCCAGACAGAGACTGTAAGATGGGAGGCTGCAGTGCAGAGCTTGGAGGGTAGAAAGTGCTGCACTGGTCTTGTGAGGGAAAGGTGCAGAATGGGCAGGGCTGCACTCAGTGCTCCCTGGTGGATGTCTTCCTGCAGCAGGTGGCTGAGCTGCAGGATGCTATCAATAAACTACAAGATGTCAAGGAAGCTTAGAGGAAGCACGACTGCTTGCTCCAGCCCCAAAGAGCGCAGGGCCTCAAGCTTCCCGTCTAGATGATGGAGGAAAGAAGGAGGCCGTTAACCCGGAAAGCTGGGAATTAGTAACAAAAAAAAAAAAAAAGAAAAGGAGGAAGAGGATGATTAAAAACAAGGGGCTTCCTCCTAAATCTGTTGTCCCCACCCAGAACTGCTTTGCTGTCCTGCAGGGGGCTGATGAGGAAACACACTTGCACCAGAAACAACCAGCTGGTGCACTGGTAAAGAAGATCTCTACTGATGCTGCCAGGAAAAAGCAGCAGGTCATAGGGCTAGGGGACTGTACTTTGAATGGAACAGAAGCACTCATCTGGCCCAGTCTTCAAGGGAAGTGTGTTGCCTAACTGGGGCACAGATCAGGGATGTTGCAGAGAGACTGCCTGCTCTAGTAAGCCCCACTGACTATTACCCACTTCTAGTGATCCATGTGGGTGCTAGTGATATAGATAGCAGTAGCCTGGAGAACATAAAGAAGGACTACAGAGACCTGGGACAGATGGTTAGGGGATCTGGAGCTCAGATTGTCTTTTCATCAATTCTTCATGGTACAGGGGAGGACCCTAAAAAGGCTAGGAGGATTGACCAGGTTAATAAATGGTTAGAAGGGTGGTGCCATAGTCAAGGGTTTGGGTGTTTTGAACATGGGACCTAAGTTTGTAGGCCAGGTCTACTGGGGGCTGGTGGAGCTGCTCTGATAAAGAAGTGGAAGAGTGGTTTTGGTAGGAGGATTGTCAGACTTGTAAAGGATGCTTTAAACTAGATGTGTTGGGGGAGGGGGGCATCATTCCATCCCAGCACTAGCAGTCAGTTGCCAGCACCTATAAGAAATGCTTGGAGCAATGTAATGATATTCCAGCTGCTCCAGCCAATGAGCCATCTTCATTTGGAGCTCGTCTCAGATACCTCTATACAAATGCCCGTAACATGGGGAACAATCAAGAGGAATTAGACATGTGGGCACGTCTACAGGTCTATGATATAATAGGCATCACAGAAACATGGTGGGATGGCTCCTATGACTGGAGTGCTGGAATGGAAGGTTAAAGGCTTTTTAGAAAAGACAGGCCCGGTAGGAGGTGAGGGGGAGTTGCCCTTTATGTTAGGGATAGGCTGGAGAGTATGGAACTCTTTCTGGGGACAGGTGATCAGTTAACAGAGAGATTGTGGATCAGGGTTAAAGGGAGAACAGCTATGGGGGACATTAGCATGTGGACCTGTTACAGACTGCCTGATCAAGAGGAAACTACAGATGAAGAACTCTACAGACAAATAGGAAAAGCCTTAAGCTTGCAGGCCCTTGTTCTCATGGGAGACTTCAACAGCCCTGATATCTGTTAGAGCGACAGTACAGCCTGGAACAAGCAATCCAGGAGGTTCCTTGCTTGTGTGGAAGACAACTTCCTTCTGCAAGTAATAGAGGAGCCGAAAAGGAGAGGTGCCATGCTTGACCTCATGCTCACCAGCAGAGAGGGGCTGGTTGGAAATGTGACTCTCCAGGGCAGCCTTGGTTGTGGTGACCATGAGATGGTCGAGTTCCAGATCCTCAGGATCAGTGAGGACAGTGAGAAGAGCATGCAGCAAATTCACCGGTCTGGACTTCAACTGGGCAGAATTTGGCCTCTTCAGGAATCTGCTTAGTAAGGTTCCATGGGATATAGCTCTAGAGGGCAGGGGGGCCCAAGACTCTTGGTTGATATTCAAGGATCACCTACTACGAGCTCAGGACTGTTGCATCCCAGCTAGAAGGAAGTGCAGCAGGAAGACCAGAAGACCTCCTTGGATGGATAAGGAGCTGAGGAGTAAAATTCACAGGAAAAAGGAGGCTTATAAAAGATGGAAGCAAGGAAATGTGCCTGGGAAGAATACACAGATGCTGTCTGGGAAGCTAGGGACCAAGTTAGGAAAGCTAAGGCCCAGTTAGAGTTAAACTTGGCTAGGGATGTGTCATGGGTTCAGCCATAGCAGTCATTTTTCTCCTTCTTGTAGCTGGTGAAGTGCTGTATTTTGACTTCTGGGCTGGGAACAGTTGCTTGATAGCGAGCATATTTTGAGGTACTGCTCAGGTTTTTTTGTTCAGGGCCTTTTCTAAGCACGTGCTCTGCCGTGGAGAAGGGGAGGCCGGGAGGTAGGAGAGACAGGTCACCTGACCCAGGCTAGCCAATGAGGTATTCCATACCATAGCACGTCATGCCCAGGAGGCAACTGGGAGAGAGCTGGAAGGGGTAGAGCGCTGGGGGAAAATGGAGGAGGTAGCACGCGGTGCTCAGCCGGGCAGGGTGGGGTGAGTTATGGGTCGGTGGCTGGTGAGGTGTTGTATTCTCTTCACTTGTTGTTTGCTGTATCATTATTATTTGTAGTAGTAGTGGCAGTAGTGATTTATGTTATACCTTAGCTATTAAACCGTTCTTATCTTAATCCGTGGGGGCTACATTCTTTGGATTCTCCTTCCTAACTCTCCAGGAGTTGGGGGAGCAAGGGGGGGAGTGAGTGAGCGAACTGTGAGTATTTGGTTTAAACCACGACAGGGTGTTAAAGATAACAGGAAGGGATTCTATAGTACGTAGCGAATAAGTCAGACTATGGACAGCATAGGCCCCTTCAAGAAGGTGTTGGGAGAACTGGCTACCCTGGATTTGGAGAAGGCTGAGGTTCTGAAAGACTTCTTTGCCTTGGTCTTCACTGCCAAATGCTCTGATCGCACCACCTGAGTCTTGGAAGCAGACACAGGAACTGTGAGACCTCATAGCAGCCTTCTAGTATTGAAGGGGGCCTATGAGGATGCTGGGGATGGAGTCTTTATTAGGGACTGTAGTGACAGGACAAGGGGTAATGGATTAAAACTTCAACTTCTTTTGGCAGAAATCTGAATTTATGCTGTATTCAAGTGGCTATGTAACCACAATCCATCCACATTAAGGATTTAGTAGGATGTTAACTTCGCACCAGACCTTCTATCTAAATATAGACAAATCATTTTTCATTGTGTCACTTATTTCATTCTGTAAATTGAAAAGCAGTCTCTTTGAGGTCATTATAATGATGAAAATATTATTGTATGTTAGAAAATCAAACTCTGTAATGAAGATCCCACTAGAAATATATACTGAATTAAATTAATACAAGTACAAGGAAAGTTAAACTAAAAATTTTGTTTACAGATATTTAGGAGCACAAAGAAAATATCTGCATCTTCAACAGATGGAGAAATAAATATATGAGTAAATATAACCCACAAGCTCTTCTAACACTTTCTACTATGAAACAACGAGATTGGTTCAAAAACTTAAAGAAAAAAAAAACCCAACATATTTTTAGTAATTGTTTCAGAATTATAACAAAAATTATCCATAATTTAGTTATCAGAAAATCTTTAAGGAAACTGACACACTTCAAGGATTTTGCAATTAAGTTAGCAGACAAAAAATGAATCAGTTTTCATTGTGAGTCATCGCGATAATTTAAAATACAATTTAAGAGAATTAAATGATGAAACCTCTTATCATCCCCTTGCTGGTTATCTGACAGTTTTAAAGAGAGATTGATATAAATTTAGAAATAGAATGAAAGGTTGCTAATGAGAACCTAAAAAAAAGCTTTACTCAAAAATAGGCAACCTTATCTGCCTTTTAATACACTGAATTTCAATGATTGCCTTAACACTGACACTTCAATGATTAATAAATATTTACATGTTCGTCATGTAGTTGTATTTTTAGATTCTTCTCCTAGCATGTTTTAAAATAAATAACTTACTTGTTTATCTTGCTTATGATCACAAAGCCATTTGTCATTGAAAGAAAGGCAGTAAAACTATAAAACGCATCTGCCTAGAAGGCTAAGAGCATAGGCTTCATATAGCAATCAGTGCATTGATATATGTATAGTTCATTAAAAAATCCACCATACCATACCTGAGTGAGCCTTGAGGAACTAAGGCAAGTGTGGACTAACACATCGCATTTCTTGTAATTTACCAGTCCAAATATTCTGTAAATATTCCACTTAATTTCATTTCTGCTGGGCAAGGTGTTAGAAAAGTGTCATGATTATAGCATAGAATCATAGAATCATAGAATAGTTAGGGTTGCAAAGGACCTTAAGATCATCTAGTTCCAACACCCCTGGCATGCACAGGTACATCTCACACTAAAGCATGTCAACCAAGGCTTCATCCAACAAGCCCTTGAACACTGCCAGGGATGGAGAATTCACAGCCTCCCTGGGCAACCCATTCCAGTACCTCACCACCCTCACAGTAAAGAATTTCTTCCTTATATCCAATCTAAACTTCCCCTGTTGAAGTTTTAACCCATTACCCCTTGTCCTGTCACTACAGTTCCTAATGAATAGTCCCTCACCAGCATCCTTATAGACCCCCTTCAGATACTGGAAGGCTACTATGAGGTCTCCACACAGCCTTCTCTTCTCCAGGCTGAACAGCCACAACTTTCTCAGCCTGTCTTCATACAGGAGGTGCTCCAGTCCCCTGATCATCCTCGTGGCCCTCCTCTGGACTTGTTCCAACAGTTCCATGTCCTTTTTATGTTGAGGACACCACAACTGCACACACTACTCCAAGTGAGGTCTCACAAGAGCAGAGTAGAGGGACAGGATCACCTCCTTTGACCTGCTGGTCATTCTCCTTTTGATGCAGCCCAGAATATGGTTGGCTTTCTGGGCTGCAAGAGCACACTGAAGCCAGCTCATGTTCATTTTCTCATTAAACAACACCCCCAAGTCCTTCCCCACAGGGCTGCACTGAAATTCTTCTTTGCCCAACCTGTAGGTTGCTCCAACCCAGGTGTAGGACCTTGCACTTGGCATGGTTAAACTTCATGAGGTTGGCATCAGCCCACCTCACAGGCGTGTCAAGGTACCTCTGGATGGCATTCCTTCTGTCCAGCATAACAACTGAACCACACAGCTTGGTGCCATCAGTAAATCTGCTTAGAGCGCACTCAGTCCTACTCTCCATGTCATCAACAAAGATCTTGAACAAGACTGATCCCAACACCGATCCCTGAGGGACATAACTTGTTACTGTTTTCCACCAGGACATTGAGCCGCTGACAGCAACCCTTTGCATGTGGCCATCCAGCCAGTTTCTTATCCACTGAGTGGTCCACCTATCAAATTGATGTCTCTCCAATTTAGAGACAAGGATGTCGTGTGGGACAGTGTCAAATGCTTTGCACAAGTCCAGGTAGATGACATCACCTGCTCCACCCCTGTCCGTTAGTTCCGTAGCCCCATCATAGAAGGCCACCAATTGGTCAGGCAGGATTTCCCCTTAGTGAAGCCATGCTGGCTGTCACTAAGCACCTTGTTGTTTTTCATGTGCCTTAGCATGCCTTCCAGGATAATCTGCTCACTTTCAAAAGGAATCATTATAAAAAATCGATGAAAAGGGACAACATCCATTTTAAAAATTAACTTGTGCCACCAGTAGGGTGCTCAACCCACTAGGCTGAGGATCAATTATCTAGTTCTCATAACCTTTTCCTAACAAGTGAGATATAAAAACCTGGTTAAAATCAAAGTCTGTAGAATGCAGAACAATAAAGCAAAGCTCATACTGTTCAATTTTTAGTGCCAAAGATGTCAATATTAATTATAATGTGTTAAGAGCCCAATATCCTAATAACAGATGGAAAATTGGGTCATTTAACTATATCCTAGAACCAGACTTCCTGTGGTTCATTTAGCATGTATTCAGCCATGGATAGCTTGTTGCAAATATCATACCTCATTGTATTTTCTATTTATAATATAACAACACCTTGTTTTTTCAGAGCACCAGCTTAAGAATAGCTAATTAATTTGTGTTATTGTTTGTAGGTTTTTACCTGCTTCCAGAGAAAATGTGGAAGGTGTTTCCTGTAGGCTAGGTATGTAGATAGATAAACTTAAGTACCAGAATCTCTGTAGTCATGTCAAATAAATTTTGGTCTATAAAAAGCAAAAGACGTAATAGAGGTACTGCTGATGTGAAGCTTGATTGAACTTGGTCATGTCAAAACAATGCTATTAATATAGATTTTGATAATACAGAGGGCCCCCAAAAATTAAGAAAAGATGAACAAATGCTGTTGTGGAAGTGGGTCCTTAACTCAAACTAATGTAATGTTTTTACATAAACTTCTTGGACCAGAATGTCTTGGAGGCAGATAAATAACACTCTGAGAAACCACTTACTTTTTTTTTTCTTGTTACTATTATGTAATGTTTTCATTTATTTAGTATTCCATTTTTGCAGGCACTCTAGATGCACACAAAGCTTAAAAACAAAACCAAAATATGAAATCCAGTTACCAAGACAAAAACAGATTTAGAGGAAAGGCAATATAATTACATTATAAATGAAGAAGTTGTTATCATGAAGCAGACTGTTAATAGCAGGTATCAGAGGTTCACAAGTAGAATATGGGTTGGTTCACTGTCTTGTGGAAACTAAAATTATCCCTATGCATCAGCTATAGTTCTGGAACACGTTAGCCTAAGATACCTGCAGCATGAACCTGTGTGTAGCAGGAGTAAAGAAAAGGCAAAATAAAATCAGAATACAATACCCATCAGCAGAAAAAATAGCCTTGAGATAAAATGTGGATGACTAATAATTTCAATAGCCTAGTTATAGCTGGGTTATTTTGATTATAAGGGCTGTATGTTGTCTCCCTCAGGCTAGATTATTGGCCAAAGATCACCAGTAACTGAAAGAAACAAAAAGATAAAATGAAAAAGCCTTATAAGTTTATCAAACAGAAGTCCAAATACAGCTGTACTTCAATAATGCTTTTTTGACACTTTCTTCTGAATTTAGGACCGATTCAGATAATGGCAGCTATTTCAACTTCTTTTGGTAATTTGAAAGCTACACATGTGCTTCCGCAGTTACCAAGCTCATATGAGTCTGTAATTTAAAATTCTGTTATTTGGGAGTTTACTGAGTCATACAATAAAATTCTGGTCTACAAAAAGCTGCTGGATCTCATGAATCCTGACACAAATACTTTTTGTCTGTTTTGTTTGGTTTTTTTTTCCCACATTAGGCAACTTTGCTTCAAGCCTCTCAGAGAGAAAGTCAAAATCATGTCTGTTAATAAAGGATGCTGAAAACTGATATCTGTTTTGATGTAACTAATCAGTCTGAAATGCTTCAAAACAGGCCTGTGCACCAGTGGCTTTCAGTCACTATGCTGCTCACTCTAAGGTAGTGAACATTGTCCATCGTGTTTGCAGAGTTGAAATTTTCTGAGGTTTTTTACACCTAATCAGAGAGGTCACTCAAATTTTAAGTCAGCTAGAGAGATATTTAGTAATGGTTCTCCTGATAATGTTCAGAAATGACTTGGAAGCAAAAAATGTGTAAAAATAATGTATATTTTGTGATTTTCTAAGCAGAGGCCAGGATTTCTTTTTTGTTACAAGAATTCTAAGGGAACAAAGATGAAGGAATATCGCAAATGAAAATGAAAAGGTATTTATGGCCTGATTCATAACTTTTCTTGCAAATTCCAAGTTGATTATGTCTTCAGCCAAGTGAAAAAAAGCTTCATGTTCACAAACCCATCAAGTCCTCATGGGGACTTGAAGCACCCTGCTACACAGCAGGGCACAATCAGATTTCTATAGTGCTTTGATGATAACTTCCTGAGCCCAGAGATTCTGTGCTGGGTCTCATACTTACAAACAGAAGAATCAGGGTAAGGGACAGTACTGGCTGCAGATGATGGATTTCAGGGTGCTGAGGGAAAAGGATAAGGGCAAAAAACAGGATAACAATCCCACATTTTAGAACAGCAGAATCTGGCCTTTGGCTTTACAAGACCTGCTTAGAAGAATCTCAAGGAAAACAGTAATGGAACACAGAGTAAGTCTCGTAAATGCCTAAGCCCACCTGGGCTGAATCTGGAAAGCATTGTGAAAGGTATCAAGAACAGCTTCTATAAACATATCAACAGCAAAAGGAAGACTAGAGAAACTGTGGGACAGCTGCAGAACAGCAGTGGAGCCTGATGACAAAGGAGATGGCCAGGTATTCAGTATCTTCTTCAATCTGGGTTTTTACGGGTGAGACTGACCTTCAGAAAAGCCAGGTCTCTGAGATCAGTAGGAATATCTGAAGCAAGGAAGGCTTACTCTCAGTGGACAAGGATCAGGCTAGGGAACATTTAAACAAACTGGACATATATAAGTTAATGAGACTTGATAAGATGCACCTGCAAAGGCTGAGGGAGCTCGCTGATGTTATTGTGAGGTCACTTGATAATCTGAAGATATATGAGGACTGGAAGAAAGCAAACGTCACTCCTACCTCCATGAATGGCAATAAGGAGGACGTGGAGACCTATAGGCTTGCCAGCCTCACATTCATCACTGGGAAAGTGAGGGAGAAAAATCCTCTTGAAAACTATTTCCAAATATATTAAGGACATATAGACAATATATTAGATTGAAAACTGGCTCAGCTGTCATGATCAAAGGGTTGTTATCAATGGCAGAAAGTCCAGCCTCAGGATCCATACTGTGTCTCATACTGTTTAACATCTCCATTAATTACCTGTCTGATGGAAAAGACTGCATTCTCAGAGACTGTGCGCATTACTCAAAGGAGGAGGGTTTGATAAAGCAGAAGTTTGTGCTGCCATTCAGACGGACTTCAACAGGCTGGAGAGAAGGGGCCAACAGGAGCTTCTTGAAGCAGAACAAAGGAATATGACAAGTCCTGCACCTGGGGAAGAACAACTCCGTGCACTAGCTCAGATTGATAGAATTAGCATCAATTTTGATAATGAGAGTCTTGCTGATCTAAGTGAGAAGATTCAATGAAAGAATGCAAGGTGTATAGTGTTCAACTTAGGAAATTGTTTAATTATAGCTTTACCAAGCCTAAACCAATTTAAACTTTTCTTTCACAAAGCTCATCCTGTATATAGCCCTTCTTTTTCTGTTACCCTACTTTTTCAGATTTTCAGATTCAGCTGATTTCAGATTAAAACCTCAATAGAAGCTATACAAACATGATGCTCTATATTCCTAAACCCCAACTATGTAGAGACATTTCCAATAAGATGAGCCAGTGTGATAGCTCCTTTGGGTTGATTTTATTATTTTTAATTCTTTTTATTATTATTTGCTGTAGTGATTAGGATATCAGGCAATGAGTTAAAACAATGTATCACTACACTGGCAGTCAATCAGATAACTATCACTTCAAAAATCATTTAAGAAAATCTACTTTTTTATTATTTATATAGCTCCATAGTTCATGGTGCTACATAGAGCAAATTAAAGACAGGTTCCCTGCCCCCTAAGAGCTTACAGTCTAGGCAAGTACAAGAACAACAGGAGAAGATAACACAGGCAGGGGACAGAGAGGGGTAGTAAATGAAAAGGACAATTACAGTCGCATAAAAAGCTAGTGTGTTTATCTTTGTGGATACAAACTGGAGAGGTGAGTAACTTTAGTTTTAATTAGAACTACATTTTATGGGAAAGCCAGAAGAGAAGGGTTTTGAAAATAAATTTAATAGCATCAGAGGTGCTTGTAGGAAGGTACAGAGGCAAGACTGGAAGGGAACAGGACACTAGCATATTTGAGGTTGGAAAGAAACAATCTTGGATGTCAAACAAGTCAAACTCACAATCCTTTATTTTCCTACACATCTTTGAAAAAATGACAAGAAACACAATTGCTCCTGTACACCTTAACGTGGGTTGGATTCTTATTTTGACTTTAATACTGTATCAGTACACATTTGGGGACAAAACCTAGTTTTGAAATTCCTTTCAAAGTAGTTAGCATTTTAGTTATCATATTTTGTGATTGTTGATGTATTTGGAAACTCTAAGGTATCTGGAGACTAAGTGAAGTTGTGTCTAAAATACTTTAAATATTTTTCGACTATCCTTAATATAATAATACAAAAATTACTTTATCACATTATATTTTACCTCTTTGTATGTTGTTATCTCTGCTCATTACTCCTTTTCCATGAAAACATTTTGATTTTGTAGAATATCAGGGTATTTCTCCTACTTCTATCTGAGATTTTGGATTTTGATGGGTTTATTTCCTTTATACATTGTGTCTTTTCCATTCTGTTATCTGGGGGTTTTGGAAGACGTTATGGGTGAAACCAGGAAGGATTAATGCATATAATATAAACATGAAAGAAAAGGTTTTGTCAAACTTATACTGAATTCTTCAAATAAAAGTTGAGACAGAAACTTCATGAAGCAGTATCTCATTATTAACCTGCCAGCTACTCCCTGGATATGCTTGCATTTGTTTTTATGTAAGAATAATATGAAATGGCTTGCTAATGTGTATAACCAGACAAATCACAGAATCACAGAATTAAGCTCCACACATCTCTTGATTTCATCTAACTATTTGGCTTAGAATTTTTTACTACCAGTCCTTTCACATTTTCTCATTTATAGATAAGCTAAAGGGGGTTTGCCATTTATTCTGTATTATCCATATAGTTATCTATTGCTGTATAACCATGCTGAGGCAACTTGAAGAGTGAAATTGTGTGTCTTGAGAATTTTTAAAGATTATAGACATCTGTCTTCCTTGAAACAGATACAGTAAAAAAGAAAAAAAAATTCCTGTTCAGTTTTTACCTCAGTTGTCATCCTCCAGGTAGCACCATATATAACTGAGTTATAACTGCTTTAAAAGTCATCTCTAGAGTGACATTCAAGGTCAGAAAGAGAAGCACCCATCATCGTGTCCTGGGAAATCAACAGACTGAGCTTTTTCTGAAACCACACAAGCAGTTATGTACAGATTCTGAATCTTCATGGGCCAGATAGATACTCACTTGATATTATCTGGTGTAGTTCCAGTGATTTTAATGGCACTGTTGAAATTTATGCTACATGTGAATTTGTGAATTTGGAACTAGCCATTCAGAGGCCTATCAAAATGAGGAAACTTTTTTCAGAATTAAGGATTTCCTTCACAACAGTGAAAGGAAAAGGAATCATTATGTTTTTGGTTTTGAGTACAAAACTACCAGTAGCATTTCTGCTGCTTTGGGGGTCAAATTTTTGTTAGTAATTTTTCCTCAAGTATCTTATTTTTCTGTGAAACATAAATAATTACTAATGCACAACAAAGTAACAGTCTGAATTAGTGTATGATTTTTTTTTTTTATTTTAAGACATTATGCTACTATGAATCTGTGGAGGCAGGCATTTCTAGTCTTGATCTAAAATACAAATCTTCAGTTACTTTCCATAGTTTCCTTAATAATAGAAGCCTGAAATTTTCACTGAAATCTTAATTAAGTCACATTACTGCTGGTTTTATTTTTTTGTTCCCTGGGGGACGTTGACCTGGTAAAATATTTGGGACATATTCTGCATTCACACTTACTTTGGCTCCCATAAAGCTTAATAAGAATTAGTCGTGTGCATCAAGGTGAGAATGAAATCCTTATTTCAACACCCTTAATGGAGAAAAGAAAGTTTTGTTTGAATATAACACAGCATTTATTACACGATTTTACAAATTTTATTGTAAATCATCACTCAAATGCACTAGCTAATTTTTGTCCATTCCAAACCACCATAATTAGGAATTTTCATTCTGTTGTACGACATTTACTTTCTCGCCCTTTGTATTTTAAAGAATTAACTTAAATATTTGTTATGTAAGTATATTCACTTTCAGAATCGTTGCTGAAGATGTTGTTATCTTGTTTATACTTCAGACAAAGGTAACCTCTTCCTTGTTATCACATAAATGGGGATGAAACTCTCATGAATACAAGAGAATTTGCTTTCTCAGTCCCTGTTCACAACAGAAATGGCCAGCTCGGTATCTATGAAGATTTATGGGAACTGGGTAGTAGACACAAACCTCCCCTTTTCCCCCACATTTCATGATATAATTTCTATAATTTGAATGATATATCTTATACTCCTGCTCTAGAAAGACAGTAAGATTAAATTAAATACTAGTAAATAAATGATCTCATTACTCACCAATGACTAATTATCTGTGATAATTTTAGTTTGGTTCAAGTTAGTTGAACTAATTATTTTCTGTATAAAAACAATCTTGGCAATATTTTTGGCTGAGATATCATTCCTTCACAGTCCATTCTATATATTTCTTGTTGATATACAAATAAATTTACAGCAGATGGAGGTGCAAGATTCAGCATAGAATCATAGAATCATAGAATAGTTAGGATTGGAAAGGACCTCAAGATCATCCATCTTGAGCATCTGTAGGGCAGTATTTAAAAATGTTATTTCCAGGAACTTTATGTGTCACAGGCAGGACATATAAATTAGCTTTGAAGCAACTAATGGCTAGGTCCTGCAAAAACTTATCGCAATGTGTTGTACTGGCTTTCCTCAGGAATCCCAGAAAACTCTGGCCGTGCCTTTCATGGCAAGAATCAGCAGAACAGGGCCCTAAGCTGAGGCTAAGTACCAGTACCAACACAAAGTACTGTACATACGTTGCTCAAATCACACAGCAAAAACAAAACAACTAAAACTGACATAATTTTAATGCGCTTTTTTTTTTTTTAATTTTGTGCATTGGTTTCAAACAGCAAACTGAGTGCACTTTAATTGTTATCACAATGTGCTCAAGAGATCTGTGTCTTTTACCTTTTACACGCAATTGTTCATGACAGCATGTTATCAGCCTAGTGGAAAACAGGGGTGTAGCATGGTAAGCAGTGTTGGTAGTGCACCTATTTTTTATATTATCTAACTTGAAAATATGTCTCTGCTAAGATTCCTTTTTCTTGATAAAAATAGTTTTCACCAAACGTTGGTGGTGCACACGCACTACCATTCATGCTTGGCATCACACCCCTGACAGAAACACATGTTCTTATTTTGTTGATAAAAAGTATTACAAAAATTTCCATACAAAAACTATTTTCATAGAAATCTTGCATTTCCACAAAGAAACCTGAACATTTTTTTTTTTGGAAAAAAAACCTGCTCAAGAATTTTGTTCATTTAGTATTGTGACTGTACTGAAAAATGCAGTCCTCTTTAAAGTTCTCCCCATTCACTTCTTTTAGGTGACTCATCCTACTTCCAATATTAGTGAGAATTCTTCAGGCTCCATTGAGTTCAATTAGAAGCAGGAGCAAGGTTTTCAAAACCCAATCAGGCTAAAGCACAAGCCCTCTACAGTGAAATACAGTGATTCCCAACCCCTCCCTCTTTTCACAATTAAAGAAAAAAAGTAATAATTTCTATCTAAAGGTTGTAAGATATATTGCTTTTTACCAAGGAAATTTTCATTCATCTAAAACTTGGGTCAAAATTATGGAATTTTTTATTTGTATGTTGTGGGTTTGGGTTTTTTTTTTTGTTTGTTTGTTTGTTTAGTTTTTTTGGTTTTTTTTTTTTTAGATTAAAATTCCAGCCCAGGTAAATTTAAGTTACTGATTTATTTTTTTTTAATTATTATTTATTTACTTAATTCAGTGTCACAGACAGTCCAAAAAGTAGGTGAGTATCCTCATATTTATCCTTCTAATCATGGGATTCATGTTTCTTCACTTTAACATTTCTCCCATCCAGGAAGCTCATATTGCCTGTCCAGATGATAGTTGCAGTCTACCAGCAGTTACCAACTCTTCTATGCTTGGAAGTTCAGAAGAGCATATGGTTTCTTGTTCCGTTACAGTTCTAAGATATTATGCTTATTAGACTCCTTCCATAGTTAGTATCATCTTGGACATTTATTTTCCATCTCCTGGCAACCATTGAACTTGAAAAGGAACCTGTAACTTCTCACTGAGACTGCATTTGAAACCAGCCACAAAACTCACATGGAACATTCATTCATTCAGAATGGTGGAAACCCATGACGAACAGTGTAACCCCGCATAACTTGATTGATCCATGATGCTTGTGATTCGAGTCTGGCCATTGCAACTGCTGAAATCACAGAGTCTCTAGTTCATAGACACAGCGGCATGAGGTAACTCATTTATTTTGCACAGGTTGCATATTTCCACAGGAAACATTCTTGCAAGGTTGTTTCGAAAAAAGATGACAGTTTGTGCTTGGGGTATTTGGCTTTCCAGCTCTATGCCATGGTTTCTTTACCTGGCAACCTTCTGTCATTAAAGGTGTGCATGTTGATAACTTCTTCTGTTTTCACAATAACTGGGGCCTGTGGCTTGTGTTTTAATCGACGCTGACACTTCAGAGACATCCTTAGCTCCTCTATCATGGCACTACAGAAGGACCTCTACAGAGTGAAATAGAGGAAGAAAAAAAAAATCAGCGAGAAATGTCTAGAAATAATATCTAGAAGCAGATTCACTTTATTGGCACAGCCTTGTCAGTCCTATAGATTTGCTTTGTCTCAGTCTGGAGCTCATAGCAAATTTCTGTCTTTTAAATATTCATCACATAATAATGTAAATTACATATCAAGCTGTGATGACTCAGTGAAAAAGTCACCTACAATTATTTGCCTGGCAGCTACTAACTATAGATGCATAAAAAAATTCAAGCAGACTATCTGTTAACATAGCTTAGACTTAGAGGATAGAATCTGAATGCAGTATATATTAGGTATTCAGTAAAAACTTTCCCATATTAAAAGTAATAATTTTATTTCTATATAATTCAAATAGCTGTTCCTCAGCAAAACAACAAGCCTTAGCATAGGAAGTTTACCTACATTAATGCTTAAATACAGTTAAAATGCAGTCCAAATTATTGAAAATGCTATCGTCTCGTCCATTATTTTTAACGTTTTCTGTATTGAAACACTTCCTTTGTTATTGAATATCATTTGAGGAGTATATATTTGAAAACAAGTTAATCTGATTTTATGCATATTATTGGAAAACGTTTAACATGTCTTCACTGAAATCTAGGTCCTCGAAACCCTTTTTTTCATTTTTCAGTGAAGTAAATTTGAAAAGTAATATAAAATCTCCCTTAGTCCCTCAGTCTGACTGAATTCTCAACTGCTAATAGGGTGCTGAACAGCTAGCTTCTCCTCAGTGTGAGAACTGATGGATGAAATATGGAAGTAAGGAAGAAGAGTCTCAGCTTTGGGGATATGTGAATTCACCATTTTTATCATATACTTTAACTTCAATATTTTCTATCTAATGCAGAAATTTAGTCACTGAATAACACATCCCAGAGCCCAAGCCTCTGACAATTGCTCTCACACAAAGCAAATTTGAGGTATAATGTAGTCCTTTGCATTTTGCTTTCTTAGTAACTAATGAGGAGAAAGAGATAATCTAGGAAGAGATGATCTAGGAAAAAAAAAAAGGACAGGGAAGCTAGAATTACTGAAAACATTTTTTGATAAATGTTGGATTTTGTGTGATTAGTAATAGATCATCAGTCAATATAATTGCCTGATTTATTTCCTAAATCAAGAACTCTGGTTTTTATTTGTAAACTGTTACATCATCATTATTAGCGCAAACCTCAAGTTTGGAGATGAGATCCACAAATATTTAAGTACCTCACCCTACCTAGTTCTTTGGAAAGCTAAATTGAAACTGTTTATCAAAACCTGCATTCAGGTTCTGACAAACCTTCCAGGTCTGAAGGCACTCTGAGCAGTAAGGCACTCAGTTTTCCACATTAAATTTTACAGATATGTCATTTGGCAGTAGTGAGTAGAAATTCTGCTAAGCACATTGATGTTTGGCTTAATCTTGGATCCAATCAGAATTCACAGAATTCACACTCAAGTTTTCCATGTGTGTCTTTCAATAGAGTATTCTGCCAAAGGAGCTTTAAGCTTCAGCGCTCATCAAATGGCTGCAACATACAAGCATTAAGCCATTTCCGGTTAAAAATGCCTGCATTTCCACCTACTGATACTGTTCCACTTGGTACAGAAGCGGTTAAAAGATAGAACAGAAGAAAGGGAGAGAGAAGAGAACATGGGCTTTTTCTGTACATTACAGATTAGAGCACAGAAGGAAAGGCTTCAGTGACAGTTACTGCTTCAGTGATGAATTCAACATTTTAATGTAAAATTTCGTAAATAGAAGAGTACAAACATGAGCTGTCTCAGTCACAGGTTAGAACTGAACCTGAATCCCCCAAATCCTGAACAAACAACTTTTTCCCTTATCCTTTCCATGAATAAGGGAATAGGCAGGTGGAAGGAAAAGGTAATGTTGGCTGTGATACCCTTCATTTCAAACATTCCTTTCTGATAAGTCTGAAGTATAGCAATGACATCTACAACTAGGAAATGTGTAAGATTTTAGTCCAAAAGAGAGGATGGTATATTGCTCTGGTGCACAGTCAAGCACATGACCTTCAGAGGCCAAATTTCGGTAAAAAAATTATAATTTCTGGCAGGCATTTCTAGCTGGAGTGACTTCTTCAATGGACACACATTAGTAATAGCTTTTAAAGATGTTCCAGTGACTGAGTTGACATTTAAGACAGAATTTATAGCTTTGTGAATGCGGTGGCTAAAATTTCTAATTGAATAGTCTGAGATGTAATATGTCAAATATTCATGCATAAGGTATCTTTGCTTAACACTGTGTTGAAAGCAGAAAGCTGTACCTACTTCTTATACAGCTGTACTTTGACAGAAAACACCCAATTAGAACTTCTTAGACCTTCTCGTTTTTTTTTTTAGAAAGTGCTTTTACTTAACATCAGAACTGTAGCTGTGATTACAAATCTGAAATTAACCCCCAAAATTTTCCAAAGGGTAAAATTTAATTTAATATTCCCTAATGGATTACAGGCTCAATTGCTAATGCTTGCAGATCTTGGCATTTTTACTATATGGAGAATCTAGCACATAACTCAGGAATTTCACAGGGAATCCACTAAGACATAAATGCTGCAAATCTAAGCCTTACACCCTCCAACCATTACTTGGCTCTCACCTCTGGAGCAAAGATCTAAGTGAAACATTCTGAGAAACAAAATCCATCTAAATTTAGATATGGTACATTGGCACTTTAAAACTTTCAAGATTGTGTCCGCTTCTTTGCCAAGACATCTAACACAAGTGCCAAAACAGAGTGACTCCTTTTCAAGATGCATTAATCCACCAAAATCTTTGCAAAGATCTGCAAACACTTATCAAATGGTATAAATTTTTAGATAGTATCAGTAGAAACAGGATTACAATCAATAATCAAGAGGTAAGAAGACATATGCACTTGTTGCCAACTTTCTGAAACACTGTTCAAATGAGATTTCATGAAACATGCAAACACATTTTATCTGAGAATGTCACCTGGATCTGAAAACTTATTCAATGAGAAACGCTGGAAAGACTGGCAATATTAAAAAGGCAGTTAACAAAATTTTCAGATAGCTATTTTATCAAGAAAATTCATTAATTTTGTGTTCTGTATTTATTTTGTAAAAAGTTAATGGGAACTTATCTGCATATATGGTATTAAAACCATTATTTGATTACTTCATTTACTAAGTTTTATATGTCTGATATGTCTTTTAGAATATGAAATGTTTTAAAACTATAAACAGTATTAGTTCCTAGACAATACCATTGTTTTGATAACTGATCACTGAATAAGAGCAATATTACTTTCCCTCTTGCCCCCAAGATTTCAGTCACTGAAATAGTTATGTATTTTAAAAAGATTAATTCAAGGCTATATAAAAGTTCATGGCCTGGATGCTTATTCTTCCTTGCCTTCTATCTGAGAAACATAAGGAAGAGTTTTCTCACATATTGGTATAAAATCGTGTTCCAAAAAAGGTTTACAAAAGATTTCTTTATGTTTGACCTTTATTTAATAGAAATTCTTTTATTGCCTTTTTCAATTCCAATCTGTGTGCAGACTCCATTTTCTGTACAGTTAGACTTTGTGTTCTTTTACTGTTTTAGAATAATATGACATGATTTTTTGGTGACACTTTTTTGTGACAGATAAATGACATTTTCAGATATGATTTTAGAAAATACAACCCAATGTCTTGATCCTGAATTCAATTGACCATTCAGATCGTTAGGGAAAAAGAGTAAAACATTTACAGAGCATACAGACTCTATTTCAAAACTGTTGTCTACCATGGAATAGAGCACTTTTAGTACATATTACAAGACTGCTTAATTCAAAGAAAATAACCTTTTGTCCCAACTTACCTTCCACACTTCAGGCATGTTACGAAAACATCAGTTATAATTGATTTTTCACCTACTCTTACAAAATTACAAGTTTTCTCCTGAAATGTTACCAGAAAGTAAATACTGCCTTCAAGTCATCTTATATATAATCAAATAGTAGAAAAGGAAGAAATTCTTTACTGTTTGGGTGGTGAGGCACTGGAATGAGTTGCCCAGGGAGGTTGTGAATGATCCAACCCTGACAGTGTTCAAGGCCAGGTTGAATGAAACCTTGGGTGATATGATTTAGTGTGAGGTGTCCCTGCCCATGGCAGGGGGGTTGGAACTAGATGATCTTAAGGTCCTTTCCAACCCTAACTATTCTATGATTCTATGAAAAGTTGAAGGAAGGCATAGAGTTCTCTAAACAATACTGCAATTAAATGAAACTATTTGGTTGCAACAAATTACTACAAAATGTTTAAATGAAGTTGCAATTCTGAGTGGGGAGTTCAAGTGTTCAAAAGAAAATTTTAATCAGAACTGCATTTCTTAACCTTTTAACACAAAGCAATTTTGAAAAGCTCATCTCTGTAAGGATAGAAAAGAAATAACTGATACCTCTTTAATACTTCGCCACAGATGACATCTCTTAAATCATGTAGAAAGAAGATGGTAATTTAGCTAAGCATTAACACTGTTTGCAATCTATTTAGACAGCTTGTGTATGGTTTTACCGCCTGAGAAAATATAGTTCTGCATGTATGTATTGATATGAAAGGTACACAATATTTAAACTGTTTTCTTTATATTGTGTTATAGAAAATCAGGTAATTAGAAATTAGCATTGATGAGACACATAATTGTGAGGCTGCTACCACGGATTTTGCTTTTATCAGCCTAAAAACAGCAACAGGAAGACAGGAATGACGTGCCTGCACCACTCAATATTTTGATTTAAGTGAATACTACTCAATGTGGTTTAAATATAAAAATGTTCAATCAGTTGCTGGTATATTTTCTCACATTTGATGAAGATAATATAAAGCTGTCAATATTCAATAAAAAATGCAAGATTTACTCAAAAGTTTATTACTTCCAGTCTTGTGTGTCAGACATTATCTGAAACATTGTTTAATTTTCTTAAAGCAGTAACAGCAGTAATCCTTCATTGCCTTCTTGTATTATGCATCAGTGTTGTAGCATCGAGTGAGATATATCAATTAAACTGGTTTTCATGCTCTTGAAGTTAATAAGAACGAATGCACAGCCCTAACCTGACCATCCCTCCTAACCGGTTTCTGCCGCCACATGCCACTCCTCCAGCGGTTTTGAATGTGTATATGAAAAACCCCCTGGACACCATCATGAATCCTAGCAAAATGTTGATTTAGGATCATAAAGAGCTGATCAAGTCATGGAATGAAAATAGCCTCAGAAAAAGAGAAATTGTATTTCTTTGTAGTTCAAGCATTACCATTTCCAACGTAGTTCAAGTGTTACCAAAGAAGTTAAAGTGTACTTGTAATCATCAGATTTTAGGTTGCTTAGTTATATACCTAGTCTTAGACCTGATCGTTGATCAAAAGCTGTACACATATATATATGTACATATATATATCTATATACACATAATATGGCTACATTAAAATTAATTTCCCACACTTTTCTGATGTAGTACATTTTCAATCCATAGCAAGAATAATGCACAAGTACACCACAGGCTAATTTCACATTAAATAGCTGAACATATCACCAACATATTCTCAATTTCAGATTTGGCAGTTATTGCTTGTTTGGTAGAAGTAGAATGTGTAATCATTTTAGAAACTTATTTTCAAAATAACTTTTAAATTCCAAGATGTATGGGAGATGTCATCACCTACTTAAATAAAGACAATAATATCAAGCAAAATGAATATTTTAATTTCATAAATTTCATAAACTAACCATTTCTTCCACAGTAAGTCAACCATATAAAGACCAGTAGAGTTTTTCCATACTGCTTGGTGAAGCATGAGGTGTTTCACCCTCTAACTGAATTGAATGCTGATTTTTTCAAAGACTTTGCTATCTATTTCATAGAGAGGACCAACAAGTATCTGATGAGTCCAACCCTGAAAATAATAACACTGAAATAATATTCTGCAGGTTGAACTGCTCACTGGGTTTTAGAGTTGTGCAATGAACTTAGAAGACATACAGGACCTCATTGCAGGCCACTTCTAGCAGATATTGTCCCACTGGGGCAATAAGATCCCAGCTTGCCTTAAATAATTAGTATCTGAAAAAACCAATTCGGCCACTCTCAAATTCTAAAATTTATTTCCTGACAAAACAAAATGTACTCTGGGTGGATGACAGAGACTTCTGATAAAGCAACTCTGAGTCCATTTAAAGTCTTCTGAAACTGTTTAACCTGGTTCCAGTCTGAGTGCATCCTGACAGCTACACTAGTTCCCTGTGGCTCATGGGGAGCTCCTATCAATGCAGAAACCTTTTTCAAAGGTGGCATTGTTTAGCTCCGTCAGCAGCCTTTCTGGCTATTTCACTGACCATGAGGTTTTTCTGACTCACCTGTGGACCTAGGCTGGGGCAGATGGAATTGCACTTGTGTGGTTCCACTCTTTCCTCTCAGAGAAATCCCAGAGGATGGCATAGGACAATTGCTCATCAGCCCCGAGGGCACTTTCTCATGCAGGATTCCACAAGATTTCATCCTGTCATCTCTCCTTTCAACATGTATATGAGGCCACTGAGGAGATAATGAAATAATTTGGGCTGTGGTGTCAATGGCACACAGATGATACACTGTCCTACTCTCCAGGATGGTGAGAGAAGGATGGTGCAATCCTTTTGTGCTTCCAGGATCTGGCTGAAATAGGGGTATGGTGGCAACTTAATCCCGTGGAGTTAGGTGCCATGTTGGACAAGAGAAGCATTCACAAGATAATCTTTATCCTTTTATTCAGTTTATCTACGTATTATTCAGTTCCACCTCTTGTGAAAGAGGCTTACAGTCTCAAGATTCCTCTAGATTCCTAAATCTGGTCCTGAATTTTCAAATTGGATCAGTGGTGCTAAGTACTATTTGTCACCTATGATTCAGTCCATGGTAATAATTTCTACCAGTACTAAGCTTATCACACCAGCTTCCTCCAGGACATACTACTGCAGTCCATTGCCCCTTGACAATCCCTATAAAGGGCTGCCAGGTGTTTAATAAGTGCTGAAAGCAATTCACATTACTTCAGCCATGTAGCTGCAGCTGAGCAAATAAATAACAACATATGGTACTGCCTATGTGATTCAGTATGTTATCCAATGCAATATTTTAATGGTTCTTTGTGTTGCAGTCACAGCTGTGCAGGGTATTTCACTGCATTTCAGCAGCAATTATCCTGATTGCACTAAAATCAGTCATCTGATGTCTTGATCTCTCAGCCACTGGATGTAAAAGTTCATTCACCTGTTAAATCATTTTTGATCCTAGACCTAAATTAATTCTCTGTTCACCCAAGGAGGATTGGGTTTGTTGATCTACAGGCATGGTGAAAGGAAGTGATGATGATGTGTAATTAATCCTTTCATGTGTGAATCTATCTGGATTAAAATGCTGCATATAACACCATATAGTTTTATTTGAAAATAAATATTCCACCCTACAGATTCATTTTAGAAAATATATAAGACCTGTCTTACCTGAGTTCAGCTATATCTAAACAGCTTTTATAGTTTGCTGAGCTCAAGTCTGCTGTACATTATTTATATATATCTATACCAATTTTATAGTTCAGTGTGATAGCATAAATTTAATATAAAAGTTGGTATGGCCTCAAATCATATTGAACAGAGAGAGACTATTAGTATTAATTTAATGTCAACAGTTTCTAGACTTTTGGAAACACTATTATAGGCCTACCACACTACATACTATCAGAATGGTTAGCGTTGGTTTCTCCATAATATCTGTCAGTCTTCAACATTTTCTCAAGATAAAAGGCAGCTGAAAGGGCTTGTTATTACTTTGCTGGTTTATACAAAACTCAAAGTAATAATATCACATGGAGTAAATTGTGTTTACTAGAATACTTAGCTATAGTATAGCTGATTAAATAAAAATGCAAAGGTTCATATTTACATATTAGAATATCTGTGTATATCATATATTAAAAAATTATGTAGGGGAATCCAATAAAAATTATTAGAGAGACATGAATGTTATGTAATCTTTTTTTTTCTTGAGAATAAATAATTTTTGTTTGTTTTTTTTTTTTAAGAGGATTGGTATTCATGAAGCAATAGTGAGCTTCCTGAAATCACATTCTTACATTTGTACTTGTGCAATGAGTCAGCTTTAGATACTTTTGTAATCTTTTTATTCTTTTTTCTTTAATGATAAATCTTAAGATATTAAAAGTACTTCAGAAACAAGGTTCATTACCAAACAGGTATTAGTTGCAATGAAATCAAAAATCAAAATAGAGATCTTGTTTTTAATGTTTTATTGTTGCAAATGATTTTTTTAAATGCCACAGTTGGATTGCTTTTTTTCAGCATTTCATCTTTTCCATTTTTGTCTTTTCATCACTTTTTTCTGTGAAAAATGGGTGTATTTGTAGGTTTGGGATGTTTGTTTTGGTGGAGATTTTTTGGTTTGGTTTGGTTTTTGGTTTGGGTTTGTTTTGCTTTTTTTTTAACAGTTTCTTCCATTAAAGAATATACTCTAATGTGTAGTTAGGTGGTTTCCAAAAGGGCATTTAATTATAACTAGTACCTCAACTTCAAGTAATCTGTACACTTACACACACACACAGATTAGCCATACAAGTCTGTACATCCACATAGAGTGCTCAAGGGAGTACAGGATGACAGAAATTCAGAATTTTACAGCTGCATATCTGCAAAATGCAATGTGCTGAAGTTGGAGAAACATTTCCTTTTCTAAGCTGTCACAGCTGCTGCTCCTTGTCCCAGTTAACATTAAAAATTCTGAGGTTACTCCATTACAAAATGTGGCACAACAATACAAACTACATCATTGACTGTACATTGTATAAAAGTTATTTGGAATACAAATCCCAAACTTTTACTTTGATCTGCCAAGAATGCCCACATTCTTTTGTTTATCGTAGTCTGAGGAATAGGCTTTTCAACTTTAAAATCTTTTGAACTTGCCTCCCCCTGGAAAAAAAAATTAAAAAAGCACTAGTCTGGGATTTATTTTGGGGTTTTTCCAAAACTGTCCCAAATAACAAAGGCTTTTAGTACTAAACCATCAAGAATATTCTCAGAATTCCAATAACACTGACATAACTGCTTTTTTTTTAAAGTAATGGAAAAGAATGTAATGAAAATTTAGTAAAATTTCCAACATAAAATATTCTGGTAAAGTAAGAATGGATCCTAAAAATATTTTCATTGTTCATATTTAATTATTGTGGTAATTTTGTTTTGCATTGTAAGATAAGAATTAATACATATCCTGTTCATGAGGAAGCACCCACAATTTTTCATTACTGATTAACGTCTTGCTGTAAGAACATTCCATGTAGGACAAGTCACATATATGCATTTTGCTAACCTCAATTCTGAAAAGCAGCATTCTAAGACATAACAAGTTAATTTATCCTGTTGCAAACAGATTGTAGAAGGACCTTGGCAAATCAACTCATGTTAACGTTTACACTAACTTCATGCAAAAAAAATCAAGAAGTAACCATATTTGAGGGAAACACAATCAGGATGCAGTGTCAACTGTATATGTTGATGTATACATAATTTTTTCAGCTAAGCAGCCGTTAGCCCCTCATTGCTTCTTGGGAAGGGTGTGGGTCCACTACATTAATAAAACTACGTTTCAAGAAAACTTCAAAGACAACCATTTGCAAGGGTATCACCAAGAAATACTCTATGTATTCTTGATACTGTCTTCAGCAATACTGTGAATTTCATCCTAAAGTTTTCAGCAGTGCACATGCAGTTTCTACGACAAAGCTGACGGTTATGGTAATATCTTATATCTAATCACTATGTGAAGGTAGTATCAAAATTAAAATAATCTCATAGAAGTCTCAAAAAAAACCCCAAACTCAAACACAAAAATGAAGGAAAGATCAATAAATTCTCAAACTGAGAATCATCAATATATTATGCTAAATATTAATGTTCTTCAAGGTCAATGTTTTCCATGGTCATTATGGTAATAATATGAGCTATACAAAATTAAATGCTTTAAATGGACATAAACCCATAACACACTGAAACACATCAATAATAATAAAAAAGGACATAGTAATTGTTTTAAATGGTTTCTATTTTTAGCATTGCTTATTCACTGCCCTCTGAGTGCTTGTTAAAATCAAGGAGCAGGTAATTCACCAGCAAAAGCAATTATAAAATGCAAATGACTGGGCATTTATTGTCAAGATTGGCTAGATAAAAAAGGTCTGCTTAATAACCTGTTTACAACCAGATGACATAATTAGATGATTGTACCATAAACAATAGAAAAGAGTACAAGACTAAAATATTTTCTAAAGGCTGAAATTAAAAAAAGGTGCAGAATTGTGAAATTCTATTAAAAAATAACAATTAAATTTCCCTCTGAGAAATTAGAAGGCACCATCTTGTGGCTAATTTGCAGGAATGCAGTCAGGATATTCTGGCCTGCCATCTCGTCCTGCCCCTTCCTTCTGGGTCAACTAGAACGACAAAATTCTGCTATACACAAGCACAGTGCTTTGTCATTCCCAGTACTTTCTCTGACAAAAACCAGTGAGAGTATGTACTAGGTAGCATATAGGGGTTATTTAGCTCAAAATACAGCACAGATTATCACATTACTCAAATGTGTGTTTGATGTAGATAGCAAATACAGAATTATTGGCAATCAGAACTATCAAGGCTTATTTAACTGATGTTTCGGTTACGCTTTGATCAGAAAAACTTTGCTGGTGTGATTATTTCAGTATACTATAAGATTTAATCCAGTATTTTGTATTATAGGAAGCCTATAGCCAGATCCCTCCTTGTGAAACAAACGGTACACTGGTGTGTCTGATTTCACATTTTTTGAAGTACTAAACAGTGTAAACTTAGTAAACTGCACATCTTCTTTTCACAAGCAGACCTAGTTCTGACCTGCTGATGGCTCAATGAGTTTTGAATCACAGCAGAATAGTATCCATATACTGTTATTTTCATATTCATCAGATCTTGGTCTTCTGGAAAATAACTAGCAAATTAGAACACTCATTTTTCAAACAAACTTGCCATAAGTGTCAGTGAGTGACGGTCTGAATATGATATCCAAACTTATCTTTGCTTTTGAAAGGTGTCAATAAAGAAGGCATTTCTCTGTGTCTGGAAAGTGTTGTGGTGGCATGAATTCATGTTTCCCAGAAAGACTTCCGCTAGTATCACAGGTTTCCTCTGAATTTTTGAGCATATAGGAGAATAGATGTTCTGAACCACTTTGGTTATAAGATGCAATAGTTATTTAGCAAAGAACACAATTTTATCAGCTGCTTTTCTGAGCTCAATTCCTTTCAACATTTCACTCCTCCAACTAGGTTCACACCAGCCAATGTCTCTGTTTACATGCGCGCTCAGGGAGCAGTGTGACATTGAAAATGCTAAAAATACATACCTAGATTATACACTCTAACTCTGCATTGCCCCCCCAACTTGAAGTGCAACTCTAATTTTGTATACATTAAAAAGCAGACACACATACTAATATGCCCACTTATATCCCAGGATACTACATATATTCAACAGCTGAAAATAGCTAATTTCTTTTGTTTCTTTGCTTGTTAATGTGACCTTTGATCTTCCCTGTTTTTAAATGTTGACAAGCATTATACAAATACCAGAATGGCACTCTGATTCGAGGGGGATGAAACTATAAATATTACCAAAAATAGGTGCCTCCTCTATCGCCATGGGATAGCCAAGACAGCATTACTTGCATAGTTTACTCATCCCAGCAGAGGAGATGTAGAGACTGGAGACAGACGGTACTGCTTATCTCCCCTTTGGCTGCTGCAACTCCTTCTCCCAGGCAAAGGGGATCTGCTATATTTGGGGATGACAGAAGATGTTCACTGGAGGTTTGTGGGTGCCAGAAGATAGGGTGAAGGGATGGTAGGGTATGTCACATATAGGGATGCTAGCATGACTTTCCTGTTGATTTCATTTCATAACTAAAATGCTACTGAAATTTTACTTGTCTCCTGCAATCAGGGTGTGTGGCTGCAGTGGGGAAAGGAGAAGAGGGAAGGAAAGTGATTGGTGGCAAGGAAGAAAGAGAGGAGAGAGACCTGACGGCTTCAGATTCACTCCTAACTTTTTTAAGTATCTCAGTACTTGATGATGAGACCTTTTTGGCATAAGTACTGTGAAAAAGTCAAATACTCCAAAAACAACCACAGGGCTTAGAGAAACAAGTCCTCAATTAGGAAGTTTCTGTTTGTTTCCTCACACAACAGCCAACAGACTGTTATTGTCACATGAGATATGTATTCACACTCTGCAAACTGCTGAACTCATGTTACAGGATTTTTATCAAAATAATGCTGTTTTTCTGAGTGCTTGTTAAAAATCCAGAAAAGCTAAACCAAACTATACTGATGTCCATAAGAAATCCACACAAGATATCCACATTCGGAATGGATAAAAATTATCGAGAATTACATGGGTTACTTAAGTAACTGATATCTTTTAACTCACAATTTCATTTCAGAAACATAACATTCCAAGAGTAAGCTAACAGAAAGGAATTAGCCTAAAGTATCACAATGAAGAGGATCTAAATGTTCCTATAACAATTTAATAAAATGTACCCATGTTCAAACTATGCTTAGGACCTTGCAACCTCACACTGCCTTTGTGCATATTAGAAAAAAAAATCTTTTAATAAATTTATAAAAGGACACTTGCATACTAAAATGTTGCCTCAAAAAAAGTTGAAACAAATTTTAAATTTTCTAAATTATGATTCAAGCTATAAAAACTCTCCAGTAGCCTGTGGAAAAATAACTGTAAATATAGCTGTCGGATTTACTACTGATTTTATTACATTAAATTTCTAAATAGAAATATAGAAATTGCCATAGATCACAAGCTCCGCAAAAGGAAAAGAAAAAAAGAAAAATACCTAGTAAAATTTAACAGGTTCTCACAATTTTAAAAATTCAGAATTTGTCATGGCAATGAAATATAGTTTCAAATTAGTTTCAGATATGGGTACATACAAATATAAAGATCTACTAATTATGAAAAAATAATAATTCCAACTAAGAATCTCACAAGATATTACTAGTGTTGATACAATTAAAATATTGTGGTTTTATAAATTGCAAGTACAGAACAAATTAACACTAGAATTTTTAAAACTGATTCAGTTTGAAATTACATGACATCATATCAGTAGTAAATCCATCCAAAAAAATCCATGCTGATGTAATCTTTTACAGATGCTACCAGGATACTTTGCAAGTATAAACTTCTGTAAAGAACATTTCTACAGAGACATTTTTAGATTTTGATTTTGAGCTACAGTTTGTCTTTTGAAAATCAGAATTATCTGTAGAAGATTGTTTCCCATTGCAGTTTCGGATTTCTTCTTCATCCATAAAATTAACTGCAGTGAACTTCCAGGAGTAAAAAGCTGTCTTTTTTCAGGCTTGAATAAGAGGAGAAATAGTCACTTGTCCTGAAATCTGGCTACAATTAAACACATTGAAGACAAATTAAAAGCTGCAAATGTCAGACTTTGGGTACTTTGCTGTGATCCTTTGTTATACAAGAACTGTACTATATGGTAAACAATCAGTATGCATGACCTACATTTCACTACCAGATGCTTAAAATATTATTTAAAAAAAAATGACATCAAATAAAATAGGAAAAGACAATATTTACCTTTTCCAACTGGGCATTTTTTTTTGATTTATACAAAAACTCCCCTACTGCCACAAAGACAGACAGCACCAATCCTGCTGCCAGCACAATGAAGATTCCTCCAATGTTTTGAACTCCCAAAGCACTGGCCTCTTTACTTTCCTCTTCTGGGCAGCCATTGCCCCTCCACCATTTCTCTTTCATCATGTGGAGCTTGCCCTCCTCTTGCAACTGAAGAATTGCTATAGTAATCTTGTCTCTATATGGAGAACCTGAAGAGACCACGGGGAACATATATTAGATGGGGTCTATTTTAAGGAAAGTTAGTTATTGCTGATAAAAATAAAATGTGATATAATGCACAGGAAGTATATCCTCTATTATAATATTTATTGAAAAGCCATATACATCTCAATGCACTAGTCACACATAAACACAAACCCACATGTGCACACACATATAAGTATATGTGCACAGACCTTGATCCAGCTGGTGATGCCTCTAAGCCAGACAACACAATGCAATAAGTGCTACTACACTTAGTCTCTTTGTCTCAAACATCTTCATGTCCACCTATTATATCCAAGCAAATGTTATTCATCTTTCAATTTCCATCAGGCATTTAATTATGCCACACTAGATTTAGTCTAATATACATAAATCCATAGGGTGTTGCTTCATAGCTTGTCACCATAAAACTAATCCAAGGTCTGATATATAACAAACATTTTATACTATTTATTAAAAGAAGAAACAACAATTTATGCCTCAGGACCACAAAAAGTCTCCGTTTGACAGATTGTCAGGAACTTAAGATGCCTTTCAAGCATGCACTTAATTATTAACAGCACCAGGTAACAATGCATTCAGAAAGATAAAGTTAAGTGTGTTTGGATAACAGGGATGTAAATTTTCATATTTTAATGTATTTCTTTGTCATAATCCATTATTCTAAAATAATAATAAATTTGTAGGTTTTGAGCATTTCAATATTTCAAGGGGCAGTTCAAAGGGAAGTGTCACGTCTTTACATGTCATCTGCTTTCTTTGTTTTTATATAATGCGTAAGGAGCTTTCATAGAGTGTTTTAAAATCTACATCAATTAATGAAAAATGCCGGTGGAGAAAGTTTTTCTTTTCTGAATGTTAAGGATTAAATCAAATCAGTTAGAAGTGATTTCTATGTTAAAATTTGTGTAATGTTAAAGGAAAGAACAAAGTCATTATTTTTCTTCTCCTCACTTGAAAACAGTAACAAAAGATTCTTCATTAAAGTGGTTAAAAATTACCAGGGGAAAAAAAATGCAGATGAAAAGGCATGCATCCTCTCTTTCGTGTGCTATATTCAACTCCTCCTCTTTTTCTGTCATAATAATGCTACTTACTAGCTATAATTTTTAGTGTTTCCTTTGGCTGAGTAGTAACATATATTTTCATTAACTTGATAAGTTTTTAAAAAATCCTCAGCATCTTTTAGAGAAATGCTGCATATTTTACTATTTTGTGTACTGTGATCAGCTGTGAAGAAGCTGAAGGAATACATAAATAGGATATTTTATACTGTTCACACTCTTGGAAAACATAAATTTTCTTTTGGAATTTCTTTCAATTTATTCTTAAATTCTTTGATTTCTTCTTACATATTGTCATGGCTTAAAACCAGAAACACAGCTCTTTCACTGATTCCCCCCCTTTCTTCCCCAACTCCCGGACAGCTGGGGAGGAAAATCCAAAGAATGTAGCTCCCACGGGTTGAGATAAGAACAGTTTAATAACTAAGGTATAACACAAATCACTACTGCTACTACCAATATTAATAATAATAGTGATAAAGGAAATAAGTGACGAGAATATGACACCTCACCACCCATTGACCGATAACTTACCCCACCCTGCCCGACCGATCACCGACCGATACCTCCTCCAACTCCCAGAGCACCAGCCTATCCGGGCAACTCTTGGTTACATCCTGGGCATAACATGCTGTGGTATGGAATACCTCTGGCTATTTTGGGTCAGGTGTCCTGTCTCTGCTTCCTCCCAGCCTCCCCTCCTCCCTGGCAGAGCATGAGGCTCAGAAAGTCCTTGGCCAGAGTAAACATTTGAGCAGTAACTACAAACATAGGTACTATCAGCACTGTTCCCAGCCTGAAAGTCAAAACACAGTGCTGCACCAGCTACCAAGAGGGAGAAAAAATGACTACTACTGCTGAACCCAGGACACATATCTATAGCTTATCATGAGAATAAATCCAAACAGCAGAGGGTTGCTGTACCAGCATGGAAATAAAACATAGAAAGAACCATTAATTACAAATCACTCTGGACTTTTCCTTTATTCCAGAATAATAGGTGGGAAAATCTGGCCTCAAAGCATTTAAGCTGCAAGAAATTGTGCTTTATTATCTGTGCTTCAAAAACAGTCATGCTCTGTATTAGGAGCTAAACTGTCTTTGCACAGGACTACTCTCTTGTGCATGCAGGGGCTTAAGTTACACCATTTCAGATGATCCTGATTACGCTGAAACTGCAGAATTCTATACCTGACACATTTCTTCAGTGAGATGGAAGAAGGAAAGTGAATAGTCCACAAGAGCCTGGGGAAGTGTAAATGCATCCTATAATATCTTGGGGATATTTTCAATGTTACACTGTCTATAAATAATGAACAACAACTTAAATAACATTAGATTCTAAGAAATAATCTTAGAAGTAGTTTAAGCCATCTTCTGATCTGACAGGCTGCTTTCTAATTAAATGGATTTGCATTTCATTTCCACACTTTCTGTTGGTCTAAATATAGGCAGTACCAACTATTCTTCATGTATTATGTATATATTCTAGGGACCAGATTTGTACACATACAGCTCTAGTCCATTTGAAGCACTTAAAAATGAATTAACTGAGGAATTCATAGACCAAAACCATTAAGAGTGGACAAATCTTATCTGCAATTAGTTAAGCTTATGAGGACAGCGTTAGAAGCATGCAGTTGATAGTGATTTAGTTCAACAGTATTTGTGTCTCTTACTGTTGGCGATTTGTAAATTTTGCACAAATAGCTGTGAAGTGGATTGATTACTGAGTTTTTGGTGTTTCTCCTGCAATATTTCTATTTGTTATACCTTATCATCTTGTCTTAAAAGTGGTAATCTTGTAAGCAAGGATCAGTGTGGGATGACCAGCATTTTATACTGCTAGTGTTAAATTAAGCATTTAAAATATTATACCAAAGAAAAAGCAAGCATTCAGTGTTGTAGTCTATTTCATTTCTGAATGACTTACAATGTTCTAAATTCATTGATTCACGTTTTGCCACAAATAATGAATTCACCTAATAATCTGATATTTGAAAAAAGGGAATTTTTAATGCTGTTTAAACTGATTCAAGTAGTTATTAAGAGAACTAAAGACGCATAGCAACAATATTATTTACTAAGCTTTTATTTGCTTCCAGAGTTTATTTCTGAAACAAGCTCTAACTGTCTGCAATGGCAAATTCACTTGAAATGGCCAAAAGTATCATTGTTTGATCTGTGGGTTACAATGATAGCATACAAAAAGGAGAGAAAATAGAGAACATGAACAATGCACCCAGATTACACTTAGAATGTTAAAACTGTTTTAATTTCAGAAATGAAAAATTTCAGCAAGTGAATGTAAAAAGTTTTTGCCATTTATTGATAATTTTCCCTATCATTCCTCATGTATGACATGAGTAGACAATCATTCATCATGACTGAAACATGAATCAACTCCTTCCATGAGGCGCTGCAGGAAGGCCGTGTCCTGTTTTTTTTCACTTTTTAAAAATAGAATTATTTTGTATGAGAGAATTTACTGCTCAAAAGGAAAAAATAAAATGAAAACAAAGACTAGAAGACTCAAAGAAAATGTTTAGGCATGCATTTGCAAAGTAAATACGTAATGGATAAGAGTAAAGTAATGAAGCAGAAGCAATAAAAACAGAAGAGAGAATAAAATTCTGCTTTGTGAAGAAATGTGAACTTCACATCTCAACTTTCATAGAATCATAGAATAGTTAGGGATGGAAAGGACATTAAGATCACATAGTTCCAGCCCTCCTGCCATGGCCAGTGACATTTCACACTAGATCATGTCTCCCAAGGCTTTGTCCAACCCACCCTTGAACACTGCCAGGGATGGAGCACTAACAACTTCCCTGGGCAACTCATTCCAGTACCTCATCACCCTAACAGCAAAGAATTTATTCCTTATATCCAATCTAAACCTCTCCTGTTTAAGTTTTAAGCCATTACCCCTTGTCCTATCACTACAGTCCCTAATGAAGAGTCCCTCATCAGCATCCTTGCAGGCTACCTTCAGAAACTGGAAGGCTGCTATGAGGTCTTCATGCAGCCTTCTCTTCTCCAGCCTGAACAGCCCCAGCTTTCTCAGCCTGTCTTCATACGAAGCCACTCCAGTCCCCCGATCATCCTCATGGCCCTCCACTGGACTTGTTCTAACAGTACCATGTCCTTTTTATGTTGAGGACACCAGAACTGCACACAGTACTCCAAGTGAGGACTCACGAGAGCAGAGTAGAGAGGCAGGACCACCTCCTTCGACCTGCTGGTCATGCTCCTTTTGATGCAGTTCAGAATACAGTTGGCTTTCCAAGCTGCAAGCGCACACTATTGGCTTACCTTATGTTTCTCATCAACCAGCACCCCGAAGTACTTCTCTGCAGGGCTGTTCTGAATCTCTCCTCTGCCCAACCTGTAGCTGTGCCTGGGATTGCTCTGACCCACGTGTAGGACCTTGCACTTGGCATGGCTGAACTTCATAAGGCTGGCATCAGCCCACCTCACAAGCGTGTCAAAGTTCCTCTGGATGGCATTCCTTCCCTCCAGCGGATCAGCTGAACCACACAGCTTTGTGTCATCGGCAAACTTGTTGAGGGCACACTCAATCTCACTGTCCATGTCACCGACAAACATGTTAAAAAAGACCAGTCCCAACACCAGTCCCTGAGGGACACCACTCATTACTGATCTCCAGCTGGACATTGAGCCATTGACCACAACTGGTTGAGTGCGGCCATCCAGCCAGTTCTTTATCCACCGAGTGGTGCACCTATCAAACTGATGTCTTTTCAATTTAGAGTCAAGGATGACATGTGAGACAGTGTCGAATGCTTTGCACAAGTCCAGGTAGATGACATCAACTGTCCACCCCTGTCCATCAGTTCCGCAGCCTGGTCATAGAAGGCCACCAAATTGATCAGGAAGGATTTCCCCTTAGGAAAGCTATGCTGGTTGTTACCAACCACCTTGATGTTTTACATGTGCCTTAGCATGC
Source organism: Melopsittacus undulatus (assembly GCF_012275295.1). Taxonomy (NCBI): domain Eukaryota; kingdom Metazoa; phylum Chordata; class Aves; order Psittaciformes; family Psittaculidae; genus Melopsittacus; species Melopsittacus undulatus. The sequence goes on along the minus strand of NC_047529.1, from coordinate 56,524,415 downwards.
TTTCCAGGAGAATCTGCTCCAAGATTTTGCCAGGCACAGAGGTGACACTGACTGGTCTGTAATTCCCCAGGTCATCCATTTCCCCTTCTTGAAAATGGGAGTTATATTATCCTTTTTCCAATCATCAAGAACTTTACCTGACTGCCATGATTTTTCAAATATGATGACCAGTGGCTTAGCAGCTTCATTCACCAGCACCCTCGGGACCTGCGTATGGATGTCATCAGGTCCCATGGACTTGTGCACATTCAGGTTCTTAAGATGGTCTTGAACTGTATCCTCTCCTACAGTGGGCTTAGGGTCCTCATTCTCACAGTCCCCCTGTCTGCCTTCCAAGACTTGGGTGGTGCGGTCAGAGCCTTTGCCAGTGAAGACCACGGCAAAGAAGTCATTAAGAACCCCAGCCTTCTCCAAATCCTGTGTAGCCAGTTCTCCCAATAGCTTCCGGAGATAGCCCACATTGTCCCTAGTCTGTGCTTTATTTGCAATGTATCTGTAGAATCCCATCTTGTTATCTTTCATATCTCTAGGCATGTTTAATTCTAACTGGGCTTTAGCTTTCCTAACCTGGTACCTTGCTTCTTGGACAACATCCCTGTATTTTTCCCAGGCCACATGTCCTTGCTTCCTCCTTTTATAAGCCTTTTTCTTCCCTCCAAAGTTTCGTCAGCAGCTCCTTATCCATCCAAGGAGGTCTCCTCACCCTCTTGCTGCTCTTCCTTCTAGTTGAGACGCAACACTCCTGAGCTTGTAGTAGATGAACCTTGAATTTCAACCAACAGTCTTGGGCCCCCCTGCCCTCTAGAGCTCTATCCTATGGAACCTTATTAAGCAGGTTCCTGAAGAGACCAAATTCTGCTCAGTTGATGTCCTCACCAGTGAGTTTGCTGCATACTCTTCTCACTGCCCTCACTGATCCTCAGGATCTGGAACTCGACCATCTCATGGTCACCACAACCAAGGCTGCCCTGGAGCATCACATTTCTAACCAGCCCTTCACTGCTGCTACTCTGATGTGCAAACAAAAAGTCAGCAAATAGTTTCAACAGAAGTCAAGCAATCGAAAAAAATCTTATCAGTCTGTGCATGTGATAAGACTGGGAGGGGAGAGACAGATGAGTATAGTCTTCCAATGAGTGCAGAGAAAGGGAGAAGTCCAGTGGAGAAATATCTGACTTTTTTCTTCTCTTTTTCTGGTTTCTACCACTTTCATTTCTCTATCAAATAATGAGTGATTCCCATGACAAACTGGGACTGGAGGGCCTACAGAAGACACTATACAATATTTGCTGATCCCACTCTAGCTGCTGTTTGCAGGAATCAGAATTTCAGCCAGAAAAATCTTAAGACCTTCTGTTATAGATTAAAGAGAACCTAGTGCCTTTCTATTATCCACAGACTCAGTAAGGGGTGCAATATTTTCTATCTGCAGTTACCTGCTTATGAAAATTTAAAATAAAAATTAAATTTGTAAAATATTCTATTGTTTGAAATATCTGCACAAAATTATTATAACAAAGTCTCAGAAATACTGCAGAATTTATGCACAGGTAAACTCTCTGCCCTGAAGTCTCAGTATATAAAGATTTATGCACATAATGATATGTTTAGACATAAATTATGAACACATAAGCTTTTTATATTGAGACTTCACTGCATACAGATTACTATGTTGAAATCCTGCTGATCTGGCTGGTTTTGAAATTGCTTCCTACTAGGTGTCATGGTTTGAGCATGTTTTGAGGGTGTTTTTGTTCAAGGTTTTTTCCAGCCAGGTGGAGGAGGGGAGGCCGGGAGGAAGGAGAGGCAGGACACCTGACCCAGGCTAGCCAATGAGGTATTCCATACCACAGCACGTGATGCCCAGGAGGCATACTGGGAAAGAGAGGGCTGGAGGAGTAGAGCTCTGAGGAAAAATGGAGGAGGGAGCACGCGGTGCTCGGCCAGGCAGGGTGGAGTGAGTTATGGGTCGGTGGCTGGTGGGGTGTTGTATTCTTTTCACTTGTTGTTTGCTGTATCATTATTATTTGTAGTAGTAAATGGCAGTAGGGGTTTTGTGTTATGCCTTAGCAATTAAACCATTCTTATCTCAATCCGTGGGGGCTACATTCTTTGGATTTTCCTTCCTAACTCTCCGGGAGTTGGGGGACTTGGTTTAAACTATGACACTAGGTTATAATTTAGTAAAATCCTGTCTGGTTACTCTTAGGCTGTTTTACTCATTCCACCAAATACAAAATGAGTTCGAGCATATTGGGACCTGTAGAACTGAATTTAACCCTAAGTAAATAAAAAAGAATAGAAGCATTCGGCTAACTCCTTCATTAAGAAAAAATGAATGAGTAACTTTTTTGTTTCATCATTTGAGGTGCATTTTACCAAAAGAAATCACTATGAATTGTCTGGCATTTTGAAATTTGATGCCAATGAGGCATATTTGCATGTTACTTTTGGTTTCCTAGACAGAAAAATGCTTACTGAAAACTCCTACACTACTGACAGAGACTTTTGCTCCTGTGACATTTTTATCTTGTTATTAAAACTCCAAAGACTATTCTACTTATCTTGCAACATTATTTCATACTCTGTATGCTTAGCCTAAGTGAAAAAGAAAGGTCATTATAAATATATCATCATACTCAGAACCTAGGTACAAACTTAAGGTCATCAACAACTTCTAGTGCTGAAGTACTTATTGGAGGGAGAAAGCCACATGTAACAGGAAATATATTCCTTTAATATCTAGGTCTCAAAGCTGTATGCAAATATTTTGCGTTCAGGAAAGCAACCAATTCAACTTCTAGCTTTAGCAGTTGAAAGGAAGAAGTACTAAATTCCATGTGGGCCTCAACTCTCATGGTTCAATCAAGATTCACAGATTAAATGTTCTGCCATCAAATTGATTGCATGCTTAGTTAAATCATATTTGAAAGTTTTGTTTGTTATATTGCTCTGTTACCTTTGACCATAAGTTACTATGGTGAAGGGTCCCACTTGTCTTTAGCAGACAAAATTTAGGTCACGCCTTTGGAACAGACATTCCTTGTTAGAGGATAACTGGTGATACAGTATGTGGGCTTCAGTTTCTCTGAGGTGCCATGCATACTGCAGTTATAAGCATAACAGAAATAAGATGGAAGGGAATTTATTTACAGATAACTATGGAATAGATGTCTAGACTGTGAGGAACAGCCTGAAGCACCTTCCAGGAATCTGTAATGTAGTCAGTGCTCAGCAATAGAGACTGACAGTCACAGTTTTGTCGTAGAAAAGGAGCAGGCAGCTCAGGGCACTGGGTATAGGAGAAGCTCTTACTTTAGCTCCATGGAAATGTGTTTTGTGTATAAGTCACAGCCACCTCTGCTTTCTAACGTCATTAACCTTCCCTAATTGGAATGGGAAGGAAGTGATAGAGAAAAGGGTCAACATAGCTTGGTTCATTCTTCCTATCTGTAGGTTGAAAAGTCTCCAAGCAACACATGAAGAATGGAAAGGGATTCTGTCAGTTCCCAGTCCCTGGCTCCGTTTTCAAAATCAGCTTGTTTTCTCTTTAGATCACTAAGGACTCTTTCCAGGTCATGGAGTAACACTATTGCTATAGTGGAGATTTGATAGATTAAAACTCTTTGACATTCATACGAAGCAAGCAATACCCACAGTAAAGAGAAGAGCAGCTAATCAAAAGAAAAGGAAACTTGGCACAGGAGCAGATCCTCCTTTAACCCAAAACTTGGATCTCAGTTTAACTCCAAGTAAATAAACAAGGCCCACCAATAAATAATAATAATAATACTAAAAAAAATTTTAAAAAGCCACTGATGAAAAGATATTCTCTTCAGTAAAATTAACCACTTCCATAAGAAGCAGCAATTGGTCAGGTATTTTCAAAAGTACAGAACAAACCTGAGATCCTTCCATTACACCAGGAGGGGGAATTTGATTCTAAATGTAGCTTTGTCATGTTAAGTGAACATTTTTCCTGTCTTTTAGCTCTGTGCCTCACAGCTGATTTGTTTTTTCATATTTATGAAATGATAAAACATTACAGCATTTTCACATCTAAGGTGCATATGAATTAATAGCAAAGCATCCCAGACACACAGAGTTCAAACACACTTCCCCAGGTGAAAACAACTGCTGTATAAATAAACTTTGAGTGGACATTAATCTTTTAAATATAGAAAAGTTAAGTACCCAAGAGGTGTGTAATGTTTATATACATTTCTTATTAATTTGTGATTAATGCATTAAAGTATGAGATAGATTTAAATATTAATAAAAACTATACTTCTTACTCTTCTACCATCTGTCCTTCTGTAGTTCATGGACATTTAGACTTGAGGGCATGAAGAAACCTCTTTCAAAGTTCTTTAAATATTTCCCATGTTGTGGACAGTATGAGAAATAAAGTGGCAGGTCAAATATAAGAAATACTTGCAACTTTAATTTAAGTGTGTTCCATATACATTTTCCATTCTTGTTTTTCTGATTAGAGACACAGCTCTGAATTTTACTGTTGTTTTCCAAAGGATGTATTGGGATGAAATATTCATCAGGATGGGTTAACATTTCTGATGGAAAAAAAAAGTGTTTCCTGATTCCAGTTGTTAACCCTGACAGTTCATGCTGCATCAAGTTTATCATATTGTAATATTAGACATTGTAAATATTAAATATTCATTAAGCTGCTGTTTCTACAATGGAAAATCCTCAATAGATGTTTGCAGCAGTCTAAGCCACCCCATATCTAATTAAAACTACAAACATTCAAAACAAAATCCAAAACAAAGCTGTCCACTGCTCCTTTACATATATAGTCACATTTGAGCAACATATATGGCTTGGAAAAGGCAAGATACAAAAAATATTTTTAATCAGTATTTTGTTCAAATGTAATCAAAACCCTCTCACAAGTGGTGTGTTCTCTAATTGTTTTCAATTCTTCCCAGTCATAACAATTCCCAGCTCATGCTAATTTCTGGTTATTTCATTATACAACTATCATCTAAATGTTCATGTAGTTTTATAAATCTGAAATGTAACTAGGAGGGATCATGTAGCTGAGATTTTTTTTCATATTAGTTTTCTCATAAATTTCCAGATATAAGTATGCAACATAACTGATATCAAAATTAGATGAATACAAGGCAGATTTGGGATTACAATAGCCATTCACGTGATTTTAGAACTGGGAAGGGTACATCTTTGAATATGCTAATTTGTAACTAGTTTAGAACAAATCTATTCTCTATAATGAGTAAATTACAAAAATGCATGTATAATGAGTATCTATAATTAAAAAGATATAATGATAACAGATTTAATAGTTAATATACTGCATTTTTCTCCATTTCTTTTTGTAGTACCACAGTAACTTGAACAGAATGAAGGCTTTTCTTGTTTACTATATTAAATGCTCAGTTCATTATTACATTGTTGCATTAGACATGAATGTTCTATTCCCTTTTTTATTTTTTTATTTTTTTTCTTTTAACACAGTTTTATTTTATTAGCCCCTTCTCAGACTATCATTGTAAGCAGCTCTAAATCATGACTGTTGAAACAGATTAAATACTGAATTCAAACAAATTAAAAGTTAGTAACATTTTTCTTATACTCTTTGTGCACTGCAACATGGAGACAGCTTTAAAAGATCATAAAACACTCTAAATTTTCTACCTGTGTTGACATGTGCAGCTGCAGAACAGGAAGATACTGTTGTTGGAACCTGTACTGAGAAAGTCAGTGATCATTTTTACCACAGCTAAAATTATTTCATCTTTATACAGTGCCTTTAAAAAAAAACAAACAAAAATAATTTCTTGTAAACCTGTAACACTCACATACAAATGGCTTGAAAGTACAGCCTCCTCTGTGGAGCATAGTTATCTAGTACTGTCCAGCAATAAATAGCTGAATTAAGGTAGTCTGACAAAATGCAACATGAAGTTCTGCTATACATAAAGATTTTGGGCAGGCAGACAAGAGTATGTTGAAAGACAAGAGAAGCGTAAAGTCATAACAAAAGTGTCCAGACATGAAAACCCAGTTCATGCTTTTGCAGACTATCCCACCCCCCTGCCAAGATAAAAGGGAAATTCTGAAAACAATTAATTTTTTGGTTTTTACCACTAATTGTTTCATCGTGAGTGAGGTATGAAGTGGTCTTGGGTACATATAACTATAATGCCATCTTAAATACGGTCAATTTTCACTTAAATTACTAAAAAAAATTAATTAAGCCTTTAGAGTTGTCATAATTCCTACAAAGTCTCACATTGCCTTTATAAGTGATAGTAAGTTTCAGCTGATACTGTAATACTAAGTGATGTTCCATATATTTCTAATCTAAATAAGAGGAGCTGACAGGTTTTTTTTGTGCAGAGTTCTGTTTCCCCAATTTAATTTACAAGGTTAGAGTGATTACAGAGGCAAAGCATTTGGTTCTTGGTTGATCTTTGTGAAAAGAAGACATCAACTAAATATGTGCATCATATATATAGTGAGAATTTGAAGCTCAACTATTCAAAGAGTGCTTAAAACCACTGGATTTCAGTGTTTCACTTACTGTGCTGTTTCTCTATAAAACATCATGATAGATTCAAAGCCATGGTGTCTTTTCATTTATACTAGCCAACTTAGACATATATTAGCCAACTCTGTCCTCAACAGTGGGAATGGATGAAATACCAAGAATTCAGACTTATGAAGAGCTTTCAAAATGTAGAATTTCTTTCCTATTGCAAGGGAATCACTTAGGTGTAGAAAATCAAACTAGGTAGGCTCAAACCAAAAGATGACCAGTGGCTTCTATTTATCCCTTTTGGATGCTAATTCAAATCACTGTTCAAAGAGAACAGTCATGATTCTGTAGTTACAAAATCTGAAGTACTTTCATCACAGAACTGTTGCATTTTAGTACAGTGAAAGGCAGAACTCTGGAAGTGTCCTCTGAAGAGAGTCTAGACCACTCCACCCGCCCAAGCTACAGCATGTTTGTCAGGGCATATTGTTTAGTTAGGTTCAGAACATCTTCCAGGATGGAGACTCCACACCATCTCTGGGCAGCCTGTTGTAGTGTTTGATCACCATTACTGTAGTGGTTTTGTGTGCGTGTTTCTTTCCTCTCACATTCATATGGTAGCTATCTTAGTTTGTGCCCTATGCCTCTTGTCTAGTCACTTGGTGGTGAAAAACTTCTCTCTCTGTCTTCATTATTTTTTGTCATCAGGTACTTATACACATTGCTCAAATACCGCCTGAGCTGCCTGGTGTCTTTGACAGAGCCGGGAGTGTTCAGCCTGAAGAAGTCTCTCCTGTAACTTTCAGAAAGGCTGTGGTCAGTTTGCTTCAAGTTGTTGCACGTCTCTCAGAAGAACATTAAAGCATTGAAATTAAACTCCAGAATACTGGGTGAAGGTTGATGCTTAGTCTTGCAAGCCTAGGTTGCTGGGAAATGAGATCCTACTTCAAATAGGCATTGAAAAAGGAATATTTAGCCAGGAAATGCAAGAAGGACAAAATAAATATCTGATGCTGATGCTTTTTCAGATCAAGAATGCCTAAATCCTTGCTAACACTATGTGCTGGTATGCATACACTAGTTTGTTTTTAATTAGAGGCAACATATTCAGGACAGACATTTTACAGATGTGGAGGAGTCTTTAACAATACATACTTACGGTCCTAGGCACTATAACATCAACACTGATGTTTTAATAATGTCTTTACTTCAGTTATATATGTTCAGTAAAATCCTACTAGAAACTGCTTCTCTAAGGAAGAGTCTGCTTGTAACAGCTACCTGGCAATTTCTTATTGATATAAAGCTCAGCCTTTTAGAATGCCTCTCAGTGCTTCAATATGCTCATACTTCTGAGTTAACTATAGGAAACAGTTCTTTCATTAAAATGTTAACTACACATTCTTACATTTCAGCAACAATAAATTAACTGCTCAAGCAGCTGAAATTCTCAAATTAGTTTCAATACATGGTTTGACCTGCATAAAAATAAATAATTTGCACCTCTTTTTTTGTACATTATGTTCAACTAATGAAGACAAATGTTTTAATTTGTTTAGTTACAGAAGAACTGAAGCTCAGCACTTTTATGCATGTATAAGTGATGAATATTACAGTTCAAATTCTATGAAGGATTACAGATTAAGTGCAAGCAAGCAGAAGAAAAAGGCCTGCTGTGTTGGTACGTGGTTTCCTATTTATTCCTATAGAGACAGATCTCTTCATGTCTCATCTCCAAAGACTGGTAAAAATGCTCATATTGTGTAACTTGTATGGTCACAAGGTAACAAGTAGCTTCAAGAGAACGAGGCTTTATTAAAAATAAAACCAAATGATTGCTTAGAAATATTTGGTTTAATTATTAATTTTTGTGGTGCTTTAGATTTTGAAAACTATAGGCAGGGCACAATGTTTATACTTAGTACTGATGTTAAGAATGTAAAAATTGTACAGTGTTCATTACACTTGTTATTTGAACTTAAGTCAGAATGTATGATAAAATATACATAAACACATATGCACATTTTCTAAGTAGACAGAGTGGTGGACTATAAGATGGACTTTCTTCTCCAGAAGCAGTACTTTATGACAGATTATGTACTGCTCAGATATCCTCAGTGTCCTATGCAATATAAACAGGACATAGCTGCAGAATTCTTGGTAATTATTAAATTGAAAGCCAGTGTTGATTGTGCAGTTTAGTATTTTACAGAGGAAATCCAGGAATACATTTTAATCAGTACAAATTTAAAATTTCTGAATTGTTCAGCATTTTTAGATATGCAGAATTTAGTTTCAGTTATGTAAACCAAGTATTGTTAACAATTCTGGGGACTATTTTACCTGTTATTAGTTTCAATTTTAGAACTGTTGGCTTTTTGAAAGAGAAAATTAATAGAACTTATAAACAATGGCATCCCAAGTACTAGAGAAGAGAAGAGAAGAGAAGAGAAGAGAAGAGAAGAGAAGAGAAGAGAAGAGAAGAGAAGAGAAGAGAAGAGAAGAGAAGAGAAGAGAAGAGAAGAGAAGAGAAGAGAAAAGAAAAGGGAAGAGGAGAAAAGACTATTTCAGTTGTAAGGAACCCACAGTGGTCATTTAGTCCAGCTGCCTGGCCCATCCAATGCTGACCAACAGGTAAAACATATTCAAGGGTATTGTTCAAATTGTTCAAGTGCATCTTAAACCACTCTCTTAGTAAATAAATGCTTCCTAATCCATCTAAACCTCCCTTGGCATGGCTTTGAACAATTCCTACATGTCCTGTCACTGGATCACAGGGAGAAGAACTCAGCACCTCCCTCTCCACTTCCCCTCTTCAGGAAGCTGTAGAGAGCAATGAGATCACCCCTTAGCTTCTTTTTCTCCAAACCAGCCAAACCCAGCATTTTCAGGCACTCCTCTTAGAACATTCCTTCCATCCCTTTTGCCAGCTTTGTTACCCTCCTCTGGACACATTTACGTGCCTCAACATGCTTCTTAAATTAGGAGCTCAAATTCATTATTGTTATTATACTCATTTGTATCATAATCCTACTCCCTTGCGAAGAATCTGCAACTGCAGGATAACCAGAATATACGTTCTCATTCAATCAGAGCTTAAAGAATAGACTACCCCTACTTTGGGGGTGGCTATAATGTCAGCTAAGGTCAACTATACCTTCAATTTTGAGATTCATTTATAGGGAGTTGCTGAAACAGAAATTGAAGGCTTACTATTCATACTTCAATCTCTATTAAATTGGACTTCATTTTACCACAATTATAGGTAGCACCTAGAGCAGGAAAAAATTAAGCACCACTATGTTCTAATTATGTATTAACAAACTGCTTTACTAGAAAACATTTATGAATTTGTTTAAAATATTAATTTGAGTGAAGTTCATGTTCTAATTGTAGGAACTGCTTAAGAAAAATAGTTAATTCAGACATGCAGCTGTAGAATTCAAGGCTTTGTCATAGCTAGAGAAACCGTATGAGGTAATATCCTACACATCTGTAGGATGATGAAATAGTATTTTTACACTTACAAGGTGTTTACTCCAATTTTATCTATTTTTGATTTTACAGAAAAGCTCAAAAAATAAAATAAAATTTTGATGATTACAAAACTGGGCTGCAAACCTCTGCCTGGTATAATAAATGGACTATTTTGAGATAATTTTTTTTTACTTTATAATACATATTTAGGAAATAAGAGTAATTTTTTTGTTTGTATTATTACTATGTTAATTAAAAGCTTTTATTCTTAAGTAATTTATATTTTGCACTGTGCCTCCGTTGAAAATTTTCTATATTTTAAATAAAAATGACAGGTAAAGAAATCTTTTGTAATATATCTGTATAAAGAACATGGTCAGATCAGTTAAAAAATTTCAGTATTTAAAAAAAAAAGTTTAATGTAGCTATTTTCTAGGTCATTCCCTAAACACAAAATAAGTAATAAAAATTACCTGAATTTATACAAACTTATTAGATAAAACATGGTAATTAAATGTTTTACTTTTGCTGATTAAACTATTGGTTTAAATTCTATTTGAATCGAGCAGCCTATCACTTGCGTAGGAAGAATACTATTATATTGCATTTATTAATGGCTTAGATATATGTAAATAATTCATGAAGTCATATTCCTAGAGAAGATACAAAACAGAAGATCATAAATTATTCCATGAATACCTTTTTTCCTGCAGTGAAATCTTTAATTTAAGTGAGTGGAGTGTGAAATACTCTTTCTAGATTCTATGTCTGATGAAATTATATGAATATTAGTGTCCTCAAAATATGTGCACTCCAAATAACATTGTAATTACATACTACACAGTTGACTGAAATTAAAAAAAAAAAAAAAAAAAAAAGAAAACCAATCCCACTCTTGGCTGTGATTTGCTAAAAAGAAAATATTTGAATGCCTAAATGAAGACAACATGTGAAGATGAGCTACATTGCATAAAAGTATATGAATAAATTTTTATGTTCAAGTCATCTGAATATTACATTAGTTGGCCAAATAGATTTTTTGGAAGTCATAGTTGCTTGTGTAAAATTTGGAGGATCATATAAGAGCAATATACTGTGAACAATGCATTTTTTTCTCTAAGACATAAAAATGTAAACAAAACATTTTACTTGATATTTCATTAGAATTTACACAAGAGAGGACTTCACTAAAAATGGCACCTCTGAATCAACAGAGCCTAGAAGTTTTGTTTGATCCTTTAAATTTAAGTGAGTACATTGCTATCTGGGGCCTGCTGCCAATACATCTCTGCTGCGTTTGCATCACAGTAGCTTCCAGTTTTCTATGGTGAATATATAAATATACACTGTACAGATGTATTTATGTGCATACATGGATAGATTTTGATACCTGGATACTATTGCAAGTTATTACAGATTTGCACAATAGGTAGTCCTATAAGACTTAACTTGGCAATGAAATGTTGGTAGCTTTATCAACTTGATATGCTGACCCCAAAATACATTGTTTAATTTCATTCATATCCTGAGAGCTGTATTTTATCCCCATTGAGGAGTCTCTATGTAGTTGGGGGAGTGCACTTCTCTTTTTTTAACAGTCTTTAAGTTAACAGTTAACTAATAAAAACGTGAACCTCAAATCTTTTTCAGCATTTGTCAGGGCATCTTGATATTCCATCAGTATGGAAAGATCAGGGATACAGAGAGGTGCTCTAGTATAAAAAGTCATAGTTCGGTCATAGCAAGAGAAAATTTGATAAACTAGGAAAAGAGACTCATGTAATATTCATCTCCCTATGTTTTGCAACTCAGTTATCATTAATATTAATAGCTATTTTCTTTAGCAACTGCACAGGAAGAAAGGTTAAATGTATATTTCACTTTTTTTCATGCTGAACTTTACCTGACCATTATCAGATATTATCAGGAACATCAGTGCTATACAGTTAAACCCCCTTTTAATCTAATTCTGTAACTTTCCACAGCTCAACAGTCAGAGAAACAGCAGACAAATGGATATCTCTAATTTCTTATATGCACCAGATTTCTCAAAAGCCACTTTCTATTCTATATTTCTTAAGACTTAAAAGCAATACATGCAAATTTGTAGGTTTACTTACAGCTACCATTTTTCATTTTCAAAATGTCAGAGGCATTACTTTGCATGAATCTCCACACATGCAGAGTTAGTTTGGCATATACAGGATAGTCCTGAGTTGCCACGTAAGTATAGATCATCTGAAAGGTGCATGTTCAGTAGGTCTGCTCATATGGAATGTGTTTGACATATACACTTGTCAGCCATTTATGTCCTCCAGGTTCAACATCGAAGCAACTGGCAAAACCCAACAGAAAATCTGTCCAAGCCAGATGGAAAGCAGCCAGATGTCTTAAAATGCTGAAGAGAAACAGGAATTTGGAAAAGAAATAAGAACCTGAAGACACCCCAGGGAGATGACTTGCTTTTATCCAAGAGATGATTTTGAATGTTCCTTCTAATTGGAGAGTAAAAAGTAGCTTTACAAACCATTCAGACAATACAGAGTGAGTAGAAGCTAAATTTCTAACCTTTTATGTGTGTCACTTCACGTTAACAATGATGTTATTCTCATTCTGGAAAATAACATTTGTCACATAATATTACTGTGTTTTACAGTATGTGGACCATAGGAAATTAATACTAACTGTGTTTCTTTAGGGCATGAAATGTATATTGCTGGATAGACCAGGTTTTCTTGGGGGAAAAAAGTTACAATTTATGTTTGATAAGACCATAAACTTGTGAAATAAACATTTAGGAATTCCTTGTTATGGTAAATTTAACCCAACTGGGATTTATTCAAGAAAAAACTCAATTTTAAGCATTTTTATCATGCATGATGAAAAAAGGGGGCATTTAAAACTACTGTAGGTGATAAGTAACATTCTAGAGGATCTATCCTTAAAACCCCAAAGAATTTGTTCTCCCTCTTGCCCTTCAAATTCACTCTCTAGCACATTTTTAAGTTCTGTGGATGTTATCTGTGGTATATTAAATAAATTTAACAGCAAAGATATTACACAGAATGCTGCCTTGCACCTATTCCAAGTAGCTATTTCAAAATACATCAGTGTATTTTGTTATTTTAAAGGTTGTTTTATTATTTTAAACCCTGATACTACTTCATGCCAAAAAGTATGTTGTTTCAAATTTCCTTATTCTAGTCTATATTTTAGCAATCTAAACTTTGTTTACTTAACTAATGATTTTAGTAGGATTAAAATAATCATATAAACAGATTTTGCTTCTTCAGTGTGTTTGGAACGAGTTGATACCTATACACTGCCTGACCTGCTGTTTCTTTCTTCTCATCATGCGCATATGTCTCCAAATACAGAAAACTTTCACACTGTGGACAAAGAGCTGTTACTGCAGTACTCTAAGCTGGTGCTATATTTGTGTGGTTGCATTTTCTAAGTGATTATCCTATCATAAACTACTCTGAGAGCATGTTTTTCTGTTAGGAAATATTTTAGATCTTCTGCTTGCAGCTACTTAGACTCAAACAAATTATGTTCTAATTAACCATTATTCTATTAGCCTTCAAAAGGAACAAAATACACTGCATCTACTTCCTTTGTTGCTATTCTCCAAAAGTAACCATACCCGTTCTACTGTATTGAAAATAACACCTATAACAACTGTATTCTACAAATTTAATTTTACTTGCAAATATTTCTGAAAATTTAAGCTACTATTTCAGGAGATAAATTGGATATTTCAGTAAATTTGGAGGGATGACATCTATATCTTTCAGACATTGTGCCTTTAATACAAATAGTTCTGTATTGTTCTTCAGAGAGATGTGCTGCTTCCTAAATAGGCACAAGCAGTAACATGTTCTTTGTCTGTGAAACCACTACACTGCCAAGCACTTGACAAGTTACTCTAAGGATTATTTGCTCTAAAAAAATATTACTCAATTTAGACAATTGCTTGACTAAAAAAATCTTCCATAATCATTAAATAATGATGAAGTTTACTCCTGAAATTTTGACTGTCATAAATTCTTTTAAAGATTCCAAAATTATTTTTTCTTGCAGAAATATTACCTATAATGCATGAGTTTATTTTGTATTATCCACTTCTCTGTAAGATTTTTTAGCTTCAATAAAGCAATATATTTAACAGAAACTATTCTGACAGGTACTATGCTACTTCACAAGATTTTTTTTCAAATGCATGTCTGAACTACGCATTATTTTAGTGGAAGCTACCCATCTCTTTCCTCTAAGACTGTGAAGTTAATACACAGAATACAAAACTTTTATAAATGTTATTTCTCTGGATAGCATTTTATAGATGTTAATCAAATCCAAGATTAATCTCTTATTCTTAGCTGTTCTAGGAGAGCTCCTGATGCTGTTTTATTGTACCTTCATTTCTTCTGTGAAAAACTTACATTACATCTTACTTTAGGTTCTCTTATATTTTCTTTTACAAAGTGTTCATCTTTTTTTCAGGTCTTATTTCAACTTCCCTTGCTAAGTTTAACACTGTTTCAACTCTTGTTTTACATCCTTTTATGATCTCTGATTCCTGAAGGTATGTCTTCTATTTATTTGTTTCACCTTGGTTCAAGACAATTGTCAGCTCACAGACCCCTTGTACATTATTATTTCTCTTCACTCAGAAATCTTTTCATGACTTGAAAAGTTGCAGATGAATAAAAGCTGAATAATAACTCTGAAAATATTATAAATTAATCAATTAATAGTGCATGTATAATGCCTGTTCTAGCTAAATAAGGTAGGTGACAAAGACCAAAAGACAGTTTACATACTTCCTTGCCTCTTTACAAACAATACTTCTGTCTTTGAAGTCTTTTTGTGGCTTTATCATTGTTTTATATTTGTTTTCTCTGTTATTTATAATGCTTCTCTGATTTAAACAATATCAAAAACATTTGTAAAATAGCCTGGTCTCTCTGATTCCTATCACTTTGTCTCTTAGATTTCCAGGATATGCTTCAGATGCTTCAGAATTTTGCATCCAGATTTTTCAAGGATTTTACACTGCCACTACTATTTAATTTCCCCCATAATAAACCTAAATGGAAGGTGAGTTTCATCCTCAAAATAACAAAAGCTTTATATGTCAGAAAATAAGAAATGACAAAAGGAGCAGGAGGATTGAAGTACAGTCCTTCCTAGCACTTACAGGTCTGCAGAGCAAGTTCAGCAATATAATAAGCCACAATAGAACAGGATAGAAATATTCATATACAGATTGAAATTAGATTCCTAACAACTAAGTGTTGAAAAACAGAATGAACAGAATCATAATTTCTGCAGATGTCTATTTCATGGAGAATTACTGAAAAAAAAATGAAAATTATAAAGATGGTGGTAAAGTTGAAGTAAATATTTACAACATACAGGGAAAGCTATATTTGATAATACTAGATACCTCTTTATCCAACAGGTTCCAAGCAAAGTTTATTTCTTAATCTTCCATACCATGTGCTTGATTTAAAGTACTGGACACAATTTCCCCATACAATGATTTAGTGTAGATTATTAAAACAGATAAAATCAGTACCAAATATAAGCACAATTTGAGAATAACATAAAATATATTCACATCAATCACAAAAGAATAAATTCTTCTTAAAAATAGTGTTAAAATAAATATTTGTCTTGCAAAGAATTCAGCAGAATGGTCTTGCGGTATTAAGTAGGATCATTGTTCATTACTGACAGAGTGTTTGTGTCACACCATTTTCTATTCCCATCTATTCTGAAATTTAAAGCCCGATTCTCAGCTCATGTCCTTGAAAAAAAAATCACTGTAGTCAATGGGAACTCAGCACCTCCATTCTTGCTGAATCCCATCCTGTGGATTCTACCAGCCAAACTAATGTCTGTAGTTGGCTTCTCATCTTTCAATTAAAGTTTTGTACAACACCTGACCTGGAAAATATTTACAGGATTGGAATTGCTCTGCAAAACTATATTCCACAAGATTAATTCAATATTTCTATGGATTTGTACAGGACATGTTATGGAATCTTTCCTTCTCTTTTAAGAATCTCAGCCCTCTCACTAGAGAAGCAATATCCCCGTTTGCAAGCATTGTATAACTAGCACCTCATACCCTAAAGAGGGAGAACAATATTTTAAAATCTTTTTAATAAAATATGGCAAAAAGTACTTTCTGTTGTTGTTGAACATATGGAAGACACCACTCAAGAGAAACATTAATGAAAAATGCCAATTTTTATAAAGTTATTATTTTTAAGTTTATAAAAAACATAAATATTGATAAAATACATATTTTCCCCAGGTGGGAAAAAGAGGACAAGAAAAAAACATTAGCAATGTAGAGAAAGCAACAACATATTGGAGTTTTTCAAGGGTACCGCAGTAACTAAGATTAATGAATAGAGCACAAACGGTTGGCGTATCACTTACCCATGGGAGTTCCAACACCATAACCTTTTGAGTCTATCAGGCCTCCAATCTGTGTTAGGTTACAGTTCCGCTGTGTGACAAACTCAATCGTTGTCGACTCCATTAAGAATGCATAATCAGAGGTAAGCACACGCTGGATGCCTTCTTCATTACTTTTGACAAGTACTGACTGCCTCCTGCTACTCATGAAGGCCCACATCTTGTCATAAGTGGAGATTTTGGATTTCTGAAAAACAAATATTAGATGCAATGTGAGTAAGAATAATATGCTTATAAGAGTGAAAGCAAATACTCAGTTTGAACATTGCTCATTGTATTATACTACATGTCAGGTCTTACTAAGACTTTATTTTAAGAGTACTTGTGCATTTAATCTAATCTGTACCCCTCATTTTGTTTGTGTAAATCAAAGCATCTAGACAGATGGTCAAGAAAATGTGCAGTATCTGCTGTTTATCTGGTTTTTTACTGTTGATATGATTTTATGTAGGATGAAGACCTACGAGTATTTGGAGTCAGTGGAAAACTGTGAAGTATTTCACCGTAGCCATCAATAGTGTTCATATTATAGGAGAATCTGTGCATTCTGGCACATTTGAAATCTTCACTCTTACTTCAATCACTCAGGTACTCCTAAACAATTTTGAAAACCTGCACACTGTGGCAACCTGAAGTAATTAAAGCATTTACAGATGGCAGCTTATGAAGAAAACAGCTGTGAGGGAGAGGGCAGCAGAGAGAGTATTACAGTCTGGTCACACAAATTCTGGCTTGCCATTCAGAAAATGACTACTAAAAGACCTAAAAATAAATGTGTGTTTTCTGCTTTAATATTCCCAGAATGCAAAGAACTGTTCTGATAGGAAGAGAGAGATAGTAGCTTGGGACAAAGAAGACAACAGTTCAGCACAAAGTGATGCTGAGCATCTACAAAGGAGTTGCATCATTTTTTTTCACCTCGCTTCTTTAAAAAAAGATACTGCATTCCCTCATCTTTGCAAAAAAAAAGAGATCATAGCAACTGGGTAAACTGGAAGTATTAGAAATTCTAAACATTCTATATTACATTTACTCCTTTGTTTCATAATGATTCAAACTCAAGATGTAACAGAAAATATTCGGTAATATTAAATCATGCCTAGTAAACAAAATGGAGAAATAAAGCATGAGAAATAGTATAAACTGACTTTTTAATGAGTCTTCAATTTTTTAATGTCAGCCTTAAACATAACTGTGTCATCAGCTCTGGTGGAGATGCTAAACAAAGATTGACACTACAAATCTTTCTGAAGTTCAGCTGATTGACAGCTATAATTTCTGTGCAGATGAAAATTAGCAGTGCATGTGGAATAAAATGAAATTTTTTTTTTTAGAAAAAAAATTACTTTGTCCCCCCATTGTGGTACAATCCAAGAGTTATTTCACTCTCTCTGGGAAGTTAGCAAATCAAGCATTTGAACTAACTCTAGTGTCAATGCTAACAGAATTGAAGACCTTTAGGACTCCACATGAACACATTGTTACTGTATTGAACATAGTCTGTGGCTGATGGCACAAGATTTTAGTAACAATGAAAGGGGAAATCATTCTTCTTCAGCATATAGTCTGAATGCATAGAATAGAGAAGACCAAACAGATATGCTTTCTCTGCACAGGGTTTGTTTTGTAAATCAAGTAATTCTTGCTAACATTTAATACTGCACTATAGCATAAGATATTTTAAACAATGAATATCAGCTCTGTAGAAATCTATAATGCTGTGTAATAGAGAAAGGGTGAAAAAATAATTGTTCCAATATTTGAAAAACTTCACCAATAACATATATTCAATTCTTTTGACATATAATCTACAACCCAATAAAAAGAAAACATTTTAGCCATTATAAATAATGAGCAATATGAAAATTTGGCAGAGAAAACAATTTTAGGAAATTGTTCGATATGGAAAATTCAGGTTGGATACAAGGAAGCAGTTCTTTACTGTGAGGGTGGTGAGGCACTGGAACAGGTTGCCCAAAGAAGTGGTAAATTCTCCATCCCAGGCTAGGCTGGAGATAGTCTTGGGTGACATGGTCCAGTGTGAGGCATCCCTGGCCATGGGAGGGGGTGAGGAGGGTGGAACCAGATGATCTTAAGGTCCTTTCCAACTCTTACCATTCTATGATTCTATGATTCTATGTTAGATACACATCGCTGATAGATGTTGAGGAAAGAAAAAGAAAAAACCAAATGAACTATAATACAAAATAAAGAATGAACTGTAATATAGTTCAGATTACATTCAAATACAGAAACTACATTTCTATATTTCTGTTGGAAAAGAAAATAAATTCCAGGTTAAAAACATGTTAGCAAAGGGGAGTGCTTGCTCTATACTGAACCATTAGAGTATGTGAAAATATACTATATCCACAAAAGGACAGAGTGCTCATATTACAACGACTGAATTAGCAAAATGAAGCCACACCTACTGCTGAAAGGAGGGAACAAAGGTAAAAAACAAAATCAGAGAAAACACTTTCACAGGATAGCTTGCTTACTGGAATTACTAAAACAACAACAAAAAAGTAAAAAAGCCTACATATGATTAGTAAGGCTGTAGAAGACAACACAGAACCTCAAACATCAGTGCACATGGCTCACAGCTGTGAAGCTAACAAGTGCATAGTTATCTCTTAGTTTCCTCATATGAGCAGAATGATGCAGTGTCTTTGCAGTGCTTTCTTCCATTAAAAGCTAAAAGTCAGAACTGAAATGAGGCTAAGGAAAACAGCCCATCTACTTGTGACCTTTGAATTCTACCATTTAGAAAATCTTACTAAAAAAAGTGTATAGTACACATTCTGGGATTTGGTTTACGTACAACAAAAAATGTTTTATCTAAAAAAACAAAAACAAACTCCAGCATTTGATTCAGGAAAACAGAACCACAACTGGTTTTCCTCTGTGTTTGGCAAGCTATTCAATAGACAAACGTGACTAAAATCAAGAAGCCAGAACAATCAAAGCATCAGAAACCCATTTGACATTGAACTAAAGAGGCTGACACTCCAACATGTGCATATTGTTTTTTTTGGCCATGATTATGTCATTCATACAGATAGAAGCAGATGCTGCAATTTACATTATGTTTTCATCTTCTTTCACTGTGTGCAAATCAATCTGGTTAATCAACTTATATAGTCCATAAATTAAGTATATTATTTTATCTGTGTTGTTTTACCATATTGCTTTATTCAACTGGTAATCAGTCTACAAAGCAGCCTAAATTGAAATCAACCAGAAATTACATCTGTATAAGATAACCTGTGATGACATGATTTATCATGCTTGTGTTCCCTCAGTAATTCAAAAGACAGTGCAAAGAAGTAAGAAAACTTCCTATGTTTTCCCATATTTAAATTTAGCTGTTTAAAAAAAAAAACAAAACAAACAATTAAAAGAAAAGATAGAAATGAAAAGGCTAAAGAAATGAAAAAAAGTGTTTATGTGGTGCACAAAATTGGAGCTATCATAATGACATTCAGAGGATACTGTCAGTGACATACTCAGCATTTATAAACCAGGTATCATTGGAAAATAACTGTGCATGTCAGGGATCACAAAAGGAAGCATTGCAAAGGCTCTAATTTAATATAATGCTATGGCTAAATTTGAGACTGGAAACAGAAAGAATCGTTGCTAGTAATGTGTTACAACACTATTGCAAAGAACTGGCTAGTAAAGACAAATATCTGAATAACAAGACTCTGGGCCACAAGGTTAGAAAAATATCAGCATGTTGAATGAATGCCAGAATAAACAAGGATAAATGGACAGGGAAGCAGACTTCATAATACAAGACAAGAGTGGATAAATGCACAGTAAAAAACGTGCTGGACCAATTCTGACGTTTTTCTACAAAGAAAAAACACACATCCATCAATGGAGATTTTTGTTGCAGTGATAGCATCCAACTTCCTTCCTGGTTTATAAAAGCACTTGAGTGTCATGGCCCAGCTGTGCTTTCACCCATGCAACAGTTAAACTCACTTGAGGATGTAGTAACAAAGGTAATTAAAGGTAATTGATTAAATTTGGGGGAAAAAAAGGCAAGGAAAACAAAACAAAACAAAAAAACAAACAGAAGCCTAGTTGTTATATATTCTATGAAAGCATTCTCCACCACACAGGAATTAAACAATGACAATCGTTATGTCACATCCCCTTCCAGAGTCAAGACTCCCAATCTGATTTCATTACTTTCCATTTATGAAACTACCTACAACAGCTATGTGTCTTCTGTTGTCCTGAGCATTGCATTCTTAATGAACACAGGCCACTTTTCTTGAAGTTGCTAGATTTGTGGATTATTCTAAGGCCAGAGGAACCATTATGTATATTTATTCTGACCTTCTGTAATACACAGACTATGAAATGTCACTTTGGAATTACTTCACCAAGCACATCACTTTTGTGTGTGCACAGCAAAAAAGGATGACATATGAAAAATACATTCATAAAGGCCCATCTATATGAGCCTTAGCAAGGTGCCAAATATCCCTCAAGGTCTCTCCTAGCATCCTTGATGACAAGTTGGTAGGATATGGACTGCACAGGTGGAGCACTTACAAGTGGGGAAACAGCTGAGATGTTAATCTTTAAAGGTGGTAGTTAATAGCTCAAGGCCAGACCAACATCTTGTCATGAGTGGAATGGCTCAAGGGTCAGATCTAGACCGTCAAAATATTTTTAAAAGGTTTGGAAAATGGTATTGAAAGCACGCTTACCAAGTCTGTGGAAGACACTAAACAGGGAGAAGAGATAGATATATTGGAAGATAGAACTACCATGCAGAAAGAGGCTGGAAAATTACAACAGGAACTGTATAAGGTTTAACAAAGATAAATGCAAAGTCTGTTCAGGGGGAAAGTAATCCCAAACATCCATACTGGCTGGGAATTGACGATAAGGAGTGTATCTTGGCTGAAAAGAATTTATGGACCCAATATGACAGCAAGCTGAGCATAAACAAGCAGCCCACACTTGCAGCAGGAAAACAAACTTCAGTTTGTATAAGCAAGAATTGTACAAGCAGGTATAACTGTATTAGCAAGTACATTCTACTTGTATAAACAAGAATGAACATAGAAAGAACAAGGGATATGATTAATCCACAATACTTGGCACTTGTCAAGACACACTAGGAACATCGTGTTCATATTTCATTGTCAGGTTTCAAGAGAGATATTAAAATTGGAGAGTGTCCACCAAGGTGATCAGAGGGTTGGAGATCTTGTTCAACATCTTTGTCGGTGACATGGATAGTGGGATTGAGTGTAACCTCAGCAAGTTTGCCGATGACACCAAGCTGTGTGGTTTGGTTGATATGCTGGAGGGAAGGGATGCCATCCAGAGGGATCTTGACACACTTGTGAGGTGGGCTGATGCCAACCTTATAAAGTTTAACAATGCCAAGTGCAAAGTCCTACACCTGAATCAGAGCAATCTCAGGCACAGCTACAGGTTGGGCAAAGAGATTCAGAGCAGCCCTGTGGAGAAGCACTTGGAGGTGTTGGTTGATAAGAAAATGAACATGAGCCAGCAGTGTGTGCTTGTAGGCCAGAAAGCCAACCTGTCATGGGTTGAGCAGTAGCAGTCATTTTTTCTCCTTCTTGTAGCTGGTGCAGTGCTGTGTTTTGACTTCTGGGCTGGGAACAGTTGCTTGGTGGCGGGGGTGTTTATGTTCAGGGCCATTTTCTGAGCACATGCTCCAGCCAGTTGGAGGAGGGGAGGCCAGAAGGAAGGAGAGACAGGACACCTGATCCAGGCCAGCCAATGAGGTATTCCATACCATAGCACGTCATGCCCAGGAGGCATACTGGGAGAGAGAGCTGGAAGGGTGGAGCTCTGAAGGGAAATGGAGGAGGGAGTACGCGGTGCTCAGCCGGGCAGGGTGGAGTGAGTTATGGGTCGGTGGCTGGTGCGGTGTTGTATTATTTTCGCTTGTTATTGGCTGTATCATTATTATTGTGTTATGCCTTAGCAATTAAACCGTTCTTATCTCAACCCGTGGGGGCTACATTCTTTGGATTCTCCTTCTTAACTCTCCGGGAGTTGGGGGAGCAGGATTTGGTTTAAACCAAGACACAAACATATCCTGGGCTGCATCAAAAGGACCAGCAAGTGGAAGGAGGTGATCCTGCCCCTCTACTCTGCTCTCATGAGACCTCACTTGGAGTATTGTGTGCAGTTCTGGTGTTCTCAACATAAAAAGGATATGGAACTGTTGAAACAAGTCTAGAGGAGGACCACAAGGATGATCATGGGTCTGGAGCACCTCCTGTATGAAGATAGGCTGAGAAAGTTGGGGCTGTCTAACTTGGAGAAGAGAAGGCTGCGTGGAGACCT
The DNA here is from genome assembly GCF_012275295.1 of Melopsittacus undulatus. Classification (NCBI taxonomy): domain Eukaryota; kingdom Metazoa; phylum Chordata; class Aves; order Psittaciformes; family Psittaculidae; genus Melopsittacus; species Melopsittacus undulatus. The sequence continues at coordinate 56,501,572 of NC_047529.1, read as the reverse complement.
CATAGCAGCCTTCCAGTATCTGTTCACTGTATGAACAATTTAAGCATTGGAACAGGTAGCTCAGAGAGGTACTGGAATCAGCTCACTGGAAATATTTGAGACAGCCTGACATGGCCCCTAATAAGCTAGTTTAAGACCTTGCTTTCAATTAGGAAAACAGATCTCCTTCAACAAGAGGAACTGATCTCTAAAGGTTCCTTCCAACTTAGAGTTTTCATTGATTTCTATGATTCTTAATCAGTATGAAGTTACATAGAAAAAGTGTTTCTGGAGACTCTTCAAATTTGATGTTAAGCAAGTTCAAGAAAGCAAACCAAAACATATACTTTCCTGTTTGGGGAAAACAAACCAACCAACCAACCAACCAACTAAAATCCCAAAACTGCTGTGAACTTATGCAATTTATAAATTAAGTCAAATGCAAGCCTGGTATTATCAAGAGAAACACGTTTTCCTGTCTTTATCACCCTTCAGTCCTTTGATGCTCAAGTAGACTCATCCCAGTTGTTTCATACATGACCCCTTGAAAGTCCTGAACACAATTATGGAAATCCAAGCTTAACTGTACATATAATAGGTTTAATTTATTCATTCCTTATTCTTTTCTGTAAGTAAGAGTGACTTTTTTTTATTTTTTAGTTTATTTCTGATATTCTTAGTAATGGCAAAAGCACTAATTTATCTCAAGATTTTTTCTAAACATAAAGTGGCTAGATGTTAAATTTAGGTGAAGCAAACATTATAGATGATCTTCTTATGTCTCACATCTGTTCTAACACATTTGGGATATGTCTCTGGTATTTTAGGCCACAGATGATTAGTACCATTTAATAGAGAGATAAAAAGAGAGTTAATTAATACATCTCAAACTTAGCCTAGGGTAAGGGAAGTTTTAGGAATACTTCAATTGTCCTCAAGCATTATAAATACAGGAAAATTAAAAACTAAGGTTAACTGAAAGACTTTGAACACATGGATAATTGAAAACAAATTGTAAAAAAACATAAATAGTATGCTCACTGTCCTGAACTGTCACCAACTGAAAACTTGTGAAGGCTGAGTGCTACCGTTCAAGTATCTATCAACAACTGATGATGCGTTCATTCTGTTTTGCATTCTTTTGTACTTTCTGCAATTTGTAACAGTGTACACTGACCCACTTCTGCCAGTTCTTAATATGAAACAGAATTCTTTAGAATAGGTACTATTTTCTTCAAACCTCTCTGTCATGGGTTGAGCAGTAGCAGTCATTTTTTCTCCTTGTAGCTGGTGCAGTGCTGTGTTTTGACTTCTGGGCTGGGAACAGTTGCTTGATAGCGAGCATGTTTTGACGGTGTTTTTGTTCAAGGCCTTTCCTGAGCACGTGCTCTGCCGCGGAGGAGGGGAGGCCAGGAGGAAGGAGAGACAGGACACCTGACCCAGGCTAGCCAATGAGGTATTCCATACCATAGCACGTCATGCCCAGGAGGCAACTGGGAGAGAGAGCTGGAAGGGTGGAGCTCTGAAGGGAAATGGAGGAGGGAGTACGCGGTGCTCAGCCGGGCAGGGTGGAGTGAGTTATGGGTCAGTGGCTGGTGGGGTGTTGTATTATTTTCGCTTGTTATTGGCTGTATCATTATTATTTGTAGTAGTAATGGCAATAGTGATTTGTGTTGTGCCTTAGCAATTAAACTGTTCTTATCTCAACCCGTGGGGGCTACATTCTTTGGATTCTCCTTCCTAACTCTCTGGGGGAATGAGTGAGAGTACTGTGAGAATTTGATTTAAACCACGACACTCTCAATGCTTCTGAAGTGGACAATAATGGGACTTCTGAGCTAAACAGCAATATATGCTAATAATGATCAATATCAGAATCCACTACAAGAATCAGAATGAAAGATATCAGATCTTATTCATTTTTCACCTTTGCACAATATCAGTACCTGCCCTATTTCCAGATTTTTTTTTAAATAAACCATTTAAATTTGTTATAATGACAAAACTATTTTCGGTATCCAGTAAGCCATAGCTAATTCTACACTCCAAAAGTAAGCGCTGTTTTTTCAGCCACCAGAAGCAATATATTTACTGATTTTTACATAGCTGACCACATTGTGTGTAAAACACAATTTGGTCTTAATTGCATATCTGCGTCTGAGGCCTCTATAATATAGTACAATACCATAGGCATTCCAAAGTCTCCACAGTTTGAGTCATCGTTAGAGGTGAAGGCATAGCTTTCACAGAGCACTTTGCTAATCACTAGCACCTAAAGTATACTAAAAATAACATGCATTTCTTCACCAGTGGTGGAGGCCAGACTTAAATCATCTTAATTGTCCTCTATAACACAACAGACAGACTGTGTTAAAACTTCTGATATCTTCAGATTTTCTGATCAGATTAGGAACTAGTTATAAAAACAACATTTATAGCACTGTGTTTTTTTGTCTCCTAGAGCTGTGAGACAATCTTTTTCTCAGTCATTAAAGAATGTGGAAAAGACACTTTCCATTTCATCAGACTGGTCTCACTGACTCTGGTCCTCTGACTCTAGGAAATTTCTTTTGTTCTCTGCTATCCCTCTGCCCCTGTTTTTTCTTAACTGCTGATGCCTGAAAACCCTGAAGTGAACCAGCTGATTTAGATTTGGTTATGTCAGCATAAATACAATAAAACCAATGCATACAGCATTCTCTCCTCCATAACGGCTGTTTTCATGGTCCATATGGCACAAATGAAAAAAGATAGGAAAGGTGTTTCTGCCAAGAATAGAACTACAAGGAATAAAAAATGTAGTGCTCAGAGAAAGACATTTTTACTCTTGCCCGATTGTGCTTTTTGTTTTACAAAACAGATTTTTTAGAAACATGAGATATTTAAAGTGAGTTATGGTTACAAAACCCCAAACCTTAATGATGTTGAAATAAGTAAGTTTTCACTATCAGCTTTGAGCTGGAAATAAGTAAGGATATTATAGCTCAAAAATCACTAATGGATTTCTGAAAATTTCCTTGCCTTTTATAAACCAATGATTTATAATCCTCTACCAAATTATAACTAACATCACAATAGTTCTTTCTGTATAATGCTGTGGCAGATGATAAGTGTGATATTTCTCACACTTCTGTGGGTTTCTTCCTTTATAAGTAGGAACAAGACACTAAGCAAATTTAATCTATTCTTAAAGCAGATCCTATATTCTGTATGTTCTTTGAAGATAAATCCAATTCTGCTCACTCTGCCTGTTCTCAGACACTAACTGCAGGACAAAACCTCCACGCTTCATTTGCACTCTATCTGGAAGTAAGCTCCTTTTCCAAAAGCAGTGAGTGCATGGTTTTGTCATTGGAACTAGGCATGAATTTCACGAATACTACTTTAAACATTTACCTTAATATAGTAAGAACATGCCACAACACCATGATTTAAACAATTGTACTCTCACATCATCTATACTGGGATGGAAGACATTTTTGCAATGTTCAAAGCAAAATTAATACGCTCTATGCCCAGAACGTTCTGTTGCTGTTGTGATTTAAAAGAAATTCATCAGGCAGCATTAGAAATTAAACTAATAACACTCAAGAGCTCTTTGAATGAGTAGAAGGGATAGAAAGCCCACTAATGATTATTTGCTAATTTGTTGCCTCAAACAGTTAAGAATAAACACTGCTTCATTATCTTCACAGATTTTAAAAACTTAACAGAACTTCCATTGTCACTTTTTTTGGCACCTGTCAAGTAGCAGCATTATCATTTCTTGTTTCCTGTAATGATAGTCATCAAAGTCAGTCTAGTGAAACAGATTGGTGGCTTTTTTCCCCCAGTAAATTCCTCCGTCAGTTCTGTTGTCAGACCTAACAAAACTCTGAACATCCAATATAACAAATAATTTCAAGTATTTCTTTACTAAATTGATCTTATGTAAAATATTTGACACCTATATATTAGCATAAGCCACCACTGAAGTATTCTGCAGAGGGATTTGGTTTCAGCATTCAGAACTTTTTTATTATAGTAAGTAAATTACTAAAAACACTGGACCATATGTGCTAGCTAATAACAGCTGAGTCTGTCTCTGCACTCGTCTGATCCTGGTCACTAGAAAATTGGAGTTAATTCAGGCAAACAGGATCGATGCCATATGTGGTTCATTTCAAAGTTATAGAGGTGTGGTAGGAGGCTGATCAGAACTGTTTCTCTGTTAGCAAATCTGTCAGGTCTTGGAAAAATTCTGGACATTTTATCTTGAAACTCTTGTGCTTTCCTAAAAAACATACTGGAAAACATAAGCAGCATAACATGACATTACATAATGGAGAGGCTGAAAAAAGACTTAAAGATCTAAGATGAAACGATACAGTAAAAGACAAACTTTTCAAAATGGTTGCTGAAGATGAAGGGAAGAATATAACTGCTAAGTACTTGTCTTATTTTCCTCAAAAGTTGGAAGTCCTTCAAAGCCTATTAAACACTTGAGATAAAAAAAAAAGAAAAATCTGATTTTTGTCTTTCAAAAATTTTTGATATGTCAGCAATTGCAGATACACTGAATTGCAATGAAAAGTAGAATAAGAAAACATGAAATCAAGTTTCAAAAACCATTACATAATAATTTATTAGGAAAAAAGCAGACAGAATGGCAGGGAAAAAAATAAGAGAAAGTAAAATTTCACCTCAATTTTTTTAAGCATGAAAACAATAATAAAAATAAAAACTTAACCATGGAAAAGTTGAAAAACTGTGATTTTTTACAGAGAATTCCTGAGCTGGCATGAAGATTTTCTGTGGTACTGAGCAAGATCACATCATGAGATGACTTAATGATGTTTTAAGCTTTCTAACTAAAAATTTCTACTAATTCACACAGTAGAAGGCTTTTATTATTGACTAAATTATTGATTTACATTTACGTATTTATAGTTAGACATGGTACAATTACACTTCATTATCTATGAGTTTTGGGGACTGCACAGAATTTTATATCAACAAAAAAACACTTCAAAAATGGCTCGAAATATTTACTCTCTGACATGTCATCTGAGTTCTGCAATACAATCAAGAGTTTATATTTGACATTATATACTGACATGCTCTAGTGGAAATCAATGTGCTATCACAAAAATATATTATGAGTTGTTGTGTGATATAACTCCTAGGAAATTTATATTGTTAATGATTTTATAGAATTATCAGAATTCCTAAGGATTCTAGACATTTCCTCCATGGAAGTGCTGGGTATAGCTGAGCATCACATTTCAGATTCTGCATTTCCCCGGTCAAATTATCAGTAAGTAGATCAGTTGGACATAAAAAAGTAATTCTGCTATTCATCCAGGAAAAAAAAATAATGGTAAACACAGTTTTTATGAAATTTGAACATCCATTCAGTTAAATTTAGCTACATTTATATAAGTATTTTTGTTAATCTGCTTACTGAAACAAGCCAACCTTTTATGAATGCTATCAAATTATACTGCTGAGCAGTTTCAAATAGTAAGAGCGAGAACTATCATCTCTGACTTTATTTCCCACTTTATTTTAGTTAAACTATTTGTGAAAACTCAGAAACTCCATTGTAGGGAATTTTATGGAAACTAATTTATAAACAAGTATTTTAGAAATATTCAATAAATAATAGCTAAATATGTAATAAATTACTATAGTAAAAGTTAATATTGTTACTTGTAACTACATATTCTGCTGTTCACTTGTCATTTAAGACTGAAAACAGTGGCAGCAAAACTAAAGTGAAAGCATAGAAAACTAATAGAATTTATTACACTTTTATATCATACCACTTACATTTCTGTAGTTTCCATGTAGTTTGACAAAAAGAAACATTTAAAGTGACAGTGCTTGTTATTGTATTTTGGCACGTTACTGATGCCATTGTCAATGTATTATTGTAGTTTTATTATTTCAGGTGACCCTTCAATACTTACAGATAGATAGGGTTGCAGAGATCACCTATGAGTTTGAAAGCCATTGTGTTAGGAAAGGTGTTGCAACAACAGTGCAAACCTGATTTCTTGATACAGCCCAAGAAGGAGAGCAGCCAAAGCAGTGACAATACAAGCAGATTCCAACATGATAAAGTGCATGAAACCTTTTTGGGAAATAAGGGAATAGTTTCATCTCCTTTGGATACTGATCATCTCCTGAGGTTGCTAAAAAATGGTATCAATTAACATAATAGGTTTTTCTAACGAGGAGTTGGGTCAGCATTTGGACTGATACACCACTAGCTCAATTTACAATAAACAGCTGCAGGTAAGTTATAAATATTACCTGTCAGCAATAAAATTAATAAAGAAAAATGACCTGGTTTAAGGTGCACAGCTCCATAAACATCTTTTAACTTTAGTCATAAGACCTTAATCAACTGTTATTGTTTCATCTTAGCAATAGCTGTATTCAGTATTGTTCACCAACACTATGCATTTAATGTCATTTCTGAAATGGGGGCAAGTACTAGAATCTTATTATTTTGCATTTATGGTCTGGCAGATAAACATAAATCAGAATATAAAAGTTGCACTGAACCTTCCAGGAAATTGCTAGTTACTGAAGATCTCTGGGAAGAGTATATTCAAGTTCATCATGACAGATGTGATAGTATCTGCAAATTAGCACTCTGTTCATTCAGGTTATGGCAGTATTTGCCATAATTCTAGTATTTTATTTTGTTTTTAATAGCAAACATTCTATAGCTAACTTTAAACTAGGAGAATAGATAATAACCAGACAGTATATCCATGTCACTTTTTTGCCTTTAAATCTTTAAATCCAAAGAACTCTTAACATCCAAACAGCTAACTCAGAAGTTCTTAAATCTGAAGAAACACCAACCAAATAAAAAATATATACAAGATAGAGTCCCACAATCATAGCATTTTCTTTTCATTATAATTAGTCTCTGTTTAATTTTTTTTCATTTTCAGTAAAAGCCAAGATTAAAGAAAATCCCAGTAACCTGCTAATTTGCTCCTCTTAAGATTGCATAATCATACAGCATGATTATTCTAGTTTTGCCTGCTATTAACTATTATCCTAATGGGACTTGTATTTCATTCATTACTAGGCTCAGAAAAAGTTAAGCAAGTTATAAGTCTATTGTGGTTTAACCCTAGCCAGCAGTTAAGCCCCACACAGCTGTTTGCTCACTCCCCCTGCTGGGGATGGGGGAGTAAAATGGAAGAGTAAAAGTGAGTAAACTTTTTTGGCTCAGTTTAGTGAGTGAAACAAAAACCACACACACAAGCAAAGCAAAATAAGAAATTAATTTACCATGAATGCGCCTCTGTACAGGACCAAATACTAACCCTCAGGGTATACTGTTTCTGTCTGATCTCCAGCTGGACTTCAAGATGTTCATAACAACCCTTTGAGCCTGGCATTTAAACCACTTTTAGGTACTTCTCACTCTCCACTTTTCTGGTCCACACTAGACTAGATAGACACTTTCCACCAAATATATATAAGGGCAATCTCTTGTCCTTTCCTTGTGTTGATCTCTCCTCTAAAGCCTATAAAGGCATTTAAAATAGCTTATAGGAAAAATCTCTTTAAACTAATTAGAATATTTTGGAAACAAAGAGTGGACTTCTGCTGCACTGAACAGATATCATGTTTATGTACCCATTCTGCCTACACTTTCACGTATAAAAAGTCAACATTTATCTCCATCACTGTATTGTTTTCTTGTAAAGGTATAATGACTTTGCTTAAGACTCTATTGCTTTTTATTTCAATTCTACCTTCTATAGAGTTTACAGATGTTAGATTGCTAACATTTTGAGAAGACAAAATAGTACCCCTGTTGCTCCCAATACATGAGTAAAAGCTAGTATCTGACAAACTTTTTTTTCTTTTTTTCTTTTTTTTTCTATAGCAAAGTTACTAAAATCAGTCTTAGGAAGCTCATTTTCTTTGTTCAGTTTTGCGCAACTTTGTTTAATCTTCCTCTGGAATTTTTCTTAGTTTTCTTTGTATTGGTTAGGAAAAACAAAAAATAAAGTTTATGTCAATATTCCAGTCCTGAATTCTTGTCTTAAAAAGTTTCATCAAGAATTCATTAATGCTTGTCTACTGTGCCTTAGCAATCAGAACATGATTTTGTAACTTTTATGTCTCATTTAAAAAATTTCAATCTGTTTTTCAGTCACTAGCATAGTGGGTTTTTTCCATTTGCCTGCATTAAAATACTCTTTGCTCACCTCAACTGTTTTGACCTTCACTCACGTGAAGTATGATTAATGTTTAGATGTGTTAAGCATTTGCTTTGACAAGCTTTTTTTCCACTTTGCCTTTTTTTATTTTCTTTGAGTCTTTTTGATATATAAAAATTTATTTCATATTGGAAGCTGTCAAGAGGCTTATGGCAGTCTTACTTTCTCCTTTAAACAGACTTTATCTAAACAATTCCAAATACCTGCTGTAGTGCAGTACCTTTTCTTCTGGATTACAAGGCATCCCATTTACTTGGAGTATGAAATGATGGAGAAAGAACTAACACAAGCTCATGCATAAATTTACTTGTCTTTAGGATCAACCTTTTGAACTCCTTTAAGACAATGATTAAGTTAGTTTCTTACTGTCTACACAGCTGTCCTGCACCAAAAAGTAGGTTATAAGTTAGTTTGCTTCTTTGTTTTTATTATACATTAAGTCAAATATGCAGGGCTGAGAAAGACATAACTAGAAAAAAGCTAGCAAATCACACTTATCAAAGGGGACAAAATACACCAGCTCAAAGAAAATATATTGTTTTTAAAGATGTTGCTTAAATATCCTGCAAACTGTAATTTATATTTATTTAGTTCTCCCAATTTCAATTATCACTCAGAAGCCTATACTAAAGCTATTGCTCTTTTAATACTTACTCCTGCAAGGCATGCTAAGGAACATGAAAAACAACAACATGCTAGGTGACAGCCAGCATAGCTTCACTAAGGGGAAATCCTGCCTGACCACTTTGGTGGCCTTCTATGACAGGGCTACAGAACTGATGGACAGAGGTGGAGCAGTTGATGTCATCTACCTGGACTTGTGCAAAGTGTTCGACACTGCCCCACACAACATCCTCATCTCTAAGTTGGAGAGACATCAATTTGATAGGTGGACCACTCAGTGGATAAAGAACTGGCTGAATGGCTGCACTCAACCAGTTGTGGTCAGTGGCTCAATGTCTGCCTGGAGATCAGTAACGAGTGGTGTCCCTCAGGGATCGGTGTTGCAATCGGTCTTGTTCAATGTCTTTGTTGGTGACATGGACAGAGATTGAATATGCCCTCAGCAAGTTTGCCGATGACACTAAGCTTTGTGGTTTGCTTGATATGCTGGAGGGAAGGAATGCCATCCAGAGGGACCTCAACATGCTTGTGAGGTGGGCTGATGAAGTTTAACCATGCCAAGTGCAAGGTCCTACACCTGAGTTGGAGCAATCCCAGGCACAGCTACAGGTTGGGCAAAAAGGAAATTCAGAGCAGCCCTGTGGAGGAGGACTTTGGGGGTGTTGGGTGGTGAGAAAATGAACATGAGCCAGCTTCAGTGTGCGCTTGCAGCCCAGAAAGCCAACCATATTCTGGGCTGCATCAAAAGGAGCATGATCAGCAGGTTGAAGGAGGTGATCCTGCCTCTCTACTCTGCTCTCGTGAGACCTCACTTGGAGTATTGTGTGCTGTTCCGGTGTTCTCAACATAAAAAGGAAATGGTATTGTTAGAACAAGTCCAGAGGAGGGCCACAAGGATGATCAGGGGACTGAAGCACCTCCCATATGAAGACAGGCTGAGAAAGTTGGAGCTGTTCAGCCTGGAGAAGAGAAGGCTGCATGGAGACCTCATAGCAGCCTTCCAGTATCTGAAGGGGGGTTATAGGCATGCTGGTGAGAGACTATTCATTAGGGACTGTATTGACAGGACAAGGTGTAATGGGTTAAAGCTTCAACGGGAGAAGTTTAGATTGGATATAAGGAAGAAATTCTTTCCTGTTAGGGTGATGAGGTACTGGAATGGGTTGCCCAGGGAGGTTGTGAATGCTCCATTCCTGGAAGTGTTCAAGGCCAGGTTGGATGAAACCTTGGGTGATATGATTTAGTGTGAGGTGTCCCTGCCCATGGCAGGGGGGTTGGAACTAGATGATCTTAAGGTCCTTTCCAGCCCTAACTATTCTATTATTCTATGATTCTACGATTTGGTAATATATATATGCAAATAATGTTTGAAACACATAACATATGGGTCTTCCATTTATCATAGAACCATAGAATAGTTAGGGTTGGAAAGGACCTTAAGATCATCTAGTTCCAACCCCCCTGCCATGGGCAGGGATACCTCACACTAAAACATATCACCCAAGCTGGTATAGATACCAATGTTTAAAAAAGAAATTTCTATAGTTATTCTATATTTGTGAGGAGCTGTATGTGGAGAACAAGATTTTTTCCAAACAAAAATGAAAAAATTATGCCTAGATCAGAGATGCTTAACAGAACCCCAGCCTAAGCTTGCTAGTTCAGAATGAAGTGCAAACAATGGTCACAAATAAACATCACTGAGAAATAAAAGATTCTTTATTTTATGAACACTCAAACATGTATATTATGGACATTTTGACATGACACTTGCACAAGCCATATTTCTGCTAATCTTTCTGGATTATGCTTAGGGTGCCTGATTGAATGGCATTGACTATAATTCTATTCTCTGGTAAATGCTTCAGTAATTCATAAAGTACTTATTCTATAAAGAAAATCACTAGTATTAACAAATCATGTCCTATAACAGCCTTCAATTCTTGACTCTATGGTGCAAATTGGATAAAAATATTATAGCAGATTGATGAAGCAGCTCTCATTCACCCATAGAACCACAGAATGTTTTGGGTTGGAAGGGACCTTCTGAAAACACCTAGTTCAAACTTCCTGACAGGGTCAGGGACATTTTTCACTGGACCAGGTTGCTCAAACTCCATCCAGGATGCCCTTGAACACCCAATGATGGGTCATCCACAGTTTCCCTGGGCAACTTATTCCACTGCCTCACCACCTTCATTGTGAATAATTTCTTCCTTGTGTCCAATGCCCTGGTAAAATGTCTCTCTCTGTTTTTCTTATGCGCTCTCTTTGAGTATTGAAAGGCCACACTTGAGGTATCCTCAGAACCTTCTCTTCTCCGAGCTAAACAACCCCTGCTCTCTCAGTCTTTCTTTGCAAGAGAGGTATTCAAGCTTTCTGACCATTTTTGTGGCGCTCCTTTGAACCCACTATAAAAGGTCCCTGTCTTTCTTGTACTACAGCTGAAAAAATACCATCAGAAACAAGAAATAGTTAGGCACTCAGAAACTGAAAAAAGGTTGAAAGAAGGCTTAGAACTCTTAGAAAATGACTGTGGTTATTGAAGCAAGAGTTTGTGAAAATTTGTTACTCACTAATGCTATGAAGCTGTGTCTGTGAAATATCCCAATTAACCTGGAGTATTTTGTTTGGTTTGCATTTTCTTCCAAATAGTCTTTCCATGACAATTAAGGTTTTGACTGTCATCAATTCAAGGTGAGGAAAATGTTTTGGTATCTAAAATATTTCTTCAGGGCAAGAAAATTGGAGTAAAATGACAATCAGTATACTGTTGTCATATAGCCCTTAAAATCCTTTCTAATGAACCAGGGCAAAGCCTTTTTCTTTTCTCTAAAGCATTTCTTAATTTTAGACAATCAATTCCCAATAAATTAAAATCTTAATTTTCCCTTTCTTCATATCTCTTTGCCAATAACCTTACCTTAAAGCCACAAGTGGCATTCATGTAAAGGGGTCCTTGACATTCAGAACCACCATTTCTTCCCATTAAAGAGGTAAACTCTACAAACAACTTTAAATAGAGCATAAAAACATAGCAGACCTCATTGAATTTGGAGAATCCCTTTCCTTCATTGCAATACCTCTACTAGTTCAAATCTCCAAATCAGATACTACTTAGTCCTTAGGAACAATGTATTTCTCCATATATATTTATATACAGATATATATAATCCCTAGCTCTGTGTTTATATGCACACATATACACATGCATGTACCTGTGGATTTATGCTTTTCTCACAGATCCTAGATTAAGAATTGAAGTTGACTAAATAATTACGCTTGACAGATGCAACACTTTCTATACAGCAGCTTCTCCTGAGCCTCCTATATTTTCTGGAAGAGATAAGTAAAGAGGCATTTTGGATCTAGAAGACTTGCAGTAGAAGATGCTGTAGCTTTGCAGTACAATTCTTAAGATTTTCTGGATTCTAATTTCAGTGAATTTGTATAATATTGGGATTTCTATTTAATGATTCTCACAAATACGTGCTGTCTGATATAGCCAACTAGCCAAATCACCTCCTTTGTGTCCATTTACATTTCTATCCATTTCTTCTCAAAGGCATCCAGAAATTAGTATCTCCTTATATATATGCAATAATCTGCAAGAGGGAAGTCATCTGGGAAGGTTGAAGCGATCTCCTTTGAAAACTCTTCAGAAGTAAACTACTCATTATCCTTTCCAAGACATGAGCTGTGGCTAGAAAGCTAGAGGTCATCTGAATAGATCAAGATACAATCTGTTCTGAGAAAAAACACTGACATAACGCAAGTTGTTGTTCAGATAAGGAAAACAATTAGAACTTTGTTCTTTATTTAATATGATGAGGAAAGTGGTGGAAAGGGAGAGCCAGAAAGGAATATGGTGTGCCTCCACAGCAGCAAACAGTTATGACCAATTTACTCTCCCTGGAGTAAAGAGGACATTTCTTACATTCTTGATAAAACTTAAGTGCCTGTGTCAACGCTTATAAATAATGTATAAATATTCAGAGAATGTAACAAAATTCATTTGGTTATAAAACTAAAGTTGTACAAGTGAAGCTCAAATTCAATTTGAGCCTTACTCTAACAAAAAAAGAAAATCTCTTTGCTTACCTGACTGTGTCTGTAAACATCTTTCCAGTTACCTGCCACTCTCAGAGTAAAATATCAGGACTGCTACTTTTGTCAGGATTTTTGAGACAGGTTGAATATGGTAGTAAAGTAGAGAGATATCAAGACAGGACCAAAACACTAATATTGAAATATCAAGAATTTCAGTAGAGCTATTTCATTTAAGATGAGATGAGGATAAGAACCCACAACCTTGTATCTGTATTACAAGAATTCTAATTCTTGAGAAATGTCAAATGACTTCATTCATACCATTCCAAGACTGTCATTATCAAAACAACTATTGTTAAGTACATAAGTTTCTTCACCATACTCACTTTGATGGTTTCCACATCACAGTAAAGGGGAGTGTGTGGGAAAGAGAAGCAGTAATGATTGCTGCTCTCTGAAGAGAGAGAATGTCTTATTACTCTTTATCCCTGCTGTGCAGCATTGCTGCTTGCAAAAGTAGCCATTGGCAGCAAAGAGTATCTAAATATTCTTTGTTCTTAACAAAAACATAGACAGTTGATGATTACTTGAAAATGAGCAGACACCTATTGTACAGTGTTGCCTTGAGTAGCTAAGAAAGTGTGCTATAGTAAGAATTAAGCTGAGCGTGCCTGTCTGCTAGCACCAGCCTTTGTGGAACAGTAGATGAAAGAGGAAAGAAAGCAGTTCAATGATTATAGAACAAACAGTCAGAAAGCTGCTCTTTAAACAGTTTCCAAGGTAACTGGCCCTGAAGCTAGAATCTATAAACACGGGTACAAACAAGTTTACAAGTCAGAGATAGAAGGTAATCAATGCAAAATAAATAATTAAAGGAGGATAGTTGAACAAAAGAACATGAAAAATAATGCTTATTAGTAGAATTGTATTAAAAAAATACAACATAGTGGTTTCAGAAAAACAAACACTTCCACTTTCACATGGATGCTTCTGTGCAAATGCATGCAGCATGGAGGAAAAACACAAGGAGTTGTGTGCACACCTGCAGGGCTACTATTTTATTGGCTTCACAGAGATGTGTTGGAATGGAAGGATATAGGCTCTTTAGAAAGAACAGGCAGGTGACACTAGGAGTGAGGTGTTACTCTCTATGCCAATGACCAGATGGAGTGTATGAAGCTCTACCTGGGCATGGATGAGGAGACCCCCAGATACTTACTCATAAAAAATAAAGGGTGGGCAGGTATAGGTAACAGTATAGAGAGAGCATGCTAGAGGATGCCAGATCAGGAAGGCCAAGCAGATTGAGACCCTCCAGAAATAGGAGAACCTCACATTCACAAGCCCTTATGAGGACTTAAATCCCATTCATATCTACTTGAGAGACAACACAGCAAGGCATAAACAATCCAGGAGGTTTCTGGAATGGCTTGATGATAACCTCTTTCTCCAGCTGATAGAGGAGCCAAAAAGCAGAGGGGCTATGTTGGACCTTGATCTCATCAACAAGTGGGAGCTGATGGGGAATGTGAAGCTCAAGGGCAGTCTTGACTTAAATGGCGGAGTTCAAGATCTTTAGGGCAATGAGGAGGGCCCACAGAAAGCTTGCTACCCTGGACTTCAGGAAAGCAGACTTTAGCTTCTTCTGGGATCTACGGACATGGGATAAAGCCCTGGAGGAAAAAGGGACCCTAGAAAGCTGATTAATTTTCAAGGATCACCTCCTCCAACCTCGGGAACAATGCATCTTCACAAAGAGAAAGTCAGGCAAAAACACCAGGATGTTGACTCATGGATGAAGAAGGTGCTCCTGACAAATATGAAGTCTACAGAGGGTAAAAGCAAAGCCCTCTAGTTTACCAGGACATTTCAGTTTGAATATAGTATTATAATTTCAATACTGAGAAAAACATTGAGAAAGAATAAAATTGTCTACAAGAAAAGTACTTGAGGCAAAATTATATGACTTTATGGCAAATTGTATGTATATGTGTGTGCACATCCAATTCATATGTATATATGCTTATATATATACTTATTGACTGTGTGTGAATATTGCTGTAAGTGCAAGAGATCAAACACATAGTACAGTTGATAGAGGATGACAATCTACAAAACAACATTTCATTGGGGCCTATGCATTAATCAAAGAAATATTCTTCTTAATTTTGAATAATATTGTTATCAATTCTTTATTACAAAATATGCCTTTGCAAAGACCTCATTAATCTCTTCCTTATGATTTGCCTGAAATACAGGATGCTGGTTATGGGCCAATATCTTTTTCAGTCCCAGTACTTTTGATGTTGCAGCAAAAGGATTTTTACCAAAGGCAGTAAAAAGAAAGACAAAAAGAAACCAGTTAATATGTCATGTAAATACAAGAAGCTTTGAGCCAAAACAGATTTGACAAACTTACCCATATGATAGATGAAGAACTGACTCAAGAAACTCAAATTACTAAGGAGGATTTTGTGTACATGTGTATTATCAACATGAACATAATGTCTGCATGCATGTTTATGAAACTGACAACAACTTGAAATAGTCTTGCTTGTTGGTAATTTAAAGATTTGAATTTTCAAGAGTGACAATTCTCTAAATTTTTCTGCTGCATTGAACAGAATTTAGGGGAACAAACAGAAGGAAAGGAGAAAAAAAAATCAGTTCTGAAATCTGAATCTTCATCCAGAGACACCTGATTTTACATCAAAGGTCGCTAACTGCAGTTGCAAAAATGACACTATCAGCTCAGATAGCTCTATGACTAATAAAAAAGGAAAAAGCAGGTTGTGGAAGAAAAGGAAGTGAAACCTATGTTTTTTCCTTACACCTAGTATCCAAAGAATAATATTCTCAGCTTCATGGGCAGCTTAGCCAGCCGAGGCTAAAGATAAATGTTACAACATCACAGGATTTGCTCCAAACAACAGGATAAACTTTGCTCCATAAAACCAAATCTGACACTTCAAAGAGACATGGTGTAAAACTGACTTTATCAGCAATGTACTTCACAAACTGCTGGAATCTGGCTGCCTGAACTCCAGCTAGTGGATGAGGTACTGCCATGGTGAAGGCTAGTAAAAGGGGGTTAAATAAAGGGCAAGGCTCTACAGAGAAATTAAAGTTGAATCTATAGAAATGGTGCAGTATAATTTTGAAAATTCTCCCGGAAATACATCTCTACTTAATGTTCACAAACAAAATTTCTAACTGTATATTTAATTGTATCTTAAAATTACTCAAATAAAGAGAATTTTCTCACTTCAAAAAGCTGAAAGTTTTCTGTTTAATGCTAATGTCACCTATGAGTATTTAAGATTTTTGTTTAAGATTAATCTTTAACAAGAGTTTATTTCTAAAGGCTTATTATAGAAGTTTCATGTTTCTTTCCTGTTTGTTTTATGTAACAGATTTTTTGTTGTATTGTTGTTAAGATGCATTTTAAACTATCAGGGTATGCCTGTCCAAAGTCAAGGTGGTGGAGTGGAACTTCTTGTTGTAAAAGTAAACACAATGCACAAAAGAAAAGAAAAAGGCAAAAGCAAAACAAATAAGCAACTTTGATTATTAAAAAATATACTTCCATGAGAATTTCTTACACATCTCTTTTTAAAGTTCAAAAATTTTAAAGTATATTAGGCAACACTTTTGTTACCTCAAGATGGTTTGAGCATGGAGCTAACAGTCTCTAGAAGGTGCAAGGAGCCCAAGCTTTTTGGTGCTTGACTATCTAATACATACAAAAGTACTCAAATATTTAGGTATTTAAGTAAGTAGATATTGCACTAATATGTATAACTCTTCCTAACTTGTTTATGAGAGGAAGTTAACATATACCTTAACATACAGGATATGCTTATCTCATTATTAATGGCTGCTTACTGAAATCAAGGTAGCAGGGATCTCTGAACAAAAACAACCAACTCCAAACACCCAGAAACTGTTGTATTATACTAAATTAAATAAAAAAATCAGCAAGTGTTAACATGTAGTGGGAAGAACAAACAGGAAATCAAAGTTTAGGCTGGATCAACTCCATTTTAGGACAAGAAATCTAACATAGAAAACAAATTTAAACCATTTACTTTGATAATAACTAGTCTTATGTTTAAATGGGACTGACTGCCTTTTGGAAGCTGGTATGTAAAGTCTACAACTAAAAAGTCTCAGAAATCTTGCTCTAATATCCATCAGGAAGAGCACAGGTAGCCTAATGATTATGTGATCCTTTTCATAGTGCCTATTTTTTACAATTAACATCATCATATTTCTATCATATTTTTGTGTACTCTTCTGCAAGCCCAGAGAGCTTATATTCCAGGATTTTGTATCTACTATCTTTCCCCAGTAGCAAAAAGTAACATAGAAAAGAAAATCTGATTCCCAGCAGGGAAAGATTTATTAAAAACTTCCTAAAATGTCAGAGAGAAAAAAAATTATAAGCATATTAATGTCTGTGGGTTTTTTTTTAATTATTATTGACTCTCTCCTTCTCTTTTCTCCTTCTAACTTAGTTTCTAAGATTTAAAACAAAAATAAAGATTACATTTACTGATGTAATCAACTTTCAGCTTTCATTCTTTCTACCATGAATTTAATGCAGCGAATTTTAGAAGTTTCTTAAAGCAAGTGTTTTTATCATTGCACATCTTGAATCTTGGGAAAATTGATGAATCTTTGATACTATATTATTTCTATCATTGTGCAACCTGTAAAAGATGCGACACTTGCAACCTACAAAGCCTTCAGTCTTTCAGAGAAAACACATATAACAGAATTTCAAACTTCTGAGGACTTCACCATCTGCACGTTTCATTTTGTGTCTTAAAACTAAAGCAAACAATCTTAACCTGTTTCATTCTGATGTTAACTCCTTAAAGACTGCTATGAGACTCACAGGGTCCTGACTGTTGCACCATATCTTGCATGGTGAAATCAGGACCACTATGCACAGGACATCCTGAGGATTTTCCTCCTTGTTTTTATACTTATCAGACAATAACCCTCCTACTTCTTCTGATTTAATGTTTACTGGAGAGCAGGGCAGGAAGAGAGAGAGAGAAGGAGAGAAGCGTAAGAAATATTCTTGCAATGGTAAATATAGCCAGCTGTCAAAAAACTTGTAAAAGCCATTGTAATTTGTTTACAATACAGGGCCAACAAGAGATGATACATATACTCAAAGCAAATGAACCCCATAACAACTGGAAAAACAAACACACTATTTAGAGTTAATTTAGGGAGACAGAAATTTTATCTAATCAGATATCAATTAGCTAACGATAGGTCAAATGCTGCTGACAGAAGGATTTGTGATCAAGATGTCACCCCTATTGTGACTAGCAGGTCTAGCGCAGAAGCTGCAAAAGACCAAGAAAGCTTCAGTGAAGACATGGTCTCCAGGATACCCATTTTCCAACTTACTTCTATCAGACACTGTCAGATTGCTTTAATAGTCTAAGATACATAGTGTAGAGATAATAAGCTGAAAGTGACCAATTTTCTAAGGGAAAAAATGAGACAGGAGTAAGCAACTAACAGCTGCCAATTAGAGTTAAATGATACTATCAGGCTACTTACCTTACAGTTGGTGAATGACAGTGTAACAGGTCTGTACAACTCTTCAATCTGCCCTTTTGTATATAGATGCCATAAAAAAGAAAAAAGAAAGAAAAGGGAAGGGAAAGAGAAGGGAAAATGAAAGGGAAAACGAAAGGAAAACAAGGGAAAGGGGAGGGGAGGGAGGGAGTGCAGTTGAAGGGAAGGGAAGAAGGGAAGAAGAAGGGAAAAAGAAGGGAAGAAGGGAAGGAGGGAAGGGAACGAAAGGAAAAGGAAAAGGAAAAGGAAAAGGAAAAGGAAAAGGAAAAGGAAAAGGAAAAGGAAAAGGAAAAGGAAAAGGAAAAGGAAAAGGAATTTTTTCATCTCTGCTAGAATTAATTTCTAATGGCAGTCTACCATATGATTTTTTTTTTCTCCCTCACAGAATCCTGAACTATTCTTGATTTTCCATAGTAATACTCAAAATTAGCCTATTGTGATGAGGTAATGGATTTTAATGTGAAAGACACTGTACTTTGGCAAGAGAGATTTTGTGGGAGACATGGGTGAGAAGACAAACTATGATCAGCATTGCAATCTCGTTATGATAACATTTCTAATATTTCTTAAGATGGGTTTCTACTATGGGAGGATTCTATTTAAACTGTCTAATCTGGTTTTACACTAGTCTGAAGTAATATACTTCCTTAAGTACATCCATATCTATCTTTTTTCTCTCTTTCCTATAATTTGGTCTGTTGTGGTTTAAGCCCAGCCGGTAACACAGAACCACACAGCCGCTCGCTCACTGCCCCCCTTTTCTCTCCCCACTCCTGGAAGGATGGGGAGGAGAAACAAAAGAATGTAACTCCCATGGGCTGAGATAAGAACAGTCCAGTAACTAAGGTATAACACAAACCACTACTGCTACCACCAATAATAATAATGATAAGGGAAATAACAAGGGAAGAGAATACAACCAGTTCCCACCCACTGACCAATACCCAACCTGACCTGAACAGTGATCTAGCCCTTCTGGGTAACCGCCCCCAGTTTATTTACTGGGCATGACGTGCTTTGGTATTGAATACCTCTTTGGCTAATTTGGGTTAGGTGTCCTGTCTCTGCTTCCTCCTGGCTTCCCCTCCTCCCTGGCAGAGCATGAGATTCAGAAAGTCCTTGGTCAGACTAACCATTACTGAGCAGCCACTAAAAACATCGGTGTTATCAGCGCTGTTCCCAGGCTGAGAGTCAAAACCACAGCACTGCACCAGCTACTAAGGAGAAAAATGACAGCTACTGCTGAACCCAGGAGAGGTCTCATAAAATTTGTATTGACGTTATGCATAAAATAAAGGTATTGTGACCTGTTCTCCCAATTACATGAATTGTTTCTGAAACACAATAGCATGGCAATGGTCCCTGCCTTTAAAAATATTGTGATTATTTCACTTAACCTTTATTCTTAAATTTAATCCACCTGCTTGTAAACCAGAAAATTAAATAACCCATTGCAGGATGAAAGAAAAATTGCAAACTCTCCCCAGTTCATGAAGAATGGTCAGGGGGAAGAAATGAAGTATTTTCTTCCTGGGATTTCTGTAACATATTAGCTGGCCTTCCAGGTATGACAGAGCACACAGTACTAGCTCACAGGATGAGATGCATATTTATATTTCATAGTGACTGTGAGAACTGGAGAAAATTCCTAACCTAGAATTCTCCAGTGGAAGCTTCCTTTTATCCTTCAGTCTCTTATCCTTCATTCTCCTTCATCCTCCAGCCTTCTCCTCCTATACATGTAGAAAAAGAGTAGGAATCTAGCTTATGTCACAAGACATTGTTTCCTTACCGTGTAGCCTTCATAGATAATTCAGGAAAAAAAGATACCCTTTGTTTAGAAGGAAAAATGTGGCAAACGGAGATCAGAGAAGACAACTAAAAAAAAAACCCCTTTTATAGTCTTTGCTGAGTAGGGTGTCTGACAGAGAAAGGAAATTATGCAAAATGAAAACTTCCATTTTTAAAATACTAAATAAATACAAACCATTGCTAACATCACACACTGAAGTATGTAAATAGAATCTCCTTTCTTTTAATACAGGAACTGAGGTAAAAAGAGATATTAAGTGGTCTAAATTTGTAATAAAATCACTTGTTAAACAGAAATTGAACTCAAATGTTCTGCACTCCAGCCTTGGACTCAGCCTTGGAAGTGTGATAGGTCTAACACACAGAAGAAGAAACAGGGTAAGCTACAGTAATGGCTAATAGAGTTTTCATGTCATTAGCAGAGCCCACTCAAGTATCAAAACCAAATAACTGACTGCTAATAGAGGAGCAATAATATAAATGTTAACTCACAGTCATCAATATATTCAGAATAAAACCATCTTCCCCTGAGCAACATTTTGACGTCCTATTAGTAAAAAGCTACGCTGGGAAGCAGGTAATAATGACTGTAATCTATAGTATGACTGCTATTTACTGTTTCCTTCTCACTTTTGAGAAGGCAGGAAATGTGTACTGAAACCAAGGGACCCTAAAACTTTTCTATCCTCTTACCATATAGGAAGCCCAAAACCCATCATACCACCACCTGTATATGTATAGAAGTTACAGGACTTTAAAAATTAAATAAAATCTATGTCTGTACAGCTATATTTTTCCATAGTGAAACTCACAAATAACTTCAGAACAGAATACTTGACAAAGTATATAATAAACAGCTTACATATCCAAAGTCTAATTACCAGTAGGCTGTGATTGCAGACTAAAAGGTAAAGATACCACTAAATATATAGTGTTTGTTGCTTTTCACTTTAAGTTTCACACATTATAGGTACTTTTGCTGCAAGGTACATTGCTCTTTCACTCAACATGGTTTTTAATTCAATACATTATTTAAAGGTACAGATGGGCAAACCACTTCTGTTAGAACCAGAACTCTCCAAACAAGGTCTAAACTCTAACATCATGAAATTATCTTGATAGGGTTTATTCGACCAGGTGTGTGAAGAACTGGAGTAAGCTGACACCAGGGATGAGACAGGACTGCATTCCTGGATCCCTATACAAGGCTAATGTCAGGGCTGGCTGCAGAATAATTACTGGCAGAAATTCTGTGCACCATTTTCAGAAAAAAAGTCAGCAGGTGAGCAATGTACAAAGCTTGACCTTAGCTGCCAAGCTGTCCACCTCCCTTCCATGTCAGGAATAAATTTATTCCCTTTGCCAAGTCCTCACTGGAGACACAATCTGTCTGACCCTTTATAATTCTTCCAGACCTTACTTTCACTGACAGCTAGCCTTGCAGCTTTTACTCCAGTATCAAATTTTCCTGGTTTTTGCACCTGAAAATGGAGACCTGTAAGCCTACCTAGTCTTTCATATACCTGTTTCTGCTATCTTTGAAACAATAGCAAAAACAGTGACTATACTGCTAAGCATTTCTACTACAAACCAGAATGTAGATTCAGGCAATCTGCAGACAAGTTTGGAGGACAAGTATGTTGCTATAAAGTAACAATCATCCAGCCAGCAAAAATATTTCTGATATAAAATACTTCTGTAATCCAACTGAATCTGAAGACTTAATCTAGTCTGATCTCTTATTTATCACTCCCCTTCTAGTTTCTTCCTGTGTCTGCTTTCTGATTCCTGGTTTTGGCAATGTTGCTACTAAACATAATAATCTCAAGAAATGTATGAGCTACAAATAACTGCTAGTTTAGATGAGCATCACTATGTGCATGCCATGTTCTCATATTTCACCTTAGACTGATTACTGCCATAAAAATGATACTGAGCTGAATGATTCAGTAGTGGCCATGCTTGCATTCTTATATGTTAGCCACTTATTGTGATTTACTTAAATCAGAGGTATACATATGAGAGAAATTTTGCTTGTTCTATTGTCAAAACTAGAAAAGCTTAAAGCATATTCCTAGGTTTATATTATTTCAGCTTAGCAGACAGAAATTTTCATTCATTTCTAGGACAAAGCTGCAAAGCTTACATGTTTTAGAAACAAAGTCTAATGAGCAAATACAATTAGACTCTTTTAGATTTTACTTATCTAGAAATAGCCCTAAACTAAACTCAGTACATGTTGTCCAGTGTGTCCAAAACCCATTAAGTCATTAATGTATATCGACGGTGCTGGAGAATGAATTCACAATTGACATACCATAATGGCAGTAGCTACCAGGAGCCAAATTCTTAACTTCCATATGGTAACTCAGCATGGCTGGAGTACTGGAGTCATAATTTAGATTGTTTGGCATAGGGTCAGCCCTAAAGACAGAAAGCCATTGTTGTTCCTTTGTGTAACTTTGCTGTGGGCCTACAGAACTCATTTATGGCACAAAAAAAGCAACCAAAGAAAAGCCCATACATACATTAAAACCAGTACCTCTCATGCTCACTAGAAGTAGTAGATTTTTATGAAACATTTCAGAAAAAAATACTTCAATATACCTATATTTTTTTCCCTTACAGAGCAGTAAGCAGTATGCTGGAACTTTGGCAGATGGCAGATCTATATAGTGACACATGATAGTCGCAGAAAATCAGTTTTCTCAAAATCACAAGGGTACCAGAAAGTTCCAAGGCCTCAGAGGCTTAAAAACACTGCACACAGAAATTAGGTCTTTGTGTACATATACACAAATATATATATATTTATTCTAAAGCCCTAAAATCCATATATTCATGTTTCACAGTACACCAGTTTCTATTTGGTCTTGTTCATCCTAGTAACTCAGCTGTGTTGTGTCAGTCAAATACAAATTAAGAATCTGTTCTACTTTGGAGTTTACCTACAACTTTTGCAAATACTTGCTTATGTGTGGACTTTTCACAGAGAGACAAAAGGCTCCTGCACTTGATTAGTTTGTTCTGCACAGAGAAAGTAATCTGAACAAAGTTACTATGCCTGCTGGGATACAGACCTTGGATACCCCGAACAACGCACAAATATCCAACAGGATATCTGAAAAGGCATGTAACTACCGATAATCTCCCATATGTCATGATGATAAGCTCAGACAGGATGAGAGAGAGTCTGCACTGAAACATTATTTGTCTCTCTACAGTAAGTTCTGGG
The DNA here is from genome assembly GCF_012275295.1 of Melopsittacus undulatus. Lineage (NCBI taxonomy): Eukaryota > Metazoa > Chordata > Aves > Psittaciformes > Psittaculidae > Melopsittacus > Melopsittacus undulatus. The sequence continues at coordinate 56,478,034 of NC_047529.1, read as the reverse complement.
GAAAGATAAGCTCTTTTCCCTTAGAGCATTCCCCTCATAATTAGTTGTTAATTATATCATCTATCTTCATTTATGGTCTTACAAATGTGTAACTATTATGTGTAACTATCATTATCTTTTCTGACAGCTTGCTTTCTTTCATGAATGACTTTCATATTAAAAATATTCTTTATGGACAGAACATACTATGATACAGGAAAAAACTTTAAAACCAGAAATTTAAGATTCAGGAGAGAACAGGCAGTTGCTTGATAATTGTTTACTCTGTAGCAGCGAATAAGAAGTAGTACAGCCTGTAATTCTAGTTATTCATTTATCTGGTTTTATAATAAGCCATTGTTACAATTTTTATTGGCATTTCTATTTTGTCATTAAGTGTCATGGATTGATAGAGATTATTCAGCTCATCCTTCTGGGATCATATTCATGAGAAAGCTAATGAATGGCAGTGAGAAATACAGCAACCATAAGGAAGAGTCAACTAACCATCTAGTGCTCAGAAAACACATCCTACTGATTAGCACTATCCTTTAGCATCCCAGATGTCTGAACAAATGGAACATCAACAGACAGGCAACAAGTCAGGTGTAATCATAAGGACTGTTGATGTCTTTTAATATCACATATGTGAAGCACAAGATCAAGCTTTGGGGAGTAAAATACTTTGTCTCTGAAGTATAAACAATAGGCTAAGAAAGATGCAGCCAGGAATGGAAGTGCTATATGTGTGCTATACTGTAGAGAGAGACAAAAGTTCCAAACAAACCTTATGGAAGCACTGCATGGTTACCAGCATTAAAATGGGTTCACAAGCCATTTACCATGGAAGTGACAGGCTGCTTGACTAGGAATGAAGAGTTAAGCAAAAGTATTTTAGCTACATTGTAAAACTAATGTTAAGACCTCAGAATGAACATCTTACAGATCTTAGTCTAAATTATTACTTAATTGAATTGATCAGGAAAAATACTGAGAAAGCAAAAGTCTAGAAACAATCTTTCCAGCACAGGTCAGACTCATTTATACCAACAGTGTATTTTCCCTCACTTTACTCCTTTGTAGGGATACACTCAATGGAGGCAATAATAAGCTCCAGCTGGGAGGCATCTTGATTTTTTTGTTTGTTTTAACTAACTGGGTACTCCTACTGCATGGTGATACAAGCACTTCAGCATCATCACAGTAATATACAAAATGTAATAAGTCATAGCAATAAGCAAAATTACTGTTTTGCATTTTAATATATACATTTTTAATCACCTTTTGTTGGACCTTTGTTCTTTGGTTTGCATGTTTTCTTTTCTAAATAGATTAAAAATTATGAACAGAAAATACACTGCATATTTTACAGATATTAAGACAGGGGAATTAGACTCTTTGCAGATGTGCTATAGCAATTATTGAACATGAATACTCAAGTAATTACTATGTTAAATACCTTATTCAAATAGGCAGAGTACAAATTAAAGCTACCCTAGTCTGTCTGAAATTCACAGCTTGCTCTGAAGTGGTAATTTTGTCTATTTTTTGTTTTTCCTTTTTAATAGAAAACATTCATGTTCATTGTTCTAAGCAGAACAGCCTCAGTTTTCTCCCTCTTACTGCCTTTGACTTCATACCAAGAAGGAGAGGGTGTATTGCTCGAGTTACTAAACAGAAACAAATAGAATAAATTTAAATAGACTAACAAGAAAGAAAAAATTACAAGAAAGTTGTAAATGCACCATCCCTGGCAGTGTTCAGGGCCAGGTTGGATGGAGCCTTGGATGACATGGTCTAGTGTGAGAAATCCCTACCTAAATGGAACTAGATGATCTTAAGGCCCTTTCCAACCTTAACTATTCTACGATTTAACGCAGTATAAATGGAATGCGGAAACAAGTGGTATAATAATTTATTTTTTTTTCCACTCTGACTATATCCCATGACAAAAAGACAGAAAACTTACACTCCACCTGACTAAAATGAGTAACAAAGGGTTGTTCGGGATGAAACACATGGATTCTAGTGGAGCAAATCCTGAAATTTCAGGTATGTAAAGTGCCTTCTTCTCTTATCATAGAATGCAAATCTAATTATCTATTTGATCTGCCATTCATAATAATCCACAAAAAATGGATATCTTAAAGTGTATAGACTGCAGGAGTTCTGCCCTTTAAATATCTTAGCATTAAAAGAATAAGATATTCTGCTTAACATCAGAAACAAAACTTTCTTAGGAAACTAAGGAAATTGCTGACTACAGGGATAGGTGACACCTGAGGATTTAAATGTTGTACTTTAACTAAAGCAGCCATTACTTACCCAAGTTATCTGTGGAACTGATGACATCTTAGGAGGAGAAATGATGGATACATGTCATTTTAGAGTCCAGTGCAGAGCCACAAAGATGATTAAGGGAGAGGGACACCTCCCTTATGAGGAGAGGCTGAGAGAGCTGGGTCTCTTTAGCCTGGAGAAGAAGAGACTGAGGGGTGACCTCATCAGTGTTTACAAATATGTAAAGGGTGGGTGTCAGGATGATGGAGCTAGGTTTTTTTCAATGATATCCAGTGGTAGGACAAGGGGCAATGGGTGTAAACTGAGGCATAGGATGTTCCATGTGAACATCAGGAAGAACTTCTTTACTGTGAGAGTGACAGAGCACTGGAACAGGTTGCCCAGGGGGGTTGTGGAGTCTCCTATGTTGGAGATATTCAAGGCCTGCCTGGACAAGTTCCTGTGTGATGTATTCTAGGTTCCCCTGCTCTTGCAGGGGGGTTGGACTAGATGATCTTTTGAGGTCTCTTCCAACCCTTGGGATTCTGTGATTCTGTGATTTAAGTATTTTTACATAGGCAGATTTTGGAGGAATATCATAACAATTTAATGCAATACTATGTAATCAATATATCAACACTGCATTAAGTTCATCTTAAAATAAGAATATTGTGTAATAAATTCAGGATATATAAACTCAGTAATTTTTATCATAAGAAAACCATGTTTGGTTCTGGATAGTACTTGGACAATGTATTTGAAAACAGATTAATATGGCATGGTACTGTTTTAATGATTCTAGTAGACTGAATTGGTAACCAGCAAAGCTAAAGATAGTAGGAGAGCAAAAGAAAAGGGACATGGAATATCCAAATTCTTACAGTGTATGAGTGAATTTTTCAACTAGAATATTCCTCAAAGAGGTAAAAGAATATTTCAAGCTTCAGACTTTCCAAAATTCCAGACTTTGCAAGCTTCAAAAAGTATGTACAAAATGCTAAAATGAAGATAACTCTGAAAATGAAATACAAATATATTTAGGGAGAAAATCATGCTGTTTGCTTTAGACCTTTTAAAGTTACTGACCTAATCTAAGCTAAAATGCTGAACAGAGAAAGAGATTATTCATCAGAACGCTGGTGAGACACCGGAACAGGTTTCCCAGAGAAGCTGTGGCTGCCCCATCCCTGGAAGTGTTCAAGGCCAGTTTGGATGGGGCTTTGAGCAACCTGGTCTAGTGGAAGGTGTCCCTGGCATCAGGGTTGGAATTGGGTGATCTGTAAGTTTCCTTCCAACAATAACCATTCTATGCACAGAGACCAGCTCTTCTAGCAATTCCAATGCTACATTAGCTACAGAAGTGAACTAAAAGAATTGATCAGTTCAGATGACTAGCTTCTCTCTGAAGCTAGGTAAGATGAATGACATGGTTAAAGAGAGGTGGATGAGTGATTTCAGATTTATTTAAGACATTTTGTTTTTGTTGCTTGCTTAATATTAATTTTATATATTGTCAACCATTTCCAAGGGCTGGAATGAAGTCTTTTGAGAGCTAAAGTATGGCATGTTGTAGGATATCAACAGCCATATTTGTTTGTCTTGGACAATTCCTACTAAATCAGGATTTAAATGAGAATAATGACTAGCCATTTTGTGGTCTAGAAGCAAAGGAAGGAGTAGTTAGGCTATGACACATTTGTTGGAAAGCCAGAGTACACATCAAGCTAAACATCAATGCCTCATAAAATTCATGTTATAAAATTAATTCAAGTAATTACTTTAAACCATGGCTTTAATGGCTTTAAAACATGATGAAAGAATTTGTAACAAAAAAAACATAAGACTAATGACAAAGGACTCAGCGTGATTGGCTAAAACGCTTAGGGCTAGGTCTAGTTGTGTTTAACAATCTAATTTCTGTACAGAAATGTCACAAAGGGATCACAGAGATTAGAAAAACAATAAAGAACAAACATTGCATGTAGTTTCATAGGACCTAATTTAAAGAGAAACTTTCTGGGGAATAAAAATATCCACTCCTAAACTTCATGCCTGAAATTTAATAATCACAAAGATGTGTTCTCCCTTTCTGAAATTTAAAAGGGACTATAGTGTTCTGATCTAGAGTCAGCTAATAAACTTTCTGTGATAAATATCAATGTTAAGCAGATGGAAATCTGTAACATAGGTGTTATATCTTTAAAAAAATATCCAATAACAAAAGAGTCCTGCTATTGGGGTAGAATCAACACAAGCTTGTATCGTCAGCAATAGCCATGGACTAAAAGAAACCTGAGGTAATATTAAATGTCAAAGATGTTAAGAAAGTAGCAATCATTTTGTTTATATCAAGTTATCTGAAAGCACTTCAAAGACAGTGTTGCTATAAATATTAACACACATCCAGCATATTTTAAATTTATAAGAATAACTCCTCCATAAAACTGTTTTGCAGGCAGAAAACTGATAAATAAATGCTGCATACCTGAATTTTATTGTTTATTGTCTGAAAAATATAACTGGGCCTAACAAATAAATTTTTAAGTTTAAGAAGCACAATGAAATAGAACACACATAAAATACGTTGTACTATAGCTTTTGTGTTCAATCTCCCTAGTTTCAGGAAAATTTTTCAAGAAACCAGGTTCTAGTACAGTCTAAAAACATTTGTTTTTCAGTTAAAAAAAAAAAAGGAATCAGCTGAAAGAGTTAAGTCTGATTTTTTTTTTCACCACTATATAAAACCTTTAGAGCATGAAAGTGTAAAAGGAAATGTTTACATTTAAATAATTAAACATACAGGTTTAAAACAACCATTACCGCTACACTTTATCAAATAAAACTGAACTGGTACAAATACAGCAGGAAGAAAAAAAGGAGCCAGAAAATCGAAGCATTTATGGAGGAGGATGTTAATGACAGCAATTAAAGAGATGAGATGCTACCCTTTTCACTTTTTTTTTCCATAATTCATATTATTGCTTATTTTTCATTTCATTCAATTCTCATCATGCTTATTTTTTCCATAATTCATAACAGGTAACTCTTGCCTCAAAGATCATATTAAAAATATCCTTTTAGAGAAGATTTCTAAATCAGCTCCTTAGCCCGATAGATGCATAATTCCCCCCTAAGTTTGAAATCCATCAAACCTCAGCAGGGACAAGTCACCACTTAATACTAGCACATCTTTAGGTCAAAGCTAATATATATATATATATATATATGTGTATATATATATATATATGATTGAAGAAGATAGTTTTCAAGAAAATCAAAATATTTAGGTAATTTAACTCGGTTAGCAGTGATACAAATTTAAATAGGAAATCTGCCTGAAACAGTAAGACTCATAGCTTTACAACATTGATCATACCTTGTTTCAGGGAATTATTTATGTGAATTTTACTCTGAATGGAAGTATAACTTTGTCTCATAAAATAAACTTTACCTCAAATAAACCCCCCAAAAGACAAAGCAAACAAAAAAACCAGCAAAAACAAACAACCAATAAATCACCTAATGAAAACCCAAAAACCAACACCCCCTCCCCCCCCAAAAAAAAAAAGTAAGTAGATTTGTTAAAAAAGAAGTTCTCTGGCAGAATGCAACTAGAACACACTTTTTTTTACTAATTTGGGTCATGATTCTTTGTTATTTTAGTCAACAGCAATATTTTAAAAATCCTATAATCCAGTTCCTTTAGATTTTGCGGTGGTTTAAGACTAAAAAAAGATTTTGTGAACATAAATGTGCATGTTTTAAGTTACATTCAACAAGTTAGTTCCATGTATTATGAACATCAAAACAAAGACCCAGATTTCAGATTGTATGATCACACTTTGGTTTAACTAGGATATCAATAAAATAATTAAAGGTTCAGGGTACTACATAACAGCGAAGTTACTTCATGACTTTTGGTATTTTGAGGTTTTTGGGTGTTGGTTATTTTATTTTTTTTGTCAGTTGTTCTGGGGTTTTTGTTTCCTGCTTTTTTCGTCATGCAGCTGTGTTTCTGTACAACAGTCTCTTTAATAAAACACCTCTACACTTTGCATTTACAAACTTCACTGCATTAATACAAAGCTGAGGAAGCAACCAGAACACCTGGAGGCAAGCAAGCTGTTAAGACCTTATATGGCTCATACAAGAAAGCTTTCCATGACAGGAAGATGTTTCAACACGTGAAAGCTGAATAACTTTGTTTATTGCAGAAAATGATAACCAGATCATCACATTAACATGCGGAATTCTACTAAGGAAAATTCTTGTCACTGCATGAAAATTAAATCAGTGATGCTTCAGAGTATCTACTGTCATCATATCAGCATGTGAATTACACGGATTCCATCAGGATTTTGTGCCTTTTATGAACTGCAGCATACAACTAATTTAATCCAGAATGTAACTCTTTGAATTGTACCATGGCTTTAATGTACATCCACATTAACACAATTCCTAGGATATTGGAGAGGAAAAAATGTAAGCTAGTAAATAATTATAAAAAAAAAACCCAAAAGACACCCCGCACTCAAAAAAAAAAAATAAAATAAAAACACACACACAAACACACAAAACCAAAACCAAACCAAACCAAAAAAACGCACAAAACCACACACTCCCCACTCTCCCCCACAAAACGGAACAGGAGGCATTATTATTAATATGATAGTTACCTAGTAATTGAGTTGCAAGTCTCTGAACTTAACATAGGAATGAGCATGGTATAATTGTCTTCTAAGCAAATGAGAGAACAACATTTTCATGAGAAAGTGCATTGCTCTATGATATTTTATTTCTAACAGTATGTCATGGTTTAAGTCCAGCTGGTAATTCAGAACAGTTTCTCCCTCCCTCCCTCCGCTCCCAAAGGGATGGAAAGAATGTAACTCCCACAGCTGACATAAGAACAGTCCAGTAACTAAGGTATAATACAAAACCACTACTGCCACCACCAATAATAATAATAATCATAAGGGGAATAACAAAGGGAGAGAATACAATTGCCCACCACCTGCTGACTGATACCCAGCCTGACCCTAGCAGCGATTTGGGCTTCTGGGTATCTCCTCCCCAGTTTATATACTGGGCATGATGTGCTGTGGTATGGAATACACCTCTGGGTAGTTTGGGTCATGTGTCCTGTCTCTGCTTCCTCCTGGCTTCCCCTCTTCACTGGCAGAGCACAAGAGACTGAAAAAACTTCGATAGGAGTAAACATTACTTAGCAAGAACTAAATACATCAGTGTATTATCAGCATTGTTCCCAGACTAAAGTTGAAAGCACAGCACTGCACCAGCTACTGAGAAGAAGAAAAAATGCTATTTCTGAGCCCAGAACACAATACAGTAAAACTAAAATGATTTTCTATACAAGTAGAATTTAAAGCACAACTACTAACAAGTATTAGCTTCAATTTCATAATTCATTTTTCAGAACATCTGAAGAGACCAAACTGACCTGGAGCAATCAAAGTCATAATGATAACCAGAAGACAGAACTGAATGTTACCACTACGATAGGAATGGTATGGTCCACTAGTTGCCCCAAATGGTCCAGAGGAAGGAAATTAGCTCAGCAGACATTCCAGCCTTATTCTATGCCTCCTAAGTATAAAACAATGTATAAAAGAATCCATATGTTCCTTGAGATCTTTCAAGTCCCAGCTGCCATTAGCTCCTTGCTTCAGTAAAACACAGTGAATTTAATAACACCCTGAGCATATTAATGGCAAGCATTTGATGGTGCCAGCAACAGCACTGCTTTTTTCATTCAGTATATTTCTGCATCAATAATCTGTGAACATCTTGTAGCAAATTTTCATGTATTTTTTGTTGACCAATTTAGCAGAAAAGGTTTTGGCAAAGCAGATCTCTGAGTGTGTTAGTTTAAGTAAAAATAAAAGCTTTTGGTAGCTGTACATAGAAGGTTACAATTGCAAATTAATGATCTGATCTAATAGCCATCTATGTAGCTAGAAATTTTCAGAACAAATCACTAGATCTTAGTTTCATAAGGATACAAACTTTTGATCTTAAGAGAAATGACAGCAAGAAAAACATTGTCCTTAGTAAAGTGTAAAAATTTTCACTTGATACAATCACTTTAATAAATCATGGGATTATGAAGAAAAAAATCTTATATTTATGTTTATTGTAAGAAGTTACCCTACACTAACTACAGAATCAGGCTCTTCTGATAAACATTTTTCTTCATGAAACCTGGTTGCATTCATGTGTTAAATTTCCTGCAGCTGATCTTTTACTGCATCACTATGATGTAATTCCTGGGGAAAAGAACTATAATGTAATTCTTTTGACTTTATTAGTTTGGTAATCAATTAAAATGCTCATCATTTTCAGAAAACTGTCAGGAGACCTACAGTGAAAACCAATACACTTAGTATAGTCTAATTAGCTAAATTGCGATATTTAATAAACGAGACACCTACCTGCAGTGACGATCAAATGCTGTCACTAATCTTGGACTACAGGGGATTTTTTCTTTTTTTCCCATTTTTATGATACTTGCAAAATGCTAATTTTAATGGGATTTGTGCAAACACAGAGAATGTGCTCTATATATCACGCATTCACACCATATTTTCCCACACTGAAAATGACAATACTTGGTGCTTTTTGTAAAATAGATATAATAAGCAAATTAAAAATTTACAAGGGAGGTCGTTACACTTCTAAAACAATCTTGATTAAACCCAGATTTTTAGACCAGCTGAATAGCTGCCAGAGTATTCACAGTTCATCTCATAGTAAACCTGACCCTGAATCTCAGTCCACAGAGACGTTGGCTGAAAGCGTGTGTCATTGCTCCTGAGCAAGTACTGAAGCATTGTAATACAACAACAGAAAAAAAGGTATGTATGCGTCAACTCGTATATAACTAAAAAGGCTGAAGATTTCAGCTTTGAGTGCTTAAAGTTTTTCATAACTTCGAGAAGCTGACATTGAAGTTTTTCCATGTAATTAAATAAGGCTATTTTCTCCATTACTAATATAGATTTACTACTGAAGATAAAACTTAATGAAGACCAGGTTTTAAATGACTTCCCATATTAGATACAGCTCTAAATTTTATTGCTATTTCTGTTTTGCATGCTTTTATAAATTGCTGTTCAAAAGCTGAAAAAAATGCAAGAGAAGAGATGATATAGCAAGGGTTTATGATGCTTTTGGCTATGTTTTATTGAGGTACAAAATACCTCAGTCTTCTGCTGCTGTACAACAGGAATGCCTCGGCTTCACTTTAAAGCCAAAGGCAAAATAACTTTCTCTTGTCATTGAATGCATCTGTAAATACTGAAGGCAGAAACAACTTGCTTGTAAACATCATTACATAGCATTCTAAGACAAAAGAGCAATCTTGACAGATACTTTGTGATGTTCATTTAGGCTTGTAATGTCAAAGCCCTCAGTTCTGCCCCTTGGTGTGAACTCTGGAGAGATAGGAAGCTGAAGCATTGCAGAATATTCAGCAAATTTAATTCCATTCTGGCACTAAATATCTAAACTGTCAGTGAAAGTTTTGATTCAGTGTGTGCTCTTGTGTATTTATTTGTTTATTAGTGTGAACAGAGCTCAAGGACCAGAGACAATAAATTTTCAATCCATGCTGGATTTCAGTGAGAAAAGTGTTTTTAGATAGTTAATGCTGACTCCTCTTCCACATTGCCAATAAATATAATTTACTTTAAGTATTAATCGAGCAGACTAGGGGACAGAACTTCCATTAAGCATTATTTTAATTTAAAGATCAGTGAAGTGAGTAAATTTCTCCAATTCTTTATAAGAAACAAGTATCCATCCTTGTAACTGAAGGTATTCTTAGAAAAAAAGATATATTATTAAGGAGATGGGGTTTTTTGAAGGCAAAACCTCCCAGGTTCAGTCTCAAGCATACAAAATCTCCAATTCAGCTTCTTGAATATAAAACATCTATTTTGCAAGGTGAATGAACAAAATATTCATCAGTGAATATTTCCCTCCAGGTATTCTGTCCTCACTAATACCTGCTCCTCTTTACAGCTTGCTCAGGAAAGCATTCAACTGGTATCAGCAACTGTAAGATCTCATACTGACAAATACTATCTATGATCCACTGACTTGCCAGCTAAACATCACTCTGTTTACTGACTTGCCAGTTTTGCCATTCCCTGTAGGACAATCTCTCTAAAGAGCATCCACTTGACTGATGTATTGAAACTCAGTTTTCTGTAGTGGTTCCTGTGTGGACAAACACTAACAAGTTGCTTATACTGTTCAGAGAAAGAAACAAACATAAATATACAAGCTAGCCCCAAATCAAGGAACTTTCTGAAAAAAAGTCTTTAAATATTTATGCTCTAGAGAAATTATAACCTGTTGCGAGTTTCCTATGAACATGTTCAAAAGGAAGCATTTACGTTCGTCTACAATATAAGGATCACTCAGGGAAGCAAGAGTCATGAAGTCCCAGAGTCATTGCATTGGATCTGCCTTCTTCAGAGACAGAAAAAAATTGTCTTTAAAAAAATTAATTCAAAACTAATAAAATCCTGATCACTTCATGCAAACCCCCAGATGGTATCTAACTTTTTAACTGTTGTTAAAGTGACTCTTAGCGTTGGAGTCATGACAGCCATTATATTCTAATTTTCTGAAACCTTGATAAGAACCAATGTTCTTAGTATAGATGAAGTGTAATGAAGCACTTTCTTTCCCATAGGAAAGTCTTCCACTTATATTCGTTGATGCCAGCTAACCTTCACATCTGCTATTTCCCTATTGATTGCTACAACTTGGCAGCTCTGTAGAGTATCTGATGAGGCAATTCTACTCAGTGACACCATTTCCTCTTCAACAAAAGGAATGCAGTAAAGTAACAGTGTGTTTCCTATACTTTCAGAAGAAAAGCTGTGTGGAAATTATGCAGACAAACATGTAGGCATAATTTATTTGTGTGCATGTGGAGAAGAAGAGCATTTGTCCCTTTTATACTGAACCATTGCCTATATAAAATTATGCAAAGTAGAGCTGGTTTTGAATTTTTTAAGTAAATGAAGAGTCATTCTGGGTTCCACTTGAAAAAAATAAATCTCAAAATACATGGTGTTCACTATGGAAATAAGCTTAAAATTAATTATCACTTAAAATATGACCCAAACATATTTACACATCAGTAATATGCATTAGAGAATATCAGGACAAAGAGTATGCCTGTTTTGTTGTCTTTGAATACAATGACATCAAAGATTCTTTTTCCAAGGAAAATAAAATAATATCTTCTTGGCACATACTACACTAACAAAATACCTCATTTGAAATAAACTGTTAAGTAATATCAATTATCTAATAGTCCTCATTTATACTGCTGTGCTGGAAACACCAGCATGACAAAAAAGAAAGCACTGCATGTTTAAAATAAAGATAAAATATGTTTTGGTTTCAAACACAAAGCAAGTAAACCATGGGTGTTTTATTTGAATTTTACTTTGACTTTGCTCTAGTCCAAGCCTCTGGATATGTAACATCTAACCAATTTTATTTTCCTTTTTTTTTTCTTTTCTCTTTTTTTTTTTCAGTGAAACTTCAGATTCTTCAAGCTTTAATGGCTACAATTTGTTCTGTGTATAGTTTTACTTGGAATTAGCTCTTCTTCTTTTCTTTCATTTTTTTTTTCCCGTATGTCTTTAAGCCTAGATTCACAAAGGTATTTAAACATCAAATACCTTCTAAAATAAATGGGAATTTATCTACTAAAGAAACATAGAAATAGGACCATGAAATGAGAATGTAGTTCCATTTTAGGATTTCAGGTTGTACAAATATTCAGTAGCTTACTCTTCTCACAATTAATTTGCTTTAAGTTAAACCAGTATAACTAAGGGGAAAAAAAAACCAAACAAAAACAAAACAAAACAAACAAACAAACACACACCCTTCCCCCCAGAATCCCAAGAAATAACAAACAAACAAACAAACAACCTCCCACAAAAAAAAAAAACACCAAAAAACAAACAAAAAAAACCCACAAAATCAATTTGGGAACAGGACAGAAAAGGAAAATAGATAATAGCTCAGGAGATGTCAAGTACATATCAAAGCCTATGTGTTTCTAATAGAAACATAAGACTATGTTTCTAATAAGGCACTTGTGCATGATCATCTAGTTCTAGATCATGAGTTTAGTCTAGTGACATTGACTTAAAAAATGGTCCTGGTCTATTTTATTTACTACTACAAATATAGCTTAAAAATGTACAAGATCGAAACATATAATGCGTTTGGAACAATAAATTTGAAATATCGTGCAAATATTTCTGTATGCATTTTACATTACTCTCTAATGAAGATTTCTTTACAGATTTTACTTCAGTTTCTAAAAATCCACTCAGAAGTCATACTTCAAAATGTTGGGTAAGAAATCATGGATTTTTAACAATAATTTTTAAAACAGCTCTTAAATACTGAAGACTTCCTAAAGTGGTGGTTTATGCCCAAGTCTGTCAGTGTTTAAAAGGCATTTGGACAATGCCCTTAATAATTTGCTTAAATTTTTGGTGAGCTCTGAAAGAGTCACGCAGTTCAACTAGATGATCATTGTAGGTCCCTTCCACCTGAAATATTTTATTTTGTCTGACTTTAATAATTATCCATCTGCTTCATTTTATAACCAAGAAGCCCAAAAGTTCAGAAGAATAAAATTTACAAAAGAGAATTAACAATTAAGAATCTGTTAGAGGATACAGTTTTTTCCGGATGTGGACGTGGGTTTTTTTCTGTAAACAAGGCTGTCAGTTTTGCTGTGTCAGCCTTGTGCATGCAGAAACCCAAACGTGAATAAAACTTTACAATTAAACAATCAGTGATCAATAACTGCAGTTTGTCATCTTCAGGACTAAAGGTGATTTCATGTTCTAAAAAAAATCTCTTGTTTGCTTATCCTTGTTATTCTTTTTTAATCTATAAAAAATAAACTACTTTAAATAATGGTCTTTTTCCTCTAAATGCAGAAAGAGTTGTTCTGAGGGTTATAAATTAAACCATATCACAATATTGGAGGTTCAAAAACTTTCTTAGAGGACAATATAAAAATATTGGGAGCTTGAAATAGTTTTGGAATGGCAATCTGTGTAGATCCTCGGCTTTTTCAGCATTTCATAATTAATACCTACTGAACTTTAATAATTCAGTTGGCTGAATTTGCTAAATTGTACCCTTCAATTTAACATTTCCATGAAAATTCTGGCATAGAATATGTCAAGATTGGCACATACTTCCAACAAAATATACAAACAACGCAAATGCATTAGTGGTATACACATCAAAACCTGCACCTGTCTCCTGAATTTAATAATAACAAAAAAAAAAAATAGACTCAATAAATGTAAGAAAAATATTACAAGCTATATAGCAGATAACACAGCAGCATCTGCCCTGCTGGTGGAGAGTAAATATACTAATATGATCAAGCATATGGAGTCACATGAGCAAAGTAAAATGTTGGATTATATTTATTGTTTATTATTTCTACTTTTACTTTTGCTTTTGAAAGACAGGCTTTTCAAATCATTGGCTTACTTTTAGGAACACTCATTGTGACCAGTTTAACCTTTTAAAATATGAAGTTTACAAACACAGACCAGAATTTTGGTCATGGTCCAACTTAGTCTGTAAACCAAAATGTGAACTTTTTCTATGATATAAAAGATATTTTTCTCTTTGGTTGCTTTGTTTGCTTGTTTGCTTTTTGTATATGTGTTCATTTCTGTATCAGCATGAAGGAAAATAAACTTTTCATAGCCTTTAAATCAATAGTCTAAAATAAGACATCTCCACAGTGCTAGTTAAGTCAGTTTTGCTATGGAATTAGAATTATTTGTTATTACTCCTCGTAAAATTAATTCACATATATAGACTTATTTTAATCACAACCTCTCCCTGCAGTCATATTGCAATTTATACACATATGTAAGTTGCCTAGTGCTTAAGCAGTGGCCAGAAACATTGTAAGATTCATCATAAGTACTTGTAGCCACCTGCATATTAAATATCTGAACGAGGGTACTATCTAAGTTTCTTTATAGTCAATAGGAAAACTTAAGTAATTCAGTATACACTGTCCTACGACAGTTACTTGAGGTAGTACGGAAGAATTGCTTTCTGGTACCTTTCAGTTTCTTTCCAGGGCCAATGAAAGGCAACTAGATGACTACTTGAGAAGAGATCAGGTATCTCTTCAGATCAGGCTCTGCGTAGTGAGGAGAAACCTGTTCTACATGTTTAAAAAAAAATACAGCTTTCCAAGTAAAACAAATAATCTGAGGGGGTCTGTTTTTTGCTTTGAGACCAAAACACAGGATATTATTATGTGTTCCTATTAAACTCTCTCAATCAACAGTTGAGATTCTTTATCAATCCACAAATTTAACAATCACCAATGTATTCCCAGTACAGTCCTACTCTATGCATTTTGAGAAACTTCAGGAAAACAGCCTATTCTTGGGTTTACTCGTTATCATTTTCAGGGATCTATCAAAGAATAATAAATTACCTTTGATACACATTTTTTTCTGTGAAGTGAAAATAGCTACATTAACAGTTGATATTATTAAAATAGGGGTTGTGTGATGCAATACAGTGTAAGAATATTGGATACTGAAAATTTGAATGGAAAATGCATTGTAACAGGAGAGTTTTAATTAGTTGATTCCATCACTACTGTCCATAAATGTAAAAACAAAAACATTGCAAATCACATGATATTACAACTGCAATATCTGGTTGTCCTTGTAGTTTTGCTGACAGATTTAGTCCATTAAAAGTGAAAGATTCAACTCATCACAGTAATTCTGTATTTCTGAAAGGAAAATTGAAGCCTGAAGATTAAGAGTCTTAATTTTTTTTAATTGTTAAGATATTTATTTGGAGTATTAAAAATCAAGTTGCATCCTGGAAATAAATCCAGAAATACATTATTAACTGACTAATGTAAAAAATGATGGCCTCCATGCTGCTTTTGAGGTGAGCCTTATAGTTTCTCTTGAATCCTCCTTTCATTTTTGATGATCTGATTTGAAAAGACAACCACTGAGACAACTAAACCACTTTCTTCATTATGAGCAGGCTGTACAAAACAAAAAAAAAAACAAACTCAAAAAAAGAAAAGAAAGAAAATATTTCTTTTACGAGGCACCTGTGATTGGAAGAGAAAGCCATAACTGGATTTCACAATTCCCTCTGCTAAATTTTGATTTTACGTGTAACCAAATCCCTGACTAGAATTCCATTGTGGGATTGCACATGTATAAAGAACTATGTTTAGAATCTCTGTACTTCATGGAACAAAAGCTGCATCAGAACTACTAGGTGTAGCCTTAAAATAAATTAAGGAACCAAGCAGTTTAAGTAAACTCAGCTTAAACCATGACAGCAATTCACCCTGAATAAAAACACACTTGAGCAATAACTACCTGGATAGGCTCAATTAGAAGTTTTAGCACCAAAGAAACTGTTCTCAGAGCTTCTTTGACAAATAAGGTAAAAGAGCAAAAGAAGAGATAGACAGACTTCCCAAAAAAGTCACAAAAATGTTTGGTGCCAATAGTCTTTCTTCACACACTTACTTGAGGAATGTATCTTCCTGTTTCAGAAAGTGGAAATGTATTAGAAAGTACATGAAACTTATATCTATGTCATACAGAAGCTCCTTAAGAGTTTTGGAATATTCCTTGTAAATCAAGGAAGGTGTTGCTTGTATCAGAAATAAAATAAAATAAAAAAAACCCTGAAAGATGGTGAGAGTAACACAAAAAGGAACAGAACAGTTTCTATTTTACCATTGGCATTCTGTTGCACAACAAAGTCAGAGTTCTTCAGAGAAAGACCAGAAAAGTCGTCTTCAAAGTCCTCCAGGATACTTGCTGTATTTTATACCTCATTAAGGTGGACCAGATTTCAGTTCTCAAATGTAAATGTAGACTACTCAAACACAATTCACAGTGCCTAGTTTCTAACTAGAAAGAATAGTTTACTAATAGTATGTATTAACACAATAAAAGGACTCATGGTCCCTCAAATCACAGTGATTTACAACAGAATTCACATAATACCTTATCTGGATTTTGGTTGCCAATTACATTTAAATATCTATTATGAGAGTTTAAGTCAAATTCAGCATAAAAGAACATATCATTTATGATCATCACTATTATTATGAGTGACTGTCTCAGCTTTTGAGATGTGAGAAAGAATAACCCCCCATAATTTCCTATACAATGAATTGATGAGTAAATTGAAAGACCACATGCCATATCTGAACAAATAAAAAAAATTAAAAAATATATTGCTTATCATTGGTCCAACATGTTCATGAGCAGATAATTCTCTGATAAGTAGGCTACTCTGTTCATAAAGAATTGGCTGCTCATGGCTTGGACATGTGTACTTTTTACTGGGTAAAAAATACGGAGTGGTGGTGAACGGACTTAAAACCAGTTGGTGGCCAGTCACAAATGTTTTTCCACAGCACTGAGGTCAGTTCTGTTTAATATGTCTATCAATTATCTGGATGAGGGGATGGATTGCACCCTCTGTGAGTTTGCAGATGACAGTGGTCTATATTGTAGCAGGACTGTTGATCTGTTTGAGGGTAGAAAGGGTCTACAGAAAGATCTGGCAGGCTGGATTGATGGGCTGAGGTCAAATGCATGAAGTTCAACAAAGCAAAGTGCCGGTACTTCATTTAGGTCACAACAACCCCATGCAATGCCCCAGACTTGGAGAAGAGTGGCTGGAAAGCCGTCTGGCAGAAAAGGACCTGGTGTGTTGGTCAACAGCTAGCTAAATACAAGCCAGCTGTGTGCCCAGGGTCCAAGAAGGCCAATAGCATCCTTGCTTGTATCAGAAATAGTATGGACAGCAGGACTAAGGAAGTGATAATCCCCCTGTACTCAGCACTGGTGAGGCTGCACCTCAAATCTGGTGCTCAGTTTAGGGCCCCTCACTACAGAAAAAACATTGAGTTGCTGATGTATGTCCAGAAAAGGGCAAAAAAGTTGGTGAAGGGTCTGGAGAATAAGTCTTATGCAGAATGGCTGAGGGAACTGGGGTTGTTTAGCATGGAGAAAAGGAGGCTGTTGAGAGACCTTACCACTTGCTACAACTACCTGAAAGGAGGCTGAAGCAAGGTGGATGTCTCCTTTCCCAAACAACAAGTGACATACAAGAGGAAATGGCACAAGCTGCATCAGGGGAGGTTTAGATTGGATATTAAAAAGTTCTTCAGCAAAAGTGTTGTCAAGCATTGGAAAAAGCTGCCAGGGAAGTGACACCACTTTTCTCCATAGCAGACATAGCACTTAGGGACATGGTTTAGTGGTGGAGTGGTAGTGTTAGTTTAACAGTTGGACTCAATGATTTTAAATGTGTTTTCCCCTAAATGATTCTATGATCCTAAAGCATGCTTTTTTATAACTTTTTTAATAAATCAGTGGTCTATATTGTAGAGATTAAGGGTCTTGAATACATTAAATACAAGTTAAAGTAATGCATGCATACTGGAAAAATCTTAAAAGGCATCCATATCCAATAAAGCTATGTAATTATTACCATAGGTGTATTACAAAAAGGATTGTTTAACCATTCTCAAAGAATATTCTATCTGGAGCAATGAATAACTCTGGAGAAGAAATTCATCAGTATAGTAAGACTTTAGGTGGTGTGGAGGGCAGTTCTGGCACTGGAAACATTTCTCTACAAAAAGCAATGCTAATGCAGTTGGGCAACACCTCAGTAATATCATATATAAACTGACAAGGTGGAACAAAGAGTTTACCTCTGCTAATGAATAAAAGCTTTCAAGCTGCTTCAGTGGGCAAGAACTGAACACTGAAGGCTGCTCATATGGCAGGATCTCAGACCAAACAGGCTAAACCAAGAGATAGTTGACTGGAGAATTTTTTCTGAATCACAGTCCCAGGACAAGTCATAGATCAAATCTGTGAACTTTACATCATTACTTGGTGATCTATTTGCTTTGAAGAGCAAGATGATTATTTCTTTCCAGACTGTGATTGTTAAAATGTTCAGATGTGCTCTGAATTTCCTGCAAAGCTGTTTGCAGTTGAGGGAATCTCTATAATCTATTTCAGTTCTCTTTCTCACATGGTTCATGATCTAAAGATGGGCATAAACAGAAAAAGATTGAAAAGCAAAGAGAAAAGGAAAATGCCCTCGCCCTGCCTCCTGGAAGAAAGCAGCAGGAGAAGAAGCAAAAGGTGGTAAGGATAGATAAGAATTACTCTATGCTTTTCTGAGGAAAAAGCCTTGCAACCTGTGATCAGAACTCAGAGTTCGTACATTTTATTACAATTGGCCCTGTCAGCAGTGCCATTACAGGCCCTGAAGAGGCCAGAAAGTGAAGCACCTCAGATGGGAGAAAGGAAACATAATGACTTATGAGAGAAGATAAAACCTATAATAGTACATCAGGACAATCTGCAATCTGAAATATCAAGAACTATATTGCTGTTGATTTTCTATTCTCACACCTCCAAATGTCTAGGCAACAGAACTTACTTCCCAAAAAAGTATGGTTTTCCAGTGGCTTTCACATTTAGGAGGATGATATAAGATTCATAGAATGATTAGGGTTGTAAAGGACCTTGAACATTTGGTTTAAACCTCACTGCCATGAGTAGGGACATCTTCCACTAGACAAGGCTCCATACCTCTGACCACCTTGTCTTTTGTTGGTAAAAATTCCTGGTACAGTGAATGGCCTCTGATTTCTTTTTTCCCTATGTTTTTATTCAAGCGGCAATTAGATCTTGCTATATTTTACTGTACTTTACACACTGAGAAAGACCAACTTTATTCAGACAAACTCCACCTACAGTATGAATCATTAATGAATGTGAACTATTAATGCTTATTGTGGTTGCATGCAATTTTGAAAAATAATACAAATGGCAGCTTCTTGCTGCTATGTTCATTTTACCTCTACATCACATTCACACTAAGAAATACTTATGTAACAGGAAAGCTAGATGGGACTATAAGTTACACAGCTCAGCCCTGTCTTGGTTTTGGCTGGGATAGAGCTACTTTTCTTCCTAGTAGCTTGCATAGTGCTGTGTTTTGGTTTTAGTCTAAGAATAATGCTGATCACACCCCAAAGTTTTAGTTAGTAAGCAGCACTTACCATGGTCAAGGACTTTTCAGTCTGTCATACTCTGCCAGTGAATACACTGGTACAGGCACAGGAAGCCAGGAGGGAGCAGAGACTGGACATCTGACCAAAACTAGCCAAAGGGGTATTCCACACCACAGCATGTCATGCCCAGTATATAAACTGTGGAGAACTACCTGGAAGTGACTGATCGCTGCTTGGGCTGGCTCGGTATTGGTCAGTGCGTGGTGGTGAGCTATTGTATTGTGCATCATTTGTGTTAATTGCTATTTTTTTAACTTTTCCTTTTTAGATTTATATTCCTTTCCCTTGTTATTCCCATTATCATTATTATTTGCATTGTTGTTTTTTATTTTGTATTTTAGTTATTAAATGGTTATTATTCCAAGCCATGTGCTTTACATTCTTTCTATTCTCCACCCCATGTGGCCTGTGGAGAGGGAAGAGTGAATGAGCAGCTTTGTGGTAATTAATTACCAGCTGCATTTAAACCCCAACAAGCCTGCCTGAGAATTCTGTGGGGAGATCAGCATAAACCCCTATAAATACTTGGGGTAAGGCAGAAACAAATGCTGACTGTGCAAAATATTAATTGATCCAAAGATAAAGAAGACTTTTCCTAATACTAACCTAATACCTAATTTATTTTTGATTTCTCTACAGATTTCCTTTCAAAAACAGCTAGTGGGTACCCAAATCTTATGTTAAATATATAATTCAATATTTAAATTATTGTGAATTACTATTTTTTTTACTGGAAATTTGTCTATATTTCTTTAATAAGAATTTGGAAAGCATTTGTACATGTTTCATCAGTTTCTAAGAGCTGTAGTTGGAGACAGGTGTAAATGATAAATACGAATACTGTGATTTTGGAACATAATTATCATTATACCACATGTTATTCAGCAGCTCATTAGGAGTGCTTACTATCTGGATATTTGTCATAATGCAGTATAAATCTTTGCAGAAGTGAAAAGTTGACTACTCCTTGTGTTTGACTTTTTTCAGACCCTATTGCAGAAAGAGGGGAAAAAGGTGTAAGGAATGTGGAATGGTAAGCAGGAAAGCAAAAGGCATGGAAAAAGGTAAAGATGTAAAGGTAGTGGATTTCTACCACATTCCATCTCTTTTTAGCTGCATGTCCGAGCACTGAGATGCAACAGGCAGCCAAAGAGATCTTTTTTACTGGAGGAACAGTAATGGCTCTGACAACCCCAGAGAAAGGGGATGGCATAAAATCGTTTCAGTCACTTTGTCCCAGTACCTAGAGAGTTGTTTGGAATGAGGCCTTTTACATGAATTAGTTCTGCTTCATGCCCTCAGATACAAAGAGACAGAAAGTTCAGATCAAAGAACTTAAAGGTGGTAAATTTTCTCCATTTAGAATTCAAATGCATTGGTGCTCTTGTTATAGTGTGTGATAATGCACCATCTAACTTACCTACCTAGCTTTCTTGATCTTTTAAAAAATAAGTAGAACTCAATGAGGCAGTGTTTTGAGGTCTTGACAAAGCATTTATCTCATTCTTAGAGACTCTGTCATTGTAGATTCAGTTCTTGTAAGTGTATGGAGCAACCACAGACTTTGCTTTACAGGTTCACAACTGTGACAACTTTTGCTGCACATTCACAGTAGCAGTGGTTAACTGAGTAGATGTTCTTGCAAATTCAAAATAATTAATTTCAACTGCATGTGTTTCTAGTAGTGAGGCCCAAACCATTATGATTAAAGGAAAAAAAAAAAAAAGAAAAAAAAATCCAGTATATATATTCAATTCCCCTTTTAGTCAAAAGTTCCACATGTGTATTTATGCATGAGAACAAGACTGTGTTTCTTACATTCAAATAAAACTTATCTGTAAAGAGAAATAATTTTAAAATAAACTGAACATGTGTCTCCAGTATCTGCTACCAATTATTTTTTAAACATTATCCAGATCAAAATATGGAGGCTGGGATTTAAAAATAAATAATTTTCCATTAGTCACTGTCAGTCAAGTGGACACATGAGAAGCTCAGAAGTGGTGTTTCTTTCATTTTTGACTTGCAATCATTCTACCAAACAAATGATACGTACTGCTAAACTTCATACTAGTTTATTTGCAGAATTCAGCTAAAGGCTTTATGTATGTATGTGCCCATGTCCATATACTTGTACATACATGCTTATTTGTTAAACAGAAAAATTTAATTTCTCTAATACAATGTTCAAACCCAGTTTGAAAAACACACTGAAGTTATACTGGCTTTATACATGCCAAAGCCAAAATCATTTAAACAAATTACTTGTTCTTGTTGCTACTTTTTCATTTATGTGGGGGGATCTGTCACTTGTACTCCAGTTGCAAGCAGCGGGAAAGTTCCCCTACAATTCCTTTCTTCAGATTTAAGAGGCTATTTCTGAGATTTTGCAATGTATAGATAGAACTTCATGCTATTATCTTTAACAATAGGCTCAGAATTTGGAAAAGGAAGGTAAACACTAAAGACTGAATTACTGTCCTCCAAAATTTCCTGAAGGAGATGATAAAAAAGGTTAAAAAGCCAGGGCAGAGAACAGGACTGGAAAGGGTCACAAGCATGGATCATGGTGGAGAAAAAGCAGCGAGGGAAGAAATTGAAGATATCACAGTAAAGTACAGCTGGAGTATAAAAATGTGTCCTGAAGAAAAGGAATAAAACAAGCAAATGTAAGTGATAAATAGATTAGCCTACCAAATAATTCTGAGATGTGTTTCAGCTTTCTCGAATTAGTCCCTTATCAGCCTTTCACCAAGTGATTTTGAAAATGATGCATTCCCTTCAAAGCTTCAGTTCCCTATCAGCAAAATAAGGATACAAAATATAGAACTTACACAAAGAGCTTAGAAGACCTTTAATTCTTTATACAGAAACAATGACAGTAATCTACTCTTATTTCAGAATGAAAAATTACTTTGTTTTTTACTATTTGGTATGCAAACACTAAGTAACTGTAACTGAGAAAATTCCTATTATGGATGGTACTGTACCAAAATGTAGAAAGAAAAAATTATTGATATTGAAAGGCACAGACATGAAAAATATATGAGAAAAAAAAAATGTACCTAGCAACTTCATCAAGAAAATATTAAAACTGCAGAGTACCTATAAGCATATGTGCTGTAGTTGTTTCTCTGTGTGTGAGGATGGACAGGGTTGAATTAACATTATTCTTCTCAATTTCAGAACTGTCATTCAGCAAGAAAACAGACACTGCAATTTTGAGAATAGGCTGAGAGACCACAGAAATCAGAGGCAATGAAAAATCTGAGCTTTTTTATTCCATAACAGCTAGTGTGAAAAGAGTATCTTTCATGATTTTTTTTTTTATTCCAAAGGAAGGAAGACAGGCTTCTAAAATTTGAAAATAGTCAATAGTGACAAAAGAAGCTAAGAGAAAGAAAGAGAAGTTCATAACTAAAAAACCTCCTCGATTTGAGAAACACCACAAGCCTAGCAGCAAATATGGTTTGTAATCTACTTTTACACTTTCACTTTTCTTCTAATTCTTATATAATACTAAGGTTTTATTTGTTGTTGCACATGAAATGGCTCACAAGACCTACCAGGCATGTAACAGACTTGTGAAATTACTTCCTTTCCATGCTCAGACTATATAAGCAGAACTTAAGAGAAGAGAGCACTGAAAATTTCCTTAACTTTCTGGCTTCTAAAAGGGGTTGTAAAGTTTCTCAGTCCATGAGGAGGCATACAATGATGTGAAGGATCTAGTAAACCTCTGGAGACAACATTCTCGTTTTTCACCAAAACTATTTCACAGGGATGTTTGACCCTCATGGGTAGCAGCGTTTTCAACACGTATTCCCTGTGCTTTCTAATAGGTTTTAATCTAGCAGTTACTTTGTCTGATTCCCTTTATTTCCTCCTTCAAAAAATATACTTTTGTTTTAGTATCACACAGCTCTGTCTAAGTTGCAGAGTTTTTTTAATTCAGAATTCAATGGACTGCTGTATAGATAATTTATGCAGAAATTACTGTCAGTTTCATGGGCAGCTACCAAGCCTCACTGTGATTGGAACTAATAACTATTACCAAGATATGATAATTTCATTTAACATTAGGAAACCATCTGGTGCCTTCATGTTTTGTTGTAACATAATGCCATGGCTTTACCCAATTCACTCTAATTAAAACAAGACAAAGCAGTTAAAGAAAAACATACAGAAAATAAATTTATCCTCTCAACCATTTTTGTGCAACACTCTCCCCCAGAACACATACTCTCATAGATTTTTTGAAGTGAGACGGGGCTACTAAAAAGTAATCTGAGCTCCTGTATAATTAAGTCTATCTGTTTTATTCAGTAGCCTCTAAGTCAAACCCATAATATGTTTGGGTTATGATGTATCCATTTTCCTCACAGTTGTTGCATGTGACAGATGAATCCAACCAACTCTTAGATAAGTTGTAGAGCTTATGACTCTCACTCTTGAAATTATATACCTTATTTCTAGTTTGAATTTTGCCTAATTTTGGCTTTGAAACACTGGATCTTATTATGTAATTTTCTACTAGATTGAACAGTCATTTCCTGTAAAAAGTCTCATTCCCATTAAGCCATTCAAGTCACTTCTTAACCTTATCTCCAGCAAATTAAATAGACTGATCTTTAGCCTCTAACTACAATGTTTATTTCCAGACGTACAGTAGTTCCTTCACCTTCAATGAACTCTTTCCTATTTTAAACATATTTTCAAAGTGTGGTCAGCAGAACACAATAGTTCATTATGTTTCCGTAATGTCATCTAAAATGGCAGTGCTACTTCTGACTTGAAATTTACTTGTCTATATATCAGAGAATACAATATACAACATTTAAAGCTCTCCTTTAACTTACTGGTAAAACAGAAATTATTCTGAAAGGAATTTCAAATGTGACTATTTACCCTGGTTTTTTACACACAATGCAGAAACATGCAACTCTTCTGTCTTTTCAATCTATATTATCTACCTCCTGTGTCACTTCCGTAACTTAAGATATTTTTTCTGATAGTTTTTGTCTTCCTTTATCAGTTTCATATTCTTAAGTAGTTTTTATATTATTATTTAGTAGTAGTATCTAAGAGCTGTTCAACTCTAGTAGTACCCTTGAAGGCAATCCCATTTATAATCTTACTTTAAAATATTCTCTTGCATTTTCCTTTTTCTTCATGTAATAAATTATATTCCTGAAGCAATTTGCTCATACAATATAGAAGTATATTTTGGAAACACACATATACATATATGCTATGTTTACCAGAATGGTAATATTCTGTTTTCTGAAACTCAAACTCATTAGGTAAAATACCTAATTTTACCAGAAAGTTTATTGTAACAGGCTGTATACAAATGTTTTGCTTTATCTTTCTTAGACTATTTAATTAAATAGTATTTTTTACACAGATAGCTATAACAAATAACATTTACATCAAGCAAATTCTAAATTCCACCTGAAAGTTTCTTCAGACACTGCATTAATCAAATGAGATTATGTAGTTTCTATTTACTTTTCTTTTTAAGCATGATTTTTATCAGCTGAACTACAAGAACAGTTGTAGCTACTTCTAATACTTAAGTTTAGATCCATTAAGTAAACAATATCAATTAATTTACATACTTCTAGATAAGATGGTACACATCAGAAAAATGTTTGGAATCATTTGTTTGCTACCTGGAACTGGAGTTCTTCACTATCAGTGCATTTGCACATCACAAAACACTTACTAAACATGATCTGTTCACACCTAAAGCCCAGAAAATGTTCCACAGAATAAATCTTAATTTGACTTTAAATATATCAACTGAATAAACAAATGCTGTGTTTTGTTCTGATTTCTTTTTTATTCACAGTGAAGAAGAATTTGTTAATGTACTAAAAACGATACTAATGTACGTGATCTGGCAATAACTTTGTTGTTTGTAAGTCTAGGTTATTCCAACTCCAAACAAAAATCTTCCATGCAGGATGTGCAACTGCTATTTCATTAGCAGTAACCTCTCTAGCTCTTGGATATAATATACAAGGCAACCACAAAATATATCTAGATAAAAAGAAACAGCAGAAAGAGAGCAGAAAGAAACACTTGTGCAGAAATGGGAGCAGCATGGGGAACAAACAAGAAGAATTAGAGATGTGTGCACGTCTACGGGGGTATGATATAATATACATCACAGAAACATGGTGGGATGGTTCCTATGACTAGAGTGTTTGAATGGAAGGTTATAGGCTCTTCAGAGAAAACAGGCCTGGCAGGTGGGGAGGGGGAGTTGCTATTTATGGTAAGGATAGGCTGGAGATTATGGAACTCTGCCTGGGGACAGGTGAGCAATCAATAGAGAGTTTGTGGGTCACGGTTAAAGAGAGAAAAGCGACGGGAGACATTACTGTGGGGATCTGTTACAGACCACCTAATCAAGAGGACTCTGTGGATGAACCACTCTATAGACAGATAGGAACAACCTCACATTCACAGGTGCTTGTCCTCATGGGGGATTTCAACCACCCTGATATCTCTTGGAGCGATGGTACGGCCTGGCACAAGCAATCCAGGAGGTTCCTTGCTTGTGTGGAAGACAACTTCCTTCTGCAGGTACTACAGGAGGCAACAAGGAGAAGTGTCATGCTTGACCTCGTGCTCTCCAACAGGGAAGGGCTCATTAGAAATGTGACGTTCCAGGGGAACCTTGGATGCAGCGATCACAAGATGATCGAATTGGAGGTCCTCAGGACAGTGAGAAGAGCATGCAACAAGCTTACCGGTCTGGAGTTCAACAGAGCAGACTTTATCCTCTACAGGAACCTGCTTAGTAAGGTTCCATGGGATATAGCCCTAAAAGGCAGGGGGGACCTGGTGATTGATATTCAAGGATCACCTACCACAAGCTCAGGACTGTTGCATCCCAACTAGAAGGAAGTGCAGCAGGAGGGCCAGGAGACCTCCTTATCAGGAGCTGCTGAGGAAAATTCGAAGGAAAAAAGGAGGCTTATAAAAGGTGGAAGCAAGGACAGGCTGCCTGGGAAGAATACAGGGATGTTGTCTGGGAAGCTAGGTACCAGGTTAGGAAAGCTAAAGCCCAGTTAGAGTTAAACTTGGCTAGGGATGTTAAAGATAACAGGAAGGGATTCTACAGATACATTGCAAATAAAAGACTAGGGACAACGGACGATCCCTTTCAGAAGCTATCAGAAGAACTGGCTACACAGGATTTGGAGAAGGCTGAGGTTCTGAATGACTTCTTTGCCTCGGTCTTCACTGGAAAATGCTCTGACAACACCACCCAAGTATGGGAAAGAAGACGCAGGGACTGTGAGAATGAAGACCCTAAGCCCACTTTAGGAGAGGATCCAGATCAAGACCATCCCAAGAATCTGAATGTACACAGGTTCATAGGACCTGATGAAATCCATGCACGGGTCCTGAAGGAGCTGGCAAATGAAGTTGCTAAGCAACTGGCCATCATATTTGAAAAACCATGGCAGTCAGGTGAGGTTCCCAATTCCTGGAAGAAGAGAAATATAACACTCATTTTCAAGAAGGGGAAAATGGATGACCCGGGGAATTGCAGAGCAGTCAGTGTCACCTCTGTGCCTGGCAAAATCTTGGAGCAGATTCTCTTGGAAGGCATGCCATGGCACATGAAAAACAACAAGGTGCTTGGTGACAGCCAGCATGGTTTCACTAAGTGGAAATCCTGCCTGACAAAATGGTGGCCTTCTATGAGGGACTATGGAAATGATGGACAGGGATGGAGCAGCTGACATCATCTACCTGGAATTGTGCAAAGCTTTTGACACTGTCTCACACATCATCCTCGTCTCTAAGTTGGAAAGGCATCAGTTTGATAGGTGGACCCCTCTGTGGATAAAGAACTGGCTGGATGGCTGCATACAAAGAGTTATGGTTAATGGCTCAGTGTCCAGCTGGAGACCAGTAACGACTGGTGTCCCTCAGGGATCTGTGTTGGGACCGATCTTGTTTAACATCTTTGTCGCTGACATGTACAATGAGATTGAGTGCGCCCTCAGCAAGTTTGCCGATGACACCAAGCTGTGTGGTTTGGTTGATATGCTGGAGGGAAGGAATGCCATCCAAAGGGACCTTGACATGCTTGTGAGGTGGGCTGATGCCAACCTCATGAAGTTTAACCACAACAAATGCAAGGTCCTACACCTGGGTCAGAGAAATCCCAGGCACAGCTACAGGCTGGGCAGAGAAGAAATCCAGAGCAGCCTTGCAAAGACAGCCTTGGGGGTGTTGGTTGATGAGAAAATGAACATGAGCCAGCAGTGTGCACTCACAGCCCAGAAAGCCAACCGTATCCTGGGCTGCATCAAAAGGAGCATGACCAGCAAGTGGAAGGAGGTGATTCTGCCCCTCTACTCTGCTCTTGTGACACTTCACTTAGATTGCTGTGTGCAGTTCTGGTGTCCTCAACATAAAAAGGACATGGAATTGTTGGAACAAGTCCAGAGGAGGGCCACGAGGTTGATCAGGGGACAGGAGCACCTCCCATATGAAGACAGGCTGAGAAAGTTGTGGTTGTTCAGCCTGGAGAAGAGAAGGCTGCATGGAGACCTCATAGCAGCCTTCCAGTATCAGAAGGGGAGCTATAGTGATTGTGGGGGGGACTGGTCATTAGGGACTGTCATGAGAGGACAAGGGGTAATGGGTTAAAACTTCAACAGGGGAAGTTTAGATTGGGTACGTAGAAGAAATTCTTTCCTGTTAGGGTAGTGAGGCACTGGAATGGGTTGCCTAGGGAAAATATGAATGCTCCATCCCTGGCAGTGTTCAAGGCCAGGTTGAACAGAGCCTTGGGTGACATGATTTAGTGTGAGGTGTCCCTGCCTATGGCAGGGGGGTTGGAACTAGATGATCTTAAGGCTCTTTCTAACTCTAACTATTCTATGATTCTGTGATTCAGTATATCATTATGCAAAAAGAAAACATCCAGAGAAGGAGAAACATTCTCTATGCTTAAAAGCCCCACAGATTATGCACATACAAAAAAAAAAAAAAAGGAAAAAAATAAATAAGAGAGAAAATTAAGGGTGGGGAGAAGAAAAACTAAAAATCAAGAACATGCAGATAAAACTGGTTCTGACAACAAGATGGAAACACCCTGCTAATTTAAACTTGCTTCCTGATATTTCAGAATCTCTGTTCAGATCTGAATTAGAACAAGTTCAAAGATTTTTTTGCAAACAAAAATGAAATTGAAGTCTTGTAGTGTTTTCTGGTAACTCAATAAATACTTTGTGTCATCTCCTTGTGGCCTTAAAATAATAAATAATTAAATATTTTTAACTCCTTTTAAAACCTCTGTCTTCAAAATTTCAATGTTGTTTCTTTTTACTGCTTCACATATTTCCTGACATCAAGAGACCTCTAACAGATTAGTTACTTCTATTAAGTTCATCCTTTTCCAACATGTATTCTGGAGAAAATACTCAGAATGTTCCCAATGCTATAAGTTTGCAGCAGTATGCTATAAGTTAAGCAGCCTAAAACATTCCAATATACAGAAGCTGAATTGTTTTGGGTGACATGGTTTAGCGTAAGATGTCCCTGCCTATGGCAGAGGGGTTGGAACTAGATGATCTTAAGGTCCTTTCCAACCCTAACTATTCTATGATTCTATGATTTTTATTTCCAAGTAGAAGCTGAACCCCTATAACTTTTATAAAAAATGAAAACTATATATGCACTTCGATTTGTTTTAAGGTAATAAGATTAAATAGTGACTATTTAGCCTTGATATCCAGACCGGTTTTGTACTGTCTGAATCTGATAGGAATTGATAACATAACACATTCTTCAATTTATGCACCAGCTTACAAGTTTCCTTGGACCTCAATTTGTTTAATTTCAAATGCCAGTGTAATGGACACAGTAAAGTTTTAGGTGACCGCATAACAACTCGAAAAACAGAATACACTAGCTAGAAGTTTTCAAAATGTACCAAAGATCAGGCAAATATTGGTAAACACCTCCTTGTTTGGAAGATTTGAGACACCTCTGTGTTATCAGACATAAGTCTGAGAACAAACCATTCTCTCTCCTTTCATGCATACATCTCATTTATGGACACATAAATGACTGATGAAGTTAGAGAAGATTTCTCTCTAATTCAGCAGCATATTTCACTATATTTAAAATAGAATTATTTTAATATCAGATTAAAAGGAATAGACAAGCTGGCAGAATCTGAGCTTTTTTATGTGAACCCCAAATTTCATTCAAAAGATTCTCAAAAATACAAAGCCCTAAATGGTTTTCTCAGCCCAGTGACTGAAATTCTTAATGTAGTCTGTTTGCTTAAAAAAAAGACTAAAATTAAGTATAATGCTGTTGAACTGATACTGTAACTCTTAACCTGGCAAAACACATTCTTGTACATGGCTATAAGAGATCTGTCTGAGCAAAGTGTTCAGCTTTCTTCACTTACTCTACTACAATAAATTCAATTCTTTAAGCAAAAATCATCAGAGAAATTGTTTTTTGTTTACCATGACAGTTTTTACATTTGATTCCTTTACTATCTTACAAATCCTCAAAAAGTGATTTTCAACAGCTTTTGATGTCAGGAAGAACCATATCTGTTGCTTCTTAGCAATGTGTGCAAGTCCTCCATCTGCAATTGGACACAGCATCTTTTCAAAATAGAATATAAAGCTTACCTTGAAGAAAGTCATGGTTGCTCCATCTTCAACTGTCCCATACTCTATCTTTGTCTGCTTGGCCAAATCATCAGCAGAATCAATAGGGGATTCCATACGTTCCACTGTCAGAAAGGCGGCTAGGTTAGCAGTATACGAAGAAATGATGATAAGTGTGAAAAACCACCAAATGCCTCCCACTATCCTGGTGGAGAGGGCTTTGGGCATGAGCTCAGAACCTAATGAAAACCAGGGGAGAAAAGTGAAACCAATGCACAGACAATAATTAATAAGTGTTCAGCACTTTTTGCCACAGTGGGGAGATGGAATCACTGTGCAAAAAAATCTTTAGGCTACAGGCTTACATGTACTGCTTGTACAAACACACAACTGAAATGAAAAATAAGGATTGATTACACTTGTAAAGACAGACTTTTTTGGAGCTGTGGAAATCAAAACATAGAAATGGGAGATTCAATGATCAATGCCTCTTAAAATTTATAAATATATACATATCAGTGTGAAAAAAGCAGTTACTTGAACTGGCTTTCCAGAAAAATTGTGAATGCTCCATCCCTGGCAATGTTCAAGACCAGGCTGGATGGAATCTTTGGTGACATGATTTAGTGCAATATGTCCCTGCCCATGGCAGGTGGGTTGGAACTAGGTAATCTTAAGGTCCTTTCCAACCCTACCTATTCTATGATTCTATGATTCCATGATTCTATGATTAATCCTGCCTGGATTGAGCCTCTAAGTAAATATTGAAGCATTTATATAGTTCTTCATCATCAAGACACTACACAAATATTAAGTACTTTGTAAAAAGTCACTTAAGTAAGTAAAAGTTAGCTACTGATGAGAGGAGCAGGTATAGAACAAAAGTATTTAGTATCTGAAATATGAATTCTGAAATCTTTTATAAATATGCTTTGGACTTTTGTTATTAACATCGCTGTAAAGGGTTGCTCATTAACTGCTTATATAAAAAATTACATCTCCCATCTCTATAGGTAGCCCCACAATTACAGATAAACATGGGTGGCTATGCCACACACTTAATTTGATAGAACAGCAATGAAAAGATTAGACCGCTAAGCATAAACTAGATAAAGATAGATTATAATGCATTGCTGGAGTTGCCTGCTCATGGCACTTAAGAATGGAGGAGGGAGACAGATACTTGTAGTAATTTGCATAATTATCAATGCTAATTTAGAGTCTAATGAGACAATTTGAAGCACATAAACTCTTGTGCCTAATTACTAAAAATAGGAAAAAACAATGGAATTTACAACCGCAAATATTTATCATAAATGAGTATGTATGGATTTTTTTCCATAACATTTTAACTGAATTGAATGAAATTTCTAGTAATGTTAAATAAACAATTTCAAGCTTCACTGTAAGAACTTTACATAAGATCATTAAGAAGTAGCTGGAAACTTGTTTTCGAAAAAATTTCACCATATCCACTATACTATTATACCAAAACGATAATTTTTTGTTAATTGCTAATATGCTTGATTTTAAATCTCCTGGGTAAAATGGAATGGAGGCAAGATGGACTATTTTGTTTCTGTTAAATCTTAGTGTTTATATTTAATTATTTAAGGAACTGGTCCAGCAAGGTAACACATCTTCATATAAATGAAAGATTATGCCAAACTTCCAAAGTCAATGCCAAAAAAAAGAAGAGAAGAAGAAGGAGGGGGAACCAAAGATTAGGAAAAAAGAAGTGGTATCATAACTGGACTATCATATTTAAAAACAGCCCATCTTACCCTGCAGTTCATCTTACCCTTGCTGTTTCAAACAAAAAAAGCTGACAGACTTGGACATGACAGCCAACTCCAGCGCCAGACTCTGCCTAGAATTCTGCAAGGAAAAAAGTAAAAAAGTACCTTTCTGATGTAGTTGCTCCTAGGCCCTGTTAGTCAGACACTTAGACACCATAACACTAACAGATTTCCCAACATAGCCCACCATCATCAACTCTTAAATTGTTCTTGTTTCATTTAAAAAGCAACAACAGTAAAGTCAGATAGGACTGGGAAGAAAAGAAGATTGGAAACATTTGCCACAGTTGCCCCAATTACCACAAGTTCATACCTTACCAAGGACTGAAAACGAGTGCCACCTAGGCCTGTGAAACAGAGCCTGGTTAGGGGCTGACTGTCATGTACCCAAGGTAACGTCATGTCCAGCACTATATCCCACAGTTTCCTGGGAGCAAGGGGTGTCAGCAAGACATGTATGAGTTCCCTCTATCATGTATCCTCCAGCGCTAAGCAAATGTTTTGTAAAG